>NW_022631025.1:10193958-10524298 GCF_010015895.1 Lontra canadensis | reverse complement strand
AAAAAGTGTATTATACATTAGTAATTATAGTAGTCCAAAGAAAACCTTGACAGTATATCTTTTATGAATGGAATGAAGACCAGTTTGCCCCCTGCAAAACAAAAAGCAAACATCTGATTACTTGTATGAGCTCCTTCCCTGTAGTTTTAATATTACTGGTTGAAATAATTTGAATGTACTCTACTAGAATAATCTCAAAAGATTGTATTCTATGAGCTTAAGGCCCATTATTTATTTACTTATTTTCAGCATAACAGAATTCATTGTTTATGCACCACACCCAGTGCTCCATGCAATACATGCCCTCCATAATACCCACCATCTGGCTCACCCAACCTCCCACCCCCCACACCTGCAAAACCCTCAGATTGTTTTTCAGAGTCCATAGTCTCTCATGGTTCACCTCCCCTTCCAATTTCCCTCAACTCCCTCTCCTCTCCATCTCCCTATGTCCTCCATGTTATTTGTTATGCTCCACAAATAAGTGAAACCATATGATAACTGACTCTCTATGCGGGACTTATTTCACTCAGCATAATCTCTTCCAGTCCCATCCATGTTGCTACAAAAGTTGGGTATTCATCCTTTCTGATGGAGGCGTAATACCCCATAGTGTATATGGAACACATCTTCCTTATCCATTTGTCCATTGAAGGGCATCTTGGTTCTTTCCACAGTTTGGCGACCGGGGCCATTGCTGTTATAAACATTGGGGTACAGATGGCCCTTCTTTTCACTACATCTGTATCTTTGGGGTAAATACCCAGTAGTGCAATTGCAGGGTCATAGGGAAGCTCTGTTTTTAATTTCTTGAGGAATCTCCACACTGTTCTCCAAAGTGGCTGCACCAACTTGCATTCCCACCAACAGTGTAAGAGGGTTCCCCTTTCTCCACATCCTCTCCAACACACGTTGTTTCCTGTCTTGCTAATTTTGGCCATTCTAACTGGTGTAAGGTGGTATCTCAATGTGGTTTTAATTTGAATCTAACTGATGGCTAGTGATGATGAATATTTTTTCATGTGTCTGATAGCCATTTGTATGTCTTCATTGGAGAAGTGTCTGTTCATGTCTTCTGCCCATTTTTTGACATGATTATCTGTTTTGTGTGTGTTGAGTTTGAGAAGTTCTTTATAGATCCTGGATATCGACCTTTTGTCTGTTACTGTCATTTGCAAATATCTTCGCCCATTCTGTGGGTTGCCTCTTTGTTTTGTTGACTGTTTCCTTTACTGTGCAGAAGCTTTTGATCTTGACGAAGTCCCAGGAGTTCATTTTTGCTTTTGTTTCCTTTGCCTTTGGAGACATATCTTGAAAGAAGTTGCTGTGGCTAATATCGAAGAGGTTACTGCCTATGTTCTCCTCTAGGATTCTGATGGATTCCTGTCTCACGTTGAGGTCTTTTATCCATATCGAGTTTATCTTTGCGTACGGTGTAAGAGAATGGTCGAGTTTCATTCTTCTACATATAGCTGTCCAATTTTCCCAGCACCATTTATTGAAGAGACTGTCTTTTTTCCACTGTATATTTTTTCCTGCTTTGTCGAAGATTATTTGACCACAGAGTTGAGGGTCCATATCTGGCCTCTCTACTCTGTTCCACTGGTCTATGTGTCCGTTTTTATGCCAGTACCATGTTGTCTTGGTGATCATAGCTTTGTAATAAAGCTTGAAATCAGGTAATGTGATGCCCCCAGTTTTGTTTTTCTTTTTCAACATTTCCTTAGCAATTAGGGGTCTCTTCTGATTCCATACAAATTTTAGGATTATTTGCTCCAGCTCTTTGAAAAATACCAGTGGAATTTTGATTGGATGGCATTAAAAGTATAGATTGCTCTAGGCAGTATAGACATTTTAACAATGTTTATTCTTCAGATCCAAGAGCATGGAATGGTCTTCCATCTTTTGTGTCTTCTTCAATTTCCTTCATGAGTGCTCTGTAGTTCCTCAAGTACAGATCCTTTACCTCTTTGGTTAGGTTTATTCCCAGGTATCTTACAGTTCTTGGTGCTATAGTAATTGGAATCAATTCCCTAATTTCCCTTTCTGTATTTTCATTGTTAGTGTATAAGAAAGCAACTGATTTCTGTACATTGACTTTGTATCCTGCCCCTTTACTGAATTGCTGTATGAGTTCTAGTTGTTTGGGGGTGGAGTCTTTTGGGTTTTCCATATAAAGTATCATGTCATTTGTGAAGAGAAAGAGTTTGACTTCTTCATTGCCAATTTGGATACCTTATATTTCTCTTTGTTGTCTGATTGCTGTTGCTAGAACTTCTAGTACTATGTTGAACAAGAGTGGTGAGAGTGGGCATCCTTGTTGTGTTCCTGATCTCAATGCGAAGGCTGTGAGCTTTTTCCCATTGAGGATGATATTTGCTGTGGGTTTTTTATATAGATTTTATGAAGTTCAGGAATGTTCCCTCTATCCCTATACTTTGAAGCGTTTTAATCAGGAACAGATGCTGGATTTTGTCAAATGCCTTTTATCCATCAATTGAGAGGACCATGTGGTTCTTCTCTCTTCTCTTATTGATTTGTTCTATCACATTGATTGATTTGCGAATATTGAACCATCCTTGTAACCCAGGGATGAATCCCACCCGGTCACGGTGGATAATCTTTTTAATGTGCTGTTGGATCCTATTTGCTAGGATCTTGTTGAGAATCTTAGAATCCATATTCATCAGTGATATTGGTCTGAAATTCTCCTTTTTGGTGTGGTCTTTGTTAAGGCCCATTTTAATGCACACGTCTGTGAACCCATGAGCAGTGCATATTGACTAGATATTACAAGGTTCTTTGGTTTCAAAGCAATTCATTTCATTCACATTAGAAACAAATGAACAAGCCATTCTTCATAAACAGAATCTAAAGTTTAAATATTCTTCCACTATGAACATAGTGATACAAATGAGCATTTTCCCCATACTTCCTAGAAATCATTCAAAAGTAACAAAGGAAATGGAAAAATTAAAAGCAAACCAAATTTTTGGTGAAGTCAGAAATTATAATTTCATGATCACACTGTGTGCAAGGGCTCCCATACACAGCCAAGATCCATTGAAAGACAAGTAGAACCAAAGAATTTGTCAAAGACAATTGGAACAAGTTGAAAATAAGAGGCTGTGGGGGAAAATCTCACTAACAAGACTGGTCAGAGTTGGGAACTCTTGGAGTGGCAGCCAAATTATATTTCCATGGTTATGCAAATAAATTCACTGAAAACAATGGAAAATGCTAGATAAAATATATCATTTTTAAGTCCTAACACAGTAAAAGTATTTAAGAGCTGAAAATCCAGTGGGGAAATTTCCAGGTCAGTTTTTGGATGAAATCCTATAACCAAAGTGTTAAATAGATTTTCAAAACACCCAGTCTATCAAGGCCTTCAAGGTATTTGCCAACACTGCTCATGGGCAATGACTTCAGGGCTAGAAGAACAAAAATCTATCCCTAGAATCCACCTAGGAGTGAGTTTTATAAGAAAGTCTTCCATATGTAATAGATATTGTGCTCACCAATATTATTTTTCCTTATTTCCTGGGAATAGAAGAGGTTAAAACTCCCAGCTCTCTTGCAGTTAGTGCGCCATTTGACTAGTTCTGGATAACAAAATAAATATGAGCAGAAAAAATATATGTCCTTTCCGTGACAGTGAAAGCTCTTGTACATTTCTCAATTCTTTCTTCCCCTGACAGAGCAGTCAATGACTTTCTAGAGGATAGAGCCTGAATCAGCCTGAATCCCGGAGTATCTGTGTAGAGGAATGCCCACTCTTCCACCAAAAATTACAGTTGACTCTGTGTGAGCAGGGAATAAACCTTTATGCGTTAAGCCACTGAGATTCGGGGGGTTGTTATGACAGATTAAGTTTAGCCTACTCTAACACAGAATTGGGATGGGTGCTACTATAACAAAAATCTAAAGTATATGGCATTGGCTAAAAGTCAGGCAAAGACAACAGGAAGCTGATATTGCAGGGTGGAAAGGCGAAACATTTCATGACTACAGTAGGCAAAGAGTCAACTCACGTATCTAGTGAGACAGAGAAAGAGATTGGGAAAAAGTTCGTGAGTTCCCTGTGTGAACTGCGATTGTTTTTTCCCAACGTATTTGTAAAAGAGAGAGAGGTAAATTCAGTTAATTGGCTGGTTTACAAGAAGGTAAAGGGAAACGAGAGAGTCCTGAAATTTGGGGTCTGAAATGTTAGAAGAGCCAGCAACTTTTAGATCTGAAAGAGTAAGAGAGAAAACTCAGAAAGATCTTTTTGAGACAAAGTTCTATCAAAGCTGAGCCTTGCAGCAAAGTTCATCCCATTGTTAGATGCTCCCAATGAATTAAGCTGCATTCAAGCAAACGTCTGCCTATGGAGACAGTCAAACAGAAATTCCCAGGGTTTCTGATTTCTGTAATTACAGCAGTCTCAAAGTGATAGTCAAGGTACTTATTATAAGAGAAAAAATAAAGAAATACAGCAGAACTTCATCTAGAAATAATTGAGAGCGAGGCTATTACCAGTTGGAATTAACTGAATTCAAACAAATAAGCTTATGAAATTCTTAAAAATTGTTCTTCCAAATAAGCCAGCAGTCTGAATTTAAAATCCTTTAACTGCTTGGTACTTAAATATTCTTTGAGAGGCCCTTGGGTGTCTCAGCAGGTTAAGCATCCAATTCTTGGTGTAGTTCAAGTCATGATCTCACGGGTTGTGGTATAGAGCCTTCTCCCCTCTTCAAGCTCTGCATTCAGCAGGGAACCTGCTTGAGAATCTCTCCTCTCCTTCTGCTCCTGCCCTCTCCTCCGAGCACTCTCTCTCTCTCTCTAAAATAAATAAATAAATCTTTTGAAAAAATATTCTTTGGCCTCCCAAACTTCTGGAACTAGGAAATGAACTGAGAAAGCTGAGCAGTTTCACAGGAAGACATAGTCACAACAACATCCATTGCAGATGTGCTCAAGAATAATAGAAAAGACCACACACAGGGCAGAGTCAGGGGCCACAAAGGACAATGGGAAAGGGAAGCTGCTTCCAGAAAGCAGAATGTGGGTCTAACAAAGAACATTCCTAACACCAGAATAGGGCTCTGTGTGCCAAACATGATTTAAGAATGACTATGGACAAATGAGAGTCCCATCTCTTCCATCCTGCTTTCTGAGCAAGAGTGCTTATTACAGTTATCTTGTCCTTGTCTCACCATCGTGCATTGGGAGCAGAAAATTTGTTCCTTTCCTTTATGGTTTTCTGAATCACATAGAGCTACATCTAGTCTACAGCTACACTTAGTAGAGAGACAATAGCATAACACGTAGAGATCTTGAAATTTTGACCTGTGACTGGATAGAATTTGGGTCATTATCCTTGGATAAATAGGTGAACATAGTATGCACATGGAGTGTGAAGCCAATATTTGGTGACTGTCTAAATTCAACTTAAAGTGCACATAGAACTTTTATAAAATTAAGAAAAAATATTTTAATTATGTTTGAAAGATATAAATGACAACTCAATAACACTAAATATTTATAACACATTTTTTAAAAGATCCTTCTTCAATCTGAACATACTTAAACACTTCAGAGATCAAAGATCAATACAAACTTAAACTGTTGAATTTCTAAAAACTACCAATAAATTGAAATATTACTTACAGGAATCCATAAGATTATAGCTATAGCAGTACCCAGAAAGAAATTCTAAGCTTTAAGTACTTATATCAACAAAAATGAAACAATGAAAATAAGTAAACATCTAATTCAAAAACACAGAAAAAATAACAAGCAGGCCAAAAGAATCCAGAATGACATAATAATTCAAGATAAAAGTATAGTTAAATGCAGAATTAAATAAGTTAGAAAACTGAATAAATGAGTAAGTAAGCAAAATAGGCACATCTAAAAAATCAAGAAAAAGGGCAAGGGAGACATAAACAGAGTAGAGGGATATAATATCCACATTATGGAATATTATTAGGCAATAAAAAGAAATGAACTATTGATAGTTGCTACAACATGGATGACACTTGAAAACATTATGCTAAGTAAAAGAAACCAGTCACATAGGACCATATATTATTTTATTCCATTCATATGAAATGTCTAGAATAGGCAAATCTATAGAGACAGATAGTAAGTTAGTGGTTTCTAGAGCTTAAAGGGATTCAGGATGGATACCTAACTTTTGCATCAACATGGATGGGACTGGAGGAGATTATGCTGAGTGAGATAAGTCAAGCAGAGAAAGTCAATTATCATATGGTATTACTTACTTGTGAAACACAAGGAATAACATGGAGGATATTAGGAGAAGGAAAGGAAAAGTGAAGGGGGGGATATCTGAGGGGGAGATGAACCATGAGACACTGCAGACTCCGAGAAACAAACTGAGGCTTTTAGAGGGGATGGGGGTGGGGGGAATGGGTGAGCCTGGTGGTAGGTATTAAGGAGGGCAGGTATTGCATGGAGCACTGGGTGTTATATGTAAACAATGACTCTTGGAACACTACATCAAAAACTAATGATGTATGGTGACTAACATAACACACAAAAAAAAGACCAATTAAAAAAAAGGAGTTACAGCTAAAAGGAAGAGAATTTCTTCTTACGTTAAATAAAATCTTCTAAAATCAATTGTGTTGGGGCGCCTGGGTGGCTCAGTCATTAAGTGTCTGCCTCTGAGAGTCCTGGGATCTGAGCCACCAACCCCCACCCCAGCATTGGGCTCCCTGCTCAACGGGGAGCCTACTTCTCCCTCTCCCACTCCCCCTGCTTGTGTTCCCTCTCTCTCTGTCTCTCTCTCTCCCTGTGTCAAATAAATAAACAAAATCTTTAAAAAACAATAATATAATCAAATCAGTTGTGTTGGGGCACCTGGGTGGCTCAGTGGGTTAAGCCTCTGCCTTCGGCTCAGGTCATGATCTCAGGGTCCTGGGATCGAGCCCCGCATCGGGTTCTCTGCTCGGCAGTGAGCCTGCTTCCCCCTCTCTCTGCCTGCCTCTCTGCCTACTTGTGCTCTCTCTCTCTCTCTGTCAAATAAATAAATAAATAAAAATCTTTAAAAAAAAAAATCAGTTGTGTTGATAGATGGACAACTTTTTTTTTTTTTTAAGATTTTATTTATTTATTTGACAGAGACAGAGACAGCAAGAGAGGGAATACAAGCAGGGGGAGTGGGAGAGGGAGAAACAGGATTCCCGCTGAGCAGGGAGCCTGATGCGGAGCTCGATCCCAATGTCCTGGGATCATGACCTCAGCCGAAGACAGACGCTTAACGACTGAGCCACCAAAGCCCCCCCAGATGGACAACTTTTTAAAAAAATATTTTATTTATTCGAGAGTGAGATAGCGAGAAAGCACAAGCAGGGGAGAAAGCAGCCTACCCACTGGGCAGGGAGCCCAATGTGGGGGTTGATCCTAGAACTCTGGGATCATGACCTGAGCCGAAGGCAGATGCTTAACTGACTGAACCACACAGGTACCCAATGATAGATGTGCAACTTGGTCAATAAACTGAAAGCCACCGAATTATACACCTTAAAAGGATGATATGTGTAGTATGTGAGTTGTATCTTAATAAGGTTGTTAAGAATAGGAATAACCATCAAAATAGAAGAAAAAAATCTAAAAGCAGTAAAGACTACTTTCCATAAATCTATGGAAATATATTTGGAAAGCTAGATGGCACACATAACCTTCTATGAAAAGCTGTTTACTAAAATTGTCCTCAGTAGAGACCGAAAGGCTAAATAGACAATTCCCAAAAAAGAAACAGAAAAAGGTGTCAAGGAAAAAAGAGACTTTTCCATCAAACAGCACCACGCCCAGATGATTTTATTATGGAAGGAAATTTCTTATTTGTACCTTACTATCTAGCAGGATGTTTGACATGCCTTGATCTCCTTAGGTGTGAGAGGTACGAGGGCAAAGATAGGGCCAAGAAGACCTATAGTGGAGCAAATTACACTCACTACATTCATTTTGACATTTTGACCGGCAGCTTTTCCAAATTATTTATATTTATTTTAAGATTGTTTAACATACAGGGGAGCCTGAGTGGCTCAGTCAATTAAGCCACCGACTCTTGGTTTCTGCTCATGACCTTAGGGTTGCAAGATCAAGCCTCATGTCCATCTCCATGCTCAGGAGGGTGTCAGCTTGAGATTCTCTCTCTCCCTTTCCCGCTGCCCCTCCCCTCAATCTCTCCCTCTCCTATAAATAAATAAATCTTTAAAAAAGATTGTTTAACATACAAAATAACGCCTCTAAAAAACAAAACAAAACAAAACAAAATATACAATCTATCCAGACTAGATTTCTCTACTAAATCACATTCCTTTCAAGGTCTAGAAAGGAGATCACAATATGTTAAGCTATAGGAAATTGCCTTCGATGAGATTTTGGTTACTTGTCGGCATGCACCCCTACAGCGAGAGCAGGTGCCACTGAGCTCTGAATGCTCAGGATTATTATGCAGTAATAAATAAGAATTCCTTTTCTGTGATGATCTATTAGGAGGTTTGCTGTTTATGCCCTTGCTATGAATGACCATATGTAAATTTAGTTAACCTGAATGTGTTGGCCTAAGATATATATTAGCTGTTGTCCCCACCCATCTGGCCATAAGAGTTATGGATATGTAACTCAGGCATCATATAGACAGATGATTAAATGCTATTAAGATGCTGTTACCCTCCCTAGAACTAAAAGTCACAATTCTTGTAATCGCACACTTGACATCAACAGAGACTGGTAATAATGCGATCAAAACTGCCCACACCTATTACCAAACACTCCAGTGGAAGGGGTGGTAATGCTTTCAGTTGACAACTAACTAATGTGCCATCTTTAGTTCTCCATGTGAACCCTAGGAGCTAGAACCTCCTCCTCTAGCAAACTTGACCTGGTCCAGTAGGCTTCAGTGCTCCTCTTGGATGTTCCCAGGATGCTCTTCTGGCTTACCCTGATCCTAGTATGCACAGCACATAGTATTTGCCTGGCCAGCCTTCCCTACTCCCGTCTCACAGTAATCTTGACCTCATTGTCAAATCCCAGACTCAGCAGAGTGCCTGCAACATAGTAGCGGTTTAATAATAAAATAATAATAAAATAATAATAAAATAATAATAAAAATAAAAATGATAAAAAAATTTTAAACAAATGCTATTTTAAAAAAAGAAATGTTTAGAAATAAAAATATTTTTAAGTAATTTTTTTTTTGAAATTGATTTAATGTTTCTGGCTCCTGCTTGAGCATCTCAGTATTTTTCCAAGTGTTTAAAAAATTCTGAGAAGTCATTCATACATTTTAATTTCAAAATATTCTTTCTACCACTTTATTTTTATTTTTCAAAGATTTATTCATTTGGCAGACATAGTGAGAGAGCAAGGGCACAAGCAGGGGGAGTGGCAGAGGTAGAGGGAGAGGCAGGCTTCCCAGTGAGCAAGGAGCCCCACAATGTAGGGCTCTATCCCAGGACCCCGGGATCATGACCGGGATCATGATCAAGCCAAAGGCAAACACCCAACCAACTGAGCCACCAAGGCACCCCTTCTTCCTACCACTTTCTAGAAAAGAAAGCTAAATTCTTTGCAATAAATAAATAATGTCAATTTTTTCTTTTGATTGAACTTAGAACAATCTGATTGGGGATCTAACATCTTACCAAAGAAATATATATAATTCTTTTGCCAGTTAATGGCTGATGCATCAAAACTTAGTTAAGTTAAAATAAAGAAATAACTGTATGACTCAAAACAATTAAAATGTAATTGTATTTCAAAATGAAATAAGGTAAACAAGTAGTAAAAGCTTAATGTCTAGCAAAAACAATAATACAATATTCAAATCTACTCAGAACTAACTTTTTCAAAGCACTGTAAAAATATATTTATCTAATGTCTACACAAGATTTCTGTTTTCTGTCCATTATACCTAAAATCAATTTTTTTTAAAAGATTTTATTTATTTATTTGACAGAGAGAGATCACAAGTAGACAGAGAGGCAGGCAGAGAGAGAGAGAGAGAGAGGAGGAAGCAGGCTCCCTGCTGAGCAGAGAGCCCGATGCGGGACTCGATCCCAGGACCCCGAGATCATGACCTGAGCCGAAGGCAGCGGCTTAACCCACTGAGCCACTCAGGCGCCCCCCTAAAATCAATTTTTTAAAAGTGCATTGTGTAGGTGCTGGTTAGGTGGGATGGTGAAAGCTTAAAGTCGAAGTAAGAGCCAATGTAGGAAATCCCTAATATATTAATGTGTATACTCTAAATTTTTGCTATTAAAATGGGTATTTGGAACATGGAATTCATTCTCTACGACAGTAGCTATTCATAGGATATAGCAGATAGAGTAGCTATCTCTAGGATAGAATGGGATATAGTAGATATCTATAGGATTTTGAGCTCAGCACTCCTTTCTCCTGGGTATATCCATCTCATCCTATGGTTATTGGAGAACTGACATAATTTCCATCTAACCCTGCCTATTTGGATGACCCAAATAGATCCAAGAATGCACATCTAACCTGAAATTTTTGTATGCAGAACTGAAAATTCCTTAACACCAAACTTTTGTGCGTGTGTATGTGTGGATAAAAATATAAGATAAAAATTCCAGAATTGTAGCAGCCATGTTTTCTGTAGTTTTCAATGATAAGATGAAGCAAACACAAAAAAGGGAGGAGAGAGGAGAAATTAAACAAGACCTGTTTGTATTTGTCTCTTTTATTCCAGCTGTTCCTAAGGTGGAGCTGCACCCCTGTCTTCCTTCTTAACTGGTGATCAACCACTCCATGTGACCTGATTCATCCTCTTGCTTCCTTAGGCTAGTGTAAGCTGAGTGTCTGTCACTTGTAATCAAAAGAAGTCTGACCAGTACACAGAAAATAGTACCAAGAGGTAGCTTCCTTGGCCAACTCAGAGTAGTTTATCTAATTATACTAGCTATAGTGCTGTTAAAAAAGTTGAGCCCACCACACTTGGGTGGCTCAGCTGGTTTAGTGTCTGACTCTTGATGTCAGCTTGGATCTTGATCTCAGCTCAGGTCTTGATCTCAGGGTCGTGAGTTCAAGCCCTGTGTTGACCTCCATGCTTGGTGTGGAGCTTACATAACAACAACAACAACAAAACCTTGAGCCCTGAGCCTGGTTATCACAGTGTCCATAGACTGAACCTCACCATTTCAAAATGTCACTAGCCCCCACATTCTTCTCACATCCTCCCTCATGCCCCACACCTTTACCTATCCTGAGGAGTGGTCTTTGGTGGTTCCTATGGCCCAGGTGGGAGATGGTCACCAGAGTAAGCAGACAGTAGGCTCAGGCAGAGGCACTTGTATACAGCAGTGGTCTTTCCTACTCCAAGTGCATGCAAATGTAGAAATGCCTATCCTGTAACATCCTACCTTACAAGGGTTCATCTTGCAAGCAAAACTTGCAAGATGGTTTATTTTGGCTGCCAGTTAAGCAAAACTTCACATAAAGGTCAAGGCAGAAGAATTCTATAACTACCAGTTTTCAGGAAGAGAATTTGACTGAAATTTCATAAAAGAGAAAAGCATTGAAAGAAAAATTCAGTCAGGGCAAAAGGATGTACAGTGTCCTGGATTTCATTTTAAAAATAGAAAATAAGGTGCTTCCCCCCCAAAACTACTACATTCAAAGTCATTTGTGGGTATGTGCGTATGTTGAGGAATGAGAATGTAGAACTAGATTAAAAATAACTGCGGCGTAGGATCTACCATTATAGAACTGAGACAAGAATGAAAGGGTGGTTAATCCGAATGAATGTGAATAACATCATCCTTTTTACCCAACATAAAACTAGCAATTAAAAAGATATTTTAAAAAGACTCATAATAAACCATGAAGAGTGACTCAGACTCTAAAAGAGATGAAGCGCTGTGTCTACGTTCTGATCATTCAGAGAATGTTTGCTTCAGGGGAAAAGCTGTAGGAAATGATACCAAATTTTTAAAAGTAATTTTATTTTATTCTTATTATGAAGATAATACATGTTCATTATGGAAAATGTAGAGGTGGCAAAGAGGAAAAAAAAGGCAAATAATCCACAAATCTACCTACCATCCAGTAAGATAAAATCCACAAATCTACTACATCCAGTAAGTATTTTGTGTTATGGTTAAAGTCCTTTCAATCTATTTCCAATCCATTTCGACATACACTTTTTTTTTTTAAGATTTTACTTATTTATTTGTCAGAGAGAGAGAGCGAGCACACAAGCAGGGGAAGCAGCAGAGGGAGAGAGAGAAGCAGGCTCCCCACTGAGCAGGGAGCCTGATGTGGGACTTGATCCCAAGACCCTGGGATCATGACCCGAGCCGAAGGCAGACACCTAACTGACTGAGCCACCCAGGTATCCCTCAACATACACCTTTAACAAAGGAATTCATCACATCTGGTTTTTGTTTTTTTACCTATAGTGAGACTGTACTTTGAAATATTCATCTTTTTATTTTACTCTGCTTAACTCTGTAAGATAACCTTTGCTTTAATAAATCAGAGGCATCCACATTTGTCTTGGGAAGACTTAGGGTTGTTTTGACAAGAATATGAAGGAAAATAAGCGTGGCTGATTAACTTCTAACAAAATGGAATTTTTGAGTTCGAAGCAAGATATTTTTCTTGAAAGTCACTGTGGAGAAATAAAAGGACGAAATTTCTTAAGCTGCTATTAACAAGACTCAGAAGCTCCCAAACATAGCTCAGATAGGGTGACCTTACAATTTATCTTTTTCACCAGATCACTTTAGAAAGTGAAAGAAAAGGCTTTGAGTAATTCCAGGTGAATGGGAGTGAACTCTCCTGGGAAAACCCCAGAGTGCATACACTCTCTCCACAGGGTATTTGATGGAAACTGCCAGAGGGCAGAGGCAGGGCTGCTGCGTTGAGGGATGAGGTGTCCCTATCACAGGGGCTATAGGTGACCAGCCTTAGTCAGGGACGTGACATGGGGATCTGTAGTGCCAGCAAGAGCCAAAGTGGAACTAACTAAATCCATGAGCAGACACATAGGGTCCTCAGCAAAGTGGATTAGTCACGAATTCACCAGAAGCAGCACCAGAAGTTGGACAAAGGGTGACGTGAGCAAGAACAAGGACCCACACATAATCTGGGGGCCTCACTCCCCATCACCAAAATAACACACAACGTCAGTCCCTCACACACACAGATGCGACTGGGAAAAGGACAGTGTGGAGGATGAAGGACTCAGAAATAGTGGGCACCATTCTGAAAGAGACTATTTTAAATTAAAACAAGCTGTTTAAACTTGAAGAGACAGATACCCTTTAGTTGGCAAGTTTGAATTTTTTCCTAGTAACTAACAACTGAAAAGCCATGAGGATCCATTTTAGAAAATATATCTTATATATGCATCTGAATTGTGTGCAAATTTCTAATTCTGCCACCTACTCCTCAATGGTGAATATATTTGCATATCATTGGTCTACTATTACATCATCTCAAATTTAGAATTTTTTTAAGCATGAGTTAAGAAACAAAAATATCTCTTTAAAATATAAATTCATTTGTCCCTATACAAACTCAAAATCTTCTTAGTACCTGTCAGTCCCTGATAAGTTGTGCACTGCAAGTAGGAAGAGCATAAGTTTAGCTCCCAATTTTAAATTCTTCACCATTCCAATCAGAAGAAGAGTACATCATACTTCTCTAAGCTCACTTATACAGAGGTAAGCAAACACGCTTCAGTGTTGTCCTGTTTGATCAGGATCATGGCTATCAGAATCTATTCTGGTTTTATTGTGAATTTTGCCATTCTATAGACTTTTACCTCTGGGCCTTTCTAAAGCATAAAATAGAGGGTCCCAACGCAGTGCCTTTTGGGTTTCTGTGTGTGTTCATTCTATCTGCTCATTTGTTCATTTCTTTGATAAATGTTAATTGAGCACCCGCTGTGTTCTTACCCCTTGCCCTGAGGCTTGCTCTTCTCACTTCTCATTTTGACCAAAAAAAGCCTCTTTAAAGGCTCTTCTCTCTTCTTTCCAAAGTCTATGCTGCATGCATGGAAACCACATAAGCAAACTTATTTAAAATGTACATAAAATAGGAGTTAATAAGCATTCAGTTGAGGGCCTGAGCTGTTAAAGGTAGGAGGATGGAGGCTTGGTGGAAGGGGAAGCATTTAAGGATTTCAAAAAAGAGGCAGGCTGCACCATATAGTTACTAAAGGGCTTTTAAAAAAAAAATTATTTATTAATATTCTTTATTTTGTATTATTTATATTTTTAATTTTTTATATTTTATAAACATATATTTTTATCCCCAGGGGTACAGGTCTGTGAATCACCAGGTTTACACACTTCACAGCACTCACCATAGCACATACCCTCCCCAATGTCCATAACCCCACCCCCCTCTCCCAACGCCCCTCCCCCCAGCAACCCTCAGTTTGTTTTGTGAGATTAAGAGTCACTTATGGTTTGTCTCCCTCCCAATCCCATCTAGTTTCATTTATTCTTCTCCTACCCCCTTAACCCCCCATGTTGCATCTCCACTTCCTCATATCAGGGAGATCATATGATAGTTGTCTTTCTCCGATTGACTTATTTTGCTAAGCATCATACCCTCTAGTTCCATCCACGTCTTCGCAAATGGAAAGATTTCATTTCTTTGTGGTATATATACACTAAAGGGCTTTTTGATTTGCCTTTTCATCCTGTTTTGTGAGTGTGTATTAGAGATGTGAGGAGAAGGATGTGTGCTAGAGAAGGTCTGGGTCACCCTAGCTTGGCCCTGAGCCATGTGAAGGACTCCAAATACTGCCAGGTTAGTCCCTGAGAAAGTCACTGATTAAATACAGGAAGAATGATACAGCATATTAGAAAATGCATCTCTATTTTCTTTGTAAGTACACTAATGATTCCTCGTTGGCTTGAAAGCAGGTTCTCCTCTGGTCATGGAGTACCTTAAATATACATGAACCCCCTGTTCAGACAGCACAACAGATTGTAAGTCCGAAAAACATCATAGAAAGCTCTTTCTTTCCCCAAGCCAAATGATTTTATGTAGAAATCTGTAAAACTACGAACTTTCCTACCCCACAGTTAACACTGCATTCTATTTTTCTTCCCTTTTTTCCCTTTCTCTTTTTGTTTTCTTATTATGGGGGAGAGGGGTGGTAAGGAAGGGAAGAGTAAAATGCCCAGGCTCTTTAATTAGGGCTTAGACAGGGGACAAAAGTAATTGAAATATACATAAAATTAACCTGAGCTCTTAAAACTCTAGGTGTCACCATGGAGACCAGAGCATGAACTGTCTCCATGGAGACTCAAATGAATTTTGCGGCTTTAAATTATCATCACTTATTACCTGATGTCGATTTAGGCAATGAAGAGATGAGTTAAAATACATATATAAAAATATAAGAAGTAACCTCACATCAGGGAATTTATTAAGGACAAATCTATTTGTTCTTATTCTTAGTATTCCATTATTCCAATGAATGGAAAGATACTCCAAGAGAAGATTTCCCCCCAACTCAGAATTTCTTATAGAATCACCTAATGGTATAGCTCTACAAATGCTACAGGAATGACTAGAGAAAAATAACTTCTAGAAAAGGCCTCTCTCATTCAGAAGTGTCAGTGTGATACAGGTGATACTGGTGCTATCCATCATTCCAGCTGTAAGGAAGAGACGGTGCCCAGATGTCTTATTCCAGTACTGCCCCAGAGACACTTTTAACATGACCATTCTGTGCATATCACTTTAGCAGGTCTATTATATACAACTGTTTTTAATATGTGGAGTGAAGTCAGACTGTTGTATTAAACATGCAACCTAAAGAGAAACACAGAAATCATGCAAATGTTTAAACTATATAAGCAGAGGTAAATCAGAATTTTTCCCAGTTACAGATTCTACTTTGCAAACCTAGAGGTAAAGTCATTTAATTGATCAAATACTCAGTTGAGAGGTCACTTGGAAGGTATATCATAGATAGTAAATATTCATTGATTAAATAAAAATCACTCATAAAAGATTAAAATTTAATACGAGTTTTAATATATAATAAGTCATTAGAAAGCAAACAATTACAACCAGAATGCATTAAAAACAAAATAGCTGATCAGATTATTCATTTGGAAGTTTATATAATTTGAGCTTTGTCTTTTTTTTTTTTAAGATTTTATTTATTGATTTGACAGAGAGAGATCACAAGTAGACAGAGAGGCAGGCAGAGAGAGAGAGAGAGAGAGGGAAGCAGGTTCCTTGCTGAGCAGAGAGCCCGATGCGGGACTCGATCCCAGGACCCTGAGATCATGACCTGAGCCGAAGGCAGCGGCTTAACCCACTGAGCCACACAGGCGCCCCCTTATTTTTTTTTTAAAGACAAATTTTGGAGACTGCTTGGCTATGGAAGGGAAGCAAGGATGCTAACTGCACAGCCAGCTCAAAGAAATCAAGTATTTCTCATATTTTATGATCAGTTCTCATTATTTAAGTCGTTATATTCTATGAAGTTGTCACAAATAATTAGCAGATACTGAACCACTGCTCCTAGGGGAAAGAAAAGTAGGTTCCTATGAGCCTCTGCTCATATTTTCATCAACCAATCAATATATAACCTGCTTTTATGTATGCTTCTGTTTAAAAATACCTTATTTAATATCTTCTACTGATTCATTTACATTGAACTCACAGCCAACAGTACTGTAACTCGTGACTGAATGAAGCTTATGTGACATATATTTTCTCCACAAGGCGCATCACAGCCTCCTTGCACACAACACTAGATAGCACTCCAGCAATATGGGGGCTCTATAATGAAATCACCAATGAAAAGCAGAAAAATGCTAAATAGACCATGAAAAAAACCCCTACTTGTTTATAGCATGAGAGCTGAAACAAAAAGGCAGAGTGTCACTTTGATCTCAACCAGTAGTGTTGAGGGGACTTGGGGGTGGGGAGTAGCTAAAAAACTTTGCCTCTCCACACATGTTCATAAATGACCATGAAAGTACCTTGAGTATTGATTTGGGATTATAAATATATTTTACCAGGTAGGCAAATTTACAAATACAGAATCTGCAAATAATGATGATCAACTGTACTTGTGGACTATAGAGAACTATTTCTATTTCCCTATGAGGTTGCTTCTTACTATTCCACTGCACTTGCCTGTGAGTGCAATGTTCTCTTTTGTGTATCTATGGAGCTCCTATTCTTCCTTCTAAACCCTGCTCAGGAAACCATGCATACACACAAACCTCTCCCTGTTACCTTTACCTCTTATACTCATCTCTATTTTGCACAGGTCAGATTATTCTGAATTTAATGGCATTCTCCTTTACAGATCTATGAAATTCCTTGAGGTCCACGACCATGTCCTAATACATGTATATAACCTTTACTGTGCTAAGTGCCAGACTACATGTTAAAAGGTGCTTCACATACAATACCGTGTTTAATCTTACAATAGTCTTAGCATCTCCATTTTACAGTTGCAGAAACAGAGGCCTAGAGCAGTCATGTGACTCGCCATATCACATGCTACAGAGTTGATACTCCAACCTACAGTCCAAGTGTTCAACCATTATATTATCCTAAAAAATTATTATTAGCTACCATATATTTTTGACTGCTTACTATATACAGGCATAGTATTAAATGTTTTAGACAAATTAACTCATTGAATCCACTCTACCTGTCTCTGTGTCTCCAACACATAGCAAAGTGCATGACACATGAATGTTGAATTTATTTCTTCCTGTTCCCAAATGTTCTAAAATTAATAGCATAGGAACACTCTACATTTTCGCAGTGACCATAATGACTTTCCATGTTAGACCACACTTCTCCCCCACCAAATTCCTCATCTTCTCATGGATGTTCTTCTGTGGTTTTGCTATGGATGCCCACAAGTCATGGTAGGACAAAAGAGAGCAGAAACACTGTCCACTTGAAAAAGGTCTTTAACAATAATTTCTAATAGTGATTTATATTATGACCTACATCTTTATATAGGGTATACTTCTTTATACTTTTATAGAGTAACATAATCATGGAAGAGCTAAGTGTTTTGCTTGAGGTCTATGAGGGAACCCCTGTATGAGGCTAAAAGGGGGGGATTTTCTACTTCATAATAGAGCTTTGGATTCCAAATCTATCTAGCCTCTCACACTGAGTTCAAAATAGGCAGAGTCAGTTTTGGGATAAGAATTAAGAGGGGGGGGCTTGTAGGAAAAGTGGGTAGGCTGTAGAAAGTTTGCAAGACAGATGCTGCAGGGTTCACACATATTACATGAATGAATGGGATCAAGGAGGGTTTAGACAAATTAACTCATCACCCTCCTGCTGTCCCCTAACGGACCCTTCCTTTTAAGAGTAAGTAATGTTATTTCAGAAATGTGATTTCTAGGCCTCACCTGCATAGACTGTGAGAGTGATGTATGACCTCTGGTGGACTGGGAGCTGCTGCAGCAGGTCTCAATGTGTCTGGGGAGCTGCTCTTGGAGGCTTTCCTATCTCTTCCTGCTGCCCAGAACACTCACTCCCACCCTCTTTATCTCTCCTATGAAGATCTTTCTTCTCTTTCTTTTTTCTCCCTTGTCCCCTCTCCCAGTTCTCTCACTTCTCATCTTTTTCTGTCTCGCCTCTTCCTTTTCCCTTTCTCTGCTCTTCTCTCCCTCTTCATTCATTCTCTTCTTGTTTATTCTATCCTCTCCACCCTTGCCCTCTCTGTTACTATCCTTTCCTCTCCTCCCCCACCCATCCCTTCCCCCAGCAGTCAGGAACTGCAGAGAGCTCGCTCACCAAGAATACACCAACACGGGTTTCGAGTACTTCTTGTGATGGGAGCGGAGGGTGAGGGAGCCCTTGCGCTCCAGCAAGTCCGTGGGTCCGAGCTCAAACCAGTATTGCCTACTGCTGCACCAGTCCTGGCAGGAGCTGCCAGAACTCTCCATGGAGGCTGGCCACATTCAGACCTCAGAGGATTTCTTTCTGCACCTATTCTTCTCCCCACGCCAACACCTACCAGAATTCAGGATTCGGCGTCTCTCATCTCCTGAGCAACCTGGGGCGGGGTCAATGGAGAGGGCGGGGCCAGTGGAGGGGCGGATCCCTTAAACCTAATAGCTCTGGTTTCCAAGACACGGTAGGCACTGATTAGAAAGAAACTACAGGGGTACCTGGGGGGCTCAGTGGGTTAAATCCTCTGCCTTCAGGTCGGGTCATGATCCCAGGGTCCCGCATCGCTCTCTCTGCTCAGCGGGGGGCCTGCTTCCTCCTCTCTCTCTGCCTGCCTCTCTGCCTACTTGTGATCTCTGTCTGTCAAATAAATAAATAAAATCTTAAAGAAAGAAAGAAAGAAACTACATTTCCCAGAATGCAATGAGGGGAGCGACCCACCTACGGAGAGGTTGAAAGGGACGCCTCTCCGCCTCCTGGGATCTGTAGTTTCACCCTACCACCAGCCTAATCCTCAGAGTGGCCGGCGGACTTAAGCGGGACAGGCGGATGAGTTAAGGACTAAGGGGACCTGAGCCCAGAGCAGTTCGGATCCGGCCGTCCTTGCAGAAGTTCTTTTTACCGTCCATCATCTGTCGTCACCACACCTTCTACTTATAAGCATGTAAGTTTAACCAAAAGGGAGCAAGAGAACACGCCTCAAACCCTAAAATGTGTCATTTATACATAAGGAGGAGCAGAATCAGTCAGCAAATCAGCTAAAAAGTCTGGGGATGAAAAAACCCTCATTGATTCCGGTTTCAGCTAATTTCCCAACCTTTTTGAGTTTCTTCCTCTGAAAAAACAAAGTAGATGATGGGACCGAGGAGGGGTCAGGGGGGACACAAGAATCTGAGGTCCCTTCAGGCTGTAACGCTGAAAGACCCAACCTCCAGGTACAGCTTAAGACTCCAGGGCATTCAGCTCCCAGAGACCTGCCAGTTCTCATTTTCGCATTTGATATTTTATGACAACACAAATTCATCACATTATTGTGTTGTTTAATATGTGACAAGGAGATTTCAAAAAGATTACCTATGGCATTGCTTTCAAGAAATGATTGGATAGCTGCCTTCCAGAAGGAAGGTGCATATTTTATCTTTGACTTTCCAAGAGAAGAATATTTAGGTATCAGAATTCTCCCCAACTTAGTTGAGCACGGTAAGGGCATTAGTGGACTTCATCATGGCCATCCCTCTGACCTGGAATGATGCTTAGTATATGGCATCATTTCAGAGTATGAGTGAACAAATGAATTGGGTACTTTAGATTTACTTGGGCTTCCATAAATTCTTACTTTATGAAGATCACATGTACACAAAAATTCAAGCTTAAAAACACAAGAGACATTTCACATTACAAACGGATTCTATAGTTTGCAAAAGATTTATTATAGCACTCCTATAAATAATGAAGTATTATTCTGCATCAGTTTTTACAAATTTGATTACACACAACTACTAAGTGCTTCTCTGTGGCCTGTGGTACCCAGTGTGGGCGCCAGTGGTATGCTCAGGCCGGTATTTTACCAACAGCCACAGTTAAGCCATGTTACTTAAAACCAGATAAATAGTCCATTGTCACCAGCAAAGTACTAGTAGAGTACTGAGTGCTATTTTAGCCCTTTTCTTCCTGAAGAAAGGAGAAAATAGAAATTAACTTTAAAAGGCTAAATAAGATCCACGTTAAGCTCAGTTCTACCCAATCAAAGCAAAACATATTGCCATCACTCCAAAAATATTATCATCATTACTACCATCTGTTTTTTTAAAATTTTATTTTACTTATGCTTAAAGTGATGGCAACATAATATATTTGTGACCAAGATGTCAAGTTTCTGCAGCCAGTTTGACTCAGAGACAGAGGCTGCCCAGAGCCAAGCCCTTTCTGAGGTACACGGACAGTACTATGGAGATTTAAAAGCATTTCAGCACAAAGAAGTAGCAGTAAGTTAAGAAAACAAAACAACTGTAGCTTATTATTTTAGAGTTCCTTAAACCAAGCTGAAAGCCTAGTTTAGTCTATGTATATGCTTTGTTATTATACTCTTTCCCCTTTATACCAACGTCACCAGCTTTATTGTCTTCTGTGTCTACTAAATACATTTCAACATCCATTTGTTGGGATATATGAGATATATGTTGGGATATATATATATATTTGTTGAGATATATGAGGGTATCTCTGATACCCTCAAGTTCAGATTCCTTCCATTCCTTTTGTATACACCAGTACGTTCTGTGGGATTTTCGCTTTGCTGATTGCTTATTGATGAAATAGGAAGAGAACAGAAGGGTTTTGTGAGAATTACATAAGATAATATATTGAAAGCAGGTGTGCCTAATAGATGCTTAGCCCTCAATAAAATTTCGACTACTACCGCTATTGTTACATCCTAACTCTGTCCTTATCACTTGGGAAAAGTACCTTAAAATGCGCTTGTTTGTGTGGAGTTTCCTAAGTATACTTTCTGTTTTTCAAGTTTTGTCTGTTTACAAGGGTTTTGTAAATGAATATCTTTTTATTATATTTTAATATGAAATTTAACAGTCTGAATCAGAAAAATGTTGTCAAGATATTTGGATATGTTACCAGTGATAATGATGGTTTTGCATTCATATGGAATCTTTTCTCTTCAAGACCATTAATAAGCTTTATGCTTTTTAAATGTGAAATCACTGATCCTCAACACACTTGAGTTATTCCTGTTTTCTTCAAACTTCATCAAACCAATGAAGTGTAGGGATTAAAGCAATGTTTTCTATTTAGATTAATCTCTTTTCACCATAATATCCTTGGGGTAAGAAAATTATAGTTCAGGTGACTGAAACAGGACTTTTCCGTAGGGAAGTGCAGGCAGACCCAACTCAGGAAGTGGGAATCCCCATCTTGTGAGCCTACTCTAATATATTCATCAGTTTTATCAGATTATTTAAGAAGTTGCCAAGAAGACCTGACCAGAATAGCAAACCTAAAACAGATATAAACCAGCCAGATGTAAATGGCCACAGGGGCAAACCTCTTCAGCATCTTCTTTCTCTTCCTGTCTTAACAATCATCTGCTTGATTCCAGGAAAGCACCTGCCAGGACCTTCCAAAGTCACTATCAGCAATGATCACCCCCAAACATTTAACTTTCTTCTACCAAATGTCATGCAATTAAGCTGAGAAAAAAATCTAATTCTGTAAGAAAATTAACTTGTATTATCTCCATGTTGAATCATTTAAATCTATTTTTTAAAAACCCTGTATTTGAATTCTATAATATTTAGAACTTTAAAATTGAGTATTTGGGTCCCAATCAAGGATTGATTGCATAGTACTTTTAAAATTCTCTAGGAATAGGGAGCTCCTGTCACCCACTATATATACATCTAGGGGTTCACTTGAGACTGTTTTACACAAAAAAGTTAGAGTCCACCTCCTATGTCAAAATGACTGAGATTTCTGGTCTTCCCCAATCCCTCCATGCCTCCACTTCCATCTTTTCCTCCTCCCCTTTCTTCTTTTCTTTTTCTCACATTTTCTGCCTTGATCCCTTCCTTTTCCATGCTCCATTCCTTCTCTTCTTCTTCCCTCTCCTTCTCTCTCTCCTCCTTCCCTCTCTCCCTATTCCCTCCTCCTCTTCTTCCTCCTTTGAGAAGTGGTAAGGATTTCAGAGTCAAAATCTGTTGTTGAGCACCCAAGAGAATCTGGTACAATTCAGTTATGTGAAAAATATGAAAGAAAAATAGTAAGATCCAGATACCACTGCCAAAATTTATATGAATAAGCTCCTGTTTAATGACCCAGGAACTCTGAAAAGAGTCAACTCTGACAAAAGCTCCAATATTCTTTCCTTTCCTTTAAGTATTCATAACTATCAATGGTCTTTTTTAGAATGAATGTAACCTTAAGTATGATCTCTGTACTTCTAATTTGTGTTGTAAACCTATAAGACCTTGACTTCTCTCAATTATTATTAATTAGTATATTGACTAATTGTTGTCACACAACAGGAATGATTTCTAAACTCCTACTATCAGCACAGAGGATTAATTTATTAAATATTCAAAGAATGGTATTCTATAATTCAGCATTTCCCTTATTTTGATAGTCAATAAGTGAGATTCTTTGGCAGAACTGTCCATAACTATGATGATAAAATTTTAATGTTCTGGATTAGTAATGACATGCTCAAACATAAATGTAGTTTAGGGATTTCTCTAACATTCTACAGATTGGATATCTTTAATTATTCAAAAACTGAATACCCATATTCACAAATGACCTAAACTCTTGTTTCTTCCTTTTCTCCCATGTGCTGCTTTGGTTTCTTGGCGCCTTTACTGTTTATTAGTAACAAGAGTGCGATCATGTACCTACCAGTTAGCTACCAGTTAACCATTCTTGGGAAAGAAGTGGTACTTGAAATTAAGTTCGGTATTGTGGGTTTCTTTGGTTTTACTTTTTGCTCTTTAATCGCATAAAGGAACATCCTCTCCCAGGGAAGAAGATCAGAGAAAAGAAACTGGATTTGGGCTCCTTTTGCTTCTGGTGGTGGTGGACATTTTCCCATGGCCCCACAAGACCCACCCCCAGCTGCATGGTGAGCAAGATGGTGAGAAACCCGCTGAAAGGCTTCCACCAGAAGATCAAGTACATGTAGGAGGTTTCTGGTTGTTGAGTACACCAAACAAACAGCTGAGAATATCAAGTTGCCATACTGGGGCAGAGGTCAGGAGCTCAAGGAAGAAGCTGGTGAATTTCCAGAACCTTGAAGGACTGTCTGAGTGTTGCACGATTTTGAGTTTCTTGTGTTCAGCGAGCATATGTCAGACTTGTGATGTTGTCTCCTCTGTTCATTAAATCTCTCTCTCTCTTTTTTTAAAGACTTCATTTATTTATTTGACAGACAGAGATCACAAGTAGACAGAGGGGCAGGCAGAGAGTGACGGGGAAGCAGGCACCCCGCTGAGCAGAGAGCCTGATGCGGGGCTCAATCCCACAACCCTGAGATTATGACCTGAGCCAAAGGCAGAGGCTTTAACCCACTGACCCACCCAGGCGCCCCTCATTAAATCTCTTCTTACAGCATCATGTTTAAGTTGCTTTAGACTACAGAGGCTTTCAGGCTATTTCAGGAGAAGGATCATTTTCTAAAGGGTCAGGACGGGACTAAAAGCAAGTATGATAACATTAAAAAATAGTAATAAAGGAAGCAGACTTAGAATAAAGATTTTCCAGACCAAACAATCATTCACATTTTCAGCACCAATTCTATGACCAATTAGTACAATTAACCCTTAAACAACTCAGGTTTGAACTGCACATGTCCACTTATGTGAGGAATTTTTTTTTCAATTAATATATTGGAAAAGTTTTTGGAGATTTGTGACAATTTGAAAAAATTCACATACTATGTAACTAAGCAACATCAAAAAATTAAGAAACCAGTAGGTACATTTACATATAGATACTAGTTTATCGTTAATACTATAAAATATACACGAATCTGTTAAAAGTTAAAATTTATCAAAGCTTACGCACATACTTACAGATGATACATGGTGCCACACCATTTGCAGTCAAGGGAAGTATAAACAAATGTAAAGATACTGTATTAAGTCATAACTGCAGAAAATTAGCTGGGGTACCTACTGTACTGTGATAGTAATTTGGTAGCCCCTCCTGTTGCTACCGCAGTGAGCTCAACTGTCGCGAGCATCCTCTTCAAATGCCCTATGACGCTAATCGTCTCCACTTGAGCAGTTTGGCTCACCAGTAAGTCGCACATCACAGTAAAAAGCGATCTCTCATGGCTCTCACATATTTTTCATCATGTTTAGTGCAACATTATAAACCTTGAATAACACCATGGGACCCACAGGAGGTGCCACTAGGGGTGCTGGAAGTGCTCCCAAGAATCCCAGAAAATCATCACATTACAGGAAAAGAATGATTTGCTTGATATGTACCATAGATTGCGGTCTGCAGCTGTGGTTGTCTGCCATTTCAAGATAAAGGAGACCAGCATAAGGATACTTGTTTAAAAAACGGGATGGGGGTGGTAATGGGGCACCTGGATGGCTTAGTTGGTTGAGCCCCTGCTTTCAGCTCAGGTCATGATCCCAGGGTCCTCGGATCAAGTCCCCACATCAGGCTCCCTGCTCAGTGGGGAACCTGCTTCTTCCTCTCTCTCTGACCCTCCCTGACTTGTGCGCGCGCACACGCTTGCTCTCTCTTCCTCTCGCTCTTAAATAAGTAAAATCTTTAAAAGGGGGGGGAGGATTTGTGATACTGCTCCTGCAGCTTTGCCAGCAAGCATGAAAACCCTGCATTTTCTGTGAAATACCTTTTTATATCATATTGAAAATGCAGCGTGGGTGCAGGATTGCTTTAAGAAAGCCATCCCTATCAACTCTAATATAATTCATGAAAAAGCAAAGTCATGATATGACAACTAGGGCAAAAGGAAGGAAGGTAAAGCCTCTAAAGCTGGAGAATTTAATGCCAGCAAAGGATGGTTTGATAATTTTAAAAAGGTTTGGCTGTAGAGGTGCCTGGCTGGCTCAGCTGGTGGAACATGTGACTTTTGGTTTCAGCGTTGTAAGTTCAAGCTTCACATTGGGTGTAAAGATTACTTAAAACATAAAATCTTAAAAAAAAGGTTTGGCTTGAAAAAAAATGTCAAGATACCAGGAGAGGCAGCTTCTTTCAACCAAGAGGCAACAGACAAATTTCCAGATGCCATTAAGAAAATCATTGAGGAGAAAGGATATCCACCTGAACAGATTGTTAATACAGAAAAAAGTACCCTATTGGGGCGCCTGGGTGGCTCAGTGGGTTAAAGCCTCGGCCTTCAGCTCAGGTCATGATCCCAGGGTCCTGGGATCGAGCCCCGCATCGGGCTCTCTGCTCAGCAGGGAGCCTGCTTTCTCCTCTCTCTCTGCCTGCCTCTCTGCCTGCTTGTGATCTCTGTCTGTCAAATAAATAAATAAAATCTTTAAAAAAAAAAAAAAAAGTACCCTATTCTGGGGGGAAAATTGCCATAAGAATGTATTAGTAAGAGGGGCGCCTGGGTGGCTCAGTCACTTGAGCATCTGCCTTCAGCTCAGGTCATGATCCAGGGGTCCTGGGATCAAGTGTGTCTCCTCCCCCCCCCACCCACTCCCCCCCCACCTCCCCCACCTCCCACCCCCCATGGCAGGCTCCCTGCTCAGAGAGGAGTCTGCTTCTGTCTCTTCCTTTGCCCCTTCCCTCCCCCTCCTTTCATGCTCACTCTCTCAAATAAATAAAATACATATATATAAAAACTATTAGTAAGGAAGAAAAGCTAGCACTGAGATTTAAGGCAGAAAGGATAGGCTAACTCTACTCTTTTGCACAAATGCAGTCTGGTTTATAATCAGGACTGCCCTTATCTGTAAGGCTGCTAACCCCTTGAGCCTTGAGGAGAAAAGATAAACACCAGCTTCCAGTCTTTTGGATGTCAAACAAGAAGGCCTGGACAAGAAGAAACCTTTTTTCTGGGCTGGTTCCATTGTGATGCTTTGTCCCTGAAGTCAGGAAATATGTTCTTTTGATATTGGATGATGCCCCTGGCCACCCCCATTCCCACAAGTTTAACACTGATGACACCAAAGTGGTCTACTTGCCCCCAAATGCAACATCTCTAATCACCATAAATCAGTGTGTCCTAAGGACCTTTAAGGCTCAGTACACACAGTACTCTATGAGAATGACTGTCAATGCTATAAAAGAGAACCACAATACAGAAAACATCAAGAAAGTCTGGAAAGATTACACCATTGAAGATGCCATTGTTGTTATAAGAAAAAGTCATGAAAGTCATGAAACCTGAAACAATACATTCCTGCCGGAGAAAACTGTCCAGACATTGTGCATGACTTCACAGGACCCATGACAGAGCCAATCAAGGAAGTCTAACCTCAACCCCTCCATTGTTGAAGGGGCAACTGTAATTTCTTAGTACACATTAGGTGTGGAGATTTTCCAAGTAACACTAATAATTTATAATGAAAGTTTCCCTAATCATAGTGACTCAGAGAGTACAGTTTTGATGACCAATGACAGAAAGCTAAATCCAAGTTAGGACAGAAAGAGGAGTTTATGGACTCATGTAAGGGCAATTCTGGCTTCAAGCATATCTGAACACCAGGGGTTGATGATGGCTTGGGATGCTATTTTACTATTTCTTGGCTTTGCTTTCTTTCTTGGGTGAGCTTATTCTCAGGCAAGCTCTCCCAAAATGGCTAGCAATTTACATTGCTCCCTACCCTCTCATAACATAAAGCGTCCCTCTTTTCTCAAGTTCCATCAGAAGTCTTAGACACCAATTGGCCTGACCTGACTCATGACTGTTCTGAAAAAATCACCAGAGCAAGGCCCGAGGTTGATGTGGTAAGCTCCCCAGCCTGATCTGTGTGATGATCTCCCCGCCAGGGGGAGGTTTGCCCTATCTGACTAATCTAGACTGAAAGTACAAGATTGGATAAAAGGGAAAAATAGATTGATTCCCAAAATAATGGGAAACCATGCCTGAAAGGCAAAAACCACAGATACCTACTATAGATAGTAATAATAAGACATCCTATCCATAGATCACTTTTTTTTTTTTTTTTGACAGGGAGAGAGATCACAAGTAGGCCGAGAGGCAGGCAGAGAGAGAGGGGGAAGCAGGCTCCCCACTGAGCAGAGAGCCCGACGCGGGGCTCGCTCCTAGGACCCTGGGATCCTGACCTGAGCTGAAGGCAGAGGCTTAACCCACTGAGCCACCCAGGTGCCCCTCCATAGATCACTTTATAAAATATTTTACAGGGGCGTCTGGGTTGCTCAGTCGGGTAAGCGTCTGCCTTCAGCTCAGGTCAGGATCCCAGGGTCCTGGGATCGAGCCCCGCATCATGCTCCCTGCTCAGGGCTTCTCCTTCTCTCCTTGCCTCTCCCCCTGCTTGTGAACTTTCTCTCTCAGACAAATAAATAAAATCTTTCAAAAAATAAATAAAATAAAATACTTTGACATACACTCTTTTACTTGGCCGTTACAAAAATAATGTAGGGTACAGATTGGCATTTCCATTTCCAAGATGAGTAAACTGAATTACACATCTAGAGGCAAAGCCAGTTTTATATTCTTACCTTCAGACTCCAAAGAAGGTGCTCATTCTTATTCTACTACCGACACTATATATGTATATATATTCTTCTGTTTGCAGGAGCCTGAACTCTAGTAGGACTACAGGATTATGTCCTCAACTAGCCTGTACTTCTGTAACTTTTGTCTCCTTTGGATATGTCATGACTTCTCAACCTAAGGCATTAAGTTGCTTGTAACATTGGGTTATCAGTATGTTTCCTAAATTCCCCCCTGGTTAATTTCTTCTGAAATTATACAATTCCATACTCCTAAAGCTTTCATAAAATACAGTCGAATAGTTTGGGTCTCTCATCCCTTTGCGTGTCACTTGGGATCGAATTTCATTTTGCCCTGAAGAACATCTTGCTCACATTTTGCCTTTCTTTTGGTCTCATCCTCTCTGTGTCTGGATTGATCTTCCTTTCTCAGAGTAACCCCATTCTCCTGCAGTGTGTTCACTTTCCCTAACAGGGACTAGAGGACCTGAGTCTTTCTTCCTCAAATTTCTCTTGTCCCTCTAGAATCCAGAGAACGTGAAGGGTATCTGAATTTTTTTTTTAGATTTTTTTAATTTATTTATTTGACAGAGATCAAAAGTAGGCAGAGAGGCAGGCAGAGAGAGGGGGGGAAGCAGGCTCCCTGCTGAGCAGAGAGCTGGATGCGGGGCTCCATCCCAGGATCCTGGGATCATGACCTGAGCCGAAGGCAGAGGCTTTAACCCACTGAGCCACCCAGGCGCCCCCTGAATTTCTAAAACATTTCGACATAAGCTTTTATTCTACAGTGTAAGGTTAAATATGTTGTTTTACCTAAAGTGATGTTTTTTAGAACATGTGTGGTTTTATGTTCATATAAAATTCTAAGAACAAAATACCAAGATCTCAATATCATTTACAAAACATATTCAAAAACCCTGTATCCATTTCTATAAAGAATTATAGTTTTAATATTAAAGGAAACTACCCTGAAATGTATTTTAATGTAATTATATAGCTCATGCCGTGCCATCTCTTCTCATTTACCAGTGTCTATTCTATTTAGTTTAAGATGAACTAAATTTCCATTTCTGACTGAACCTTATTACTATTAAAAAATGCATCATATTTTCTCCCAGGGTGGATATGCATGAGGAGAATATTTTGTGTAAAAATTAATTGCCTTTTTTTCTTTGCATATTACAAGGAGGACTATTTTGGAAGTAAAAAATATTAATGATTACTCTGATTCACCAATTGGAAAAGTTTCTTCAATACTGTGACATAAAATTTCCTTCCATTACACTCAGAATGTGGCATAAATGTTTTTTATTTTCCAGATGGCTATAATTTCTTACTTTCTGTCTAAATTTATAAGAGTCACAGAATAAACAAGCCTAGAATCTGAGGTCACTGGGAAAGTGAAGGTTATTTTTTAATGCCTCTAGACAAAGAATAAGTGTACTCCCACCCTCTAGAAGACTGCTAAGGAGACTTATCCTATCTACCTCCACAGGGGCCCAGACGAGAGAGCTCACAACTCACGAAGGCAGTCCATTCCAATTCTGGACAAGCATAATCATAAGTTCCTCATATGTTGAGCTAACATGAACCTTCATGCTAGATGCACTAGTTGGTTCTGCTTCTGGAAGATAAAAGATAAGCTTTATTTCTTTCTTGTGAAAGATCCTTTCAGATATATGAAGAAAGATTACATGCTTTCTCTTTTCCCAGGTAAACAAAGTAAACAAACCTACATTTTTTTCATATTTATTTTGGCTGAACCTCTGGATGTGCATCACTTTGATCATGAGCCCCTTAAAAAGTGGTTCTCAGAAAAGAGTACAACA
Source organism: Lontra canadensis (assembly GCF_010015895.1). Taxonomy (NCBI): domain Eukaryota; kingdom Metazoa; phylum Chordata; class Mammalia; order Carnivora; family Mustelidae; genus Lontra; species Lontra canadensis. The sequence continues at coordinate 10,494,350 of NW_022631025.1, read as the reverse complement.
TTTGACACTGACCAATGCCAAGGACAGTAGGGCTACCACTGTGTCCCATGCATTTGACTCTGCCTTTGTTAGCACAACCTAAGCATGGGAGAAAGGAAGTAAGATAGGATAAGAGACAGGAAGGAAGAGAGGGAAGAAGGGAGGAAAAAAGAGAAAACAGATGAACTGAAACAAGATCAGGGAGAAATAAAAAATTCAAAATATATGTATGCCCTGAGGCTAATACTAGGATCAGAACTACCATCTCGTGACCAAGCTTTGGACCTCTGGCAAGGTTGAAAGCTCATTATCAAGCCTCCTGTACTAAGCCTGGAACCTTTGAAACAACAAATGAAGGGGCCTATGAAAACACAAATCCTCTGGGTTGGGCGGTTGGGGATCTGCCTTTGGCTCAGGACATGATCCCAGGGATCCAGGGATCAAGTACGTTTCTGTAGGGAGCCTGCTTCTCCCTCTTTCTCTGCCCCTCCCCCTGCTGGCTCTCTCTCTCTCTCATGTGCTCTTTCTCTCCCTCAAATAAATAAATGAAATCTTTAAAAATTTAAAAAAAAAATACAAATCTTCTCCAAAGCAAGTATCCCCAATTTACACTCTCAGGATTCCCCCAGATTAAGTTCAACACGCCTGAGCTCACAAGATGCTACTGGTAAACACAGAAGGAAATAAGCCAGGATAAGGAAAAACAACAAAGGATAGATTTAAGTCCCCTACTACCCTACCCCAACTCAAATGCTTGAATTATTAGATGCAGCATGTTAGATAATCTGAATCAAAATTCCAAAAGAACAAATCCTGGAGCCATAAAACAAGCTGATGAAGGAATAAATCACTATCAAAAATGGCCAGAGCAACTTTTAACATGACCATGGGTGCATTAGCAGTTTCCTTTTCTCATTAGGGAAATCTGAAAGCCACAAAAATATGGACAACAAAAATTTAAATTTTGGTAAAAATAAAAGACTCCAAAATAGTTGTAAAGGCTACTGAGCCTTTAGGATTCACGTGGCAGTAAGCGAAGAGAGGCCTACCAGCAATGTGGTAGAATCCTAAAATCCATGCCCTCCACCAAGATTTCCTGCCCTGATATGAAGGCCTATGAATATAATGAATGCAATAGTACATTGTGATTATGTTACATTACATGACAAGTGAGATTTTGCAAATGCAATTACGCGTACTAGTCAGTTGACTTTGAATTAATCAAAATGGAGATTATCTGGGTGGACCTAAACTAATCACATGAGCCCCCTGAAAGCAGAGAGTTTTCTGTCTGGTGGCAGAAGAGAAAGATCTAAAACAGATGGATTCCATTATATTGTACACCTGAAACTAATATAACACTGTATGCCAACTGAAAATTAAAATAAAAACTTAGAAAGTGGGTGGGGGGCAGAAGGATTCCAGGTACTGTTGTTAGTTTTGAAGACGGAGGGGCCCACACGAAGGGAGGGAGAGTGGCCTCTAGGAGCTATAAGCTGTCCTGTGCAGCTGACAACTGGCAGGGAAATGGAGACATCAGTCTTACAACTGCAGGGAAATGAATTCTGCCAACAACCAGAATGATCCTGGAAGTGATTTCTTCCCTAGAGATTTCAGAGAAGAGACCAGTCCAGATGAGACCTTGATCTCAGCCTTGTGAGATCCAAATTAGAAAATCTAGTAAAGCCTGCCCACTTCTGACCTATAGAACTGTGAGCTAACAAATGCTGTTTTAAGCCATTAAATTTAGGGTAATTTGTTATGCAGCAGAAGAAAACTAAAATAAGTGGTATTTCAGAAAGTATTGTTTTTATTTTACTTTTGTTTTATTTATTTTTAATTTTTAAGTTTTTATTTAAATTCCAGTTACTTAACAGAGTATAATATTATTTTCAGATACAGAATTCAGTGATTCAACATACAACAACTGGCGCTCATCACAACTGCCCTCCTTAATCCCCACCATCTATTTAACCATCCCCCCCCCCACTTCCCCTCTGGTAGCCATCAGTTTTTCTCTATAGTTAAGAGTCTGTTTCTTGGTTTTCCTTTCTCTTTTTCCCCCTATGTTTAAATTCTACATTTGAGTGAAATCATATGGGATTTGTCTTTCTCTGAATGACTTATTTCACTTAGCATAATACTCTCTAGCTCTGTCCATATAATTGCAAATGGCAAGGTTTCAGTCTTTTTGATGGCTGAGTAATATTCACATATATATGTGTGTGTGTGTGTGTGTATATATATATATCACTTCTTCTTTATCCATGCATCAGTCAATGGACATTGGGGCTCTTTCCATAATTTGGCTATTGTGGACATTGCTGATATACACATCAAGTTACATGTATCCCTTCAAATTAGTATTTTTGTATCCTCTGGGTAAATACCTAGCGATACGATTGCTGGATCATTGCATAGTTCTATTTTTAACCTTCTGAGGAACCTCAATACTGTGTTCCAGAGTGGCTGCACCAGCTTGCATTCCCACCAGCAGTGTAGGAGGGTTCCCCTTTTTCTGCATCCTTGTTAACACCTGTTGTTTCCTGTGGTGTTAATTTTAGCCATTCCGATTGGTATGAGGTGGTATCTCATTGTAATTTTGATTTTCCCTCACACTGGGTGATGCTGGGCATCTTTTCATGTGTGTGTTCGCCATCTCTGTATGTCTTCTTTGGAAAAATGTCTACTCATGTCTCCTGCCTGTTTCTAGACTGGATTATTACACCTTTGGGTGTTGTTTTATAAGTTCTTTATATATTTTGGAAACTAACCCTTTATCAGATATGGTATTTGTAAATAGCTCTCCCATTCTATAGGTTGCCTTTTAGTTTTGTTGATTGTTTCTTTCACTATGCAGAAGTTTTTTGGTGGTTTTTTTTTTTTTTTATCTTGAAGTCCCAACAGTTTATTTTTACTTTTATTTCCCTTGCCTTAGGAAACATCTACAAAAATGCTGCTATGGCCAATGTCAGAGAAAGTACTGTCCATGCTCTCTTCTAGGATTTTTATGGTTTCAGGTTTCACATTAGGTCTTTAATCATGTTGAGTTTATTTTTGTGCATGGTGTAAGAAAGTGGTCCAGTTTCATTCCTCTACATGTGGCTGTCCAATTTTCCCTATAACATTTGGTAAAGAGATTGTTTTTTCCCTACTGCAGATTCTTTCCTCCTTTCTTCCTTTGTTGAAGATTAATTGAGGGTTCATTGCTGCATTTTCTATTCTAATCTGTTGATCGATGTGTCTATTCTGTCCCAGAACCATAATGTCTCGATCACTACAGTTTTGTAACATAACTTGAAGTATGGAATTGTGATGCTTCAGGCTTTGCTTTTCTTTTTCAAGACTGCTTTGGCTCTTAGGGGTCTTTTGTGGTTCCAGACAAATTTTAGGATTGCATGTTCTAGTTCTGTGAGAAATGCTGTTGGTATTTTGATAGGGATTGCATTAAATGTATAGACTGCTTTGGTTAACATAGGCATTTTAACAATATTTGTTCTTCCAATCCATGAGCATGGAATATTTTTCAATTTTTTTGTGTCATCTTCAATTTCTTTCATCAGTGTTTTCTTATCATTTTCAGAGTATAGATCTTTTATGTCTTTGGTTTATTCCCAGGTATACTAGGGTTTTGCTTTTTTTTTTTTTTTTACAGATTTTTATTTATTTATTTGACAGGCAGATCACAAGTAGGCAGAGAGGCAGGCAGAGAGAGAGAGGAAGGGAAATAGGTTCCCCGCTGAGCAGAGAGCCCTATGCGGGGCTTGATCCCAGGACCCTGGGATCATGACCTGAGCCAAAGGCAGAGGCTTTAACCCACTGAGCCACCCAGGCACCCCTATATTAGGATTTTGATGCAACTGTAAATGGGATTGATTCCTTGATTTCTCTTTCTGTTGCTTCATTTTTAGTGTTTATGCAGCAGAGTTGATTTTGTATTCTGCAACTTTACTGAATTCATCTGTTCTAGCAATTTTTTTTGGTGGAGTCTCTCAGGTTTTCTTTATAGAGTATTCTGTCATCTGCAAATAGTGGAAGTTTGATTTCTTCCTTACTAATTTGGAGGCATTTTATTTCTTTGTGTTGTCTGATTGCTGTGGCTAAGACTTTCAGTATTGTGTTAATAACAGTGGTGAGAGTGGGCATTGTTTTTGACTTTAGAGGAAAAGCTCTGTTTTTCCCCACTGAGGATGGTATTAGCTGTTGAGTTTTTCATATATGGCCTTTATTATTTTGAGGTATATTCCCTCTAACTCTACTTTGTTGAGAGTTTTTACCATGAATGGAGTTGTATTTTGTCAAATGCTTTTTCTGCATTTATCAAAAGAATTATATGGTTCTTTTATTAATGTGGTATATCATGTTGATTGATTTGTGAATACCGATTTACACTTGCACCCCAGGAATAAGTCCCACTTGATCATGGTGAATGATTGTTTTAATGTTGCTTGCTATATTTTACTGAGAACAATGTCCCAAATGTTCATCAGGGATATTGGCCTGCAGTTTTCTTTTTTAATGGAGTCTCTATCTAGTTTTGGTATCAGTGTAATGCTGGACTCATAAAATAATTTGGAGGTTTTCCTTCCATTTTTATTTTTTAGAATAGTTTGAGAAGAATAGATATTACCTCTTCTTTATATGTTTGGTAGAATTCACTTGTGAAGCCATCTGACCCTAGACTTTTGTTTGTTGGGAGTTTTTTGATTACTGATTCAAATTCTTTCCAGGTTATCAGGCTGTTCAAGTTTTCTATTTCTTCCCATTTAAGATTTGGTAGTTTATATATTCCTAGGAATTTATCCAGGTTGTCCAATTTGTTGGCATATAATTTTTTACAGTATTTTCTTATAATTGTTTGTATTTCTGTGGTGGTGGTGGTAGTGATTTTATTTATTTGGGTTCTTTTTCTTCTCTTTTTGATAAGACTGGCTAGGGGTTTATCAATTTTATTAATTTTTTCAAAGAACCAGCTCCTGGTTTCATTGATCCAGTCTATTATTCTCTTTTAGTTTCTATATCATTTGTTTCTGCTCTTATCTTTATTATTTCCCTTCTTCTGCTGGCTTTTCACTTCGTTTATTGTTCTTTTTCTAGCTCCAGTAGGTGTAAGGCTAGGTTGTTTGAGATTTTTCTTTCTTCTTGGTATTGCTGTATCCTTCCCTCTTAGAACAGCTTTTTCTGCCTCCCAAAGGTTTTGGACCATTGTGTTTTCATTTTCACTTGCTTCCATGTATTTTTTAATTTCTTCTTTGATTTCCTGGTTGATCCATTCATTATTGAGTAACATGTTGTTTAACCTCCAGGAATTTGTGGTCTTTCCAAATTTTTTCTTATGGTTGACTTCAAGTTTCATAGAGTTGTGGTTAGAAAATATGCATGGTATGATCTCAAATCTTTTTGTACTTGTTGAGGCCTGATTTGTGACCTAGTATGTGATCTGTTCGGGAGAAAGTCCCATGTGACTTGAAAAGAATGTGTATTCCACTGCTTTAGGCTGGAATGTTCTGAATCTATCTGGTCCAGTGTGTCATTCAAAGCCATAGTTTCCTTGCTGATTTTCTGCTTAGATGATCTGTCCATTGATGTAAGTTGGGTGTTAAAATCCCCTACTATTATTGTATTATTATCAATGAGTTCCTTTATGTTTGTTATTGTTTTATATATTTTAATGCTCCCATGTTGGGTACATAAATATTTATAATTGTTAGATCTTCTTGATGGATAGTCCCCTTTATTATTATGCAGTGCCCTTCTTCATCTCTTCTTACAGTCTTTGGTTTAAAATCTAGTTTGTCTGATGTAAGTATTGCTACTTTGGCTTTCTTTTGATGTCCCTTTGCATGATAAATGTTTCTCCATCCCCTCACTTTCAATCTGCAGGTGACTTTCGGCCTAAAATGGGTCTATTATAGCTAGCATATAGACAGGTCTTAGTTTCTTATTCATTTTGACACCCTATGTCTTTTGGTTAGAGTTTTTAGTGCATTTATATTCAGAGTAATTCTTGACAGATATGTATTTAGTACCATTTTATTACTTGTTTTGTTGTTTTTTCTGGAGATTTTCTCTTCCTTTCTTGTCTTTGTCACTTCCAATCTTTCCTTTCCACTCAAAGAGTCCCCTTTAATATTTCTTGCAGGGCTGATTTAGTGGCGATGAACTCCTTTAGTTTTTGTCTGTGAAACTCTTTATCTCTCCTTCTATCAGAAAGTACTATCTAAAAAAAAAAAAAATCCTAAAGGTGCTGAGCCACATCTTAAGTTTCAAAAAGTATCTCTAATAAGCAGCAGATGGGTTAGGAAGAATGTGAGGTAAATGGTATCAGATGCCCCCCCTTATGAATGCCCTAAGAGGAGAGCAGAAAGGAGGCTGCTAGTTTATAATGTCCAGTGAGACTAGTTCTTATAATTTTGCTAACGGAGGACATTTTGGTTGCTCTTTTCAATGTAAAGTTATGTCCTTTGTTTCATTTACTTCTTTTGAATTGGAATTATACTTACTTGGCACTAATATTGCAACATATACTCTGGTTATTTGCGTTTTCCTGGTGCTTCTTGGCTTATGTTTTTATTCTTAGCCATCTAGCATTATTTAGGAGACGTTCACTTAGAGATAGAATATAGTTAATCTTTGTTTTTATTCTTTTTTTTTTAAAGATTAATTTATTTATTTTAGAAAGAGAGAGAGGACGTGCATAAGCAGGAGGGGCAAAGGAGAGAGAATCTCGGACTCTGCACTGAGTGTAGACCCAGACACAGAACTTGATCTCAGAACCCTGAGATCACAACCCGAGTGGAAATGGAGAGTCAGAAACTTGACTGACTGAGTCACCCAGGTGCCCCAATCTTTGTTTTTCAAAAAGGAAGTAAGCCATTTTCTTTGGTTGTCATAACTTAGTTTTTGTCTAGTTACACTGTTTTTCTTTCTTGTCAATGGTTTCTTGCTTTCCTTTCATTTCTATCTACTCTATGGACTATGTAATTCCTATTGACTTCAAAAGTATTCATTCAATTTTTTTCCAGTGGGTGTCCCAAAAGTATATATTGTATTTTTAATTTTAGTGGTTCTTATAAAGCTTTTCTAACATATTTTTAAATTTGTTTTTCAAAATCTGGAATGGAATGTCATCTTTTGACATCATGTGAGATGACAGTGCTGAGAACAAGGTATGCCATCAACAAATGCTTATTTAATTAGATGGAATTGAAATTAGTTTGTTCTTCAATCTCATTTGAAATTACTAGAAACATGGGATTCACACAACAGCTCAGGCAACTGGGGGTGAGGGGGAGTTTAAACAATATGGCCTCTGGTAATGCAAGCAAAAAACGTTTCTAAAAGAATGGTAACAAAGCACTGAGAGAATTTCCTTATTATTACTTACTGCTCACTGTTGAGAACCATTGAAGTGCTACATTTTGAAATGAATGTATAAAAATCAGTTCAGTCACTAACAATCAGTCTCTATTCCTGTTCAAATGAAACCCAAGGGAGAATGGTTGGTTCATTTACTTTTCAGTGTCTTTTGCTTTCTTCTCATCTAATCTCCCATGGCAGGGGTATAGCAGTACCTGCACAATTCCCAGGAGTCCTGAATGCCTGCAAGTGGCATCCTGTCCAAGGGCAATTTAATTATCCGGATATATCATCATCAAGTCCTTCAGCAAGTTGCCTGACTTACCATTACGGCACCATGATGGCTTAATCGGGAAGGCACAGTCTTAAATTACTTAATCCAAGACAGAATAATGAAAAGCTGTTTCAAAGGCTCACACAGTGGTTACATTAAGGTGTGTGGATAAAACACAATGGCCATGAAGTTATTTTGTGAGAAAAGCCAGTCATCATTTCAATCTGCCTTCCATATCCTGCCCATATTATTTTTCTAATTGCAGGGTAAGCTTTATAGCTGATCTAAGGATTTGTTAGCATGACTCCCAGAAGCTTCTGGGAAAGTGACCCCTCTCCTGGCTCTCCAGTACTCAGTTTAAGAATATACTTGCATCAGGATGCAGCAGGTTGCCTGCACCAAGAATGATGAATGGGGACTATTCATGCTTCGGTTTACTGTATTGTGTTGTAATGCCTCCTATATTATATTCAGTGTTGTACTGAGAGGTTGAATATACAAATAACAAAGCCCAGAACATATATAAAAACAGAACTCTGACCTACGGCTTGCAACAACCTGCCCAGGAAATCAACCAATCCAGGAAGCCAGGCTGCTATGAGTTAGACCTGCAGGAAGTCTGACTGCTATCTCTAGTGATGGGTCCAGGAAGCCAGACAATAACCATAGTAATAATTGGCCCCAAATGACCAGGCTTTGATTAATGACAGACAGTTTTCCTAATATTTGTCCCCAGCCTGCCTACAACTTCCTCATTTCCACAGTTATCAATCAGGGCATACCTGAAGCCTTATCTTTTTTCCAACCTTCTGCCTGCCTTTGAGTATCTGCCAAAATCCAAGTGACATTAGCTGGCGCCCCTGCTGTAGAAGCTCTGAATAAATAGCGTTTGCTTGTTCTCATTTGGTTGGTTTTTGTTTATTTCCACTATAAAGTTTAAGAAGGTGCTTCTGGTGTCAAAGAAGTGGTCCCCAGCACATCCCCAGGCTACGCTACTAAGAGAACTTATCCAGTCTTACGTGTTTAGTGCTAGATGTAAAAAGAAAGACTATTAACTCTCCAGAAAGATTGTTGTATGATTCTCACTTGGGTCTTACCATCTGTAACTACCTGCCCAGTGATGAGAATTTCAGAAGCTGGAATCTCCATCTGGCCTGACGTTGCTGACCTCTGTGATTCGTATCATGACTGTGCTAACTTTCTTTTATATCCTTAAGATAATTAACCCTGCTTGATCTACCCATGGAGCATGCGTCTGGTCTTTGCCTCAGTCTGAGCTTACAACTGACTTGGTCAAAACAATGGTCATGCACACCCCACATTTTATACTGGGTAGGTAAGAGTTACATATTTTGGAAGTGAATATAAAGATTCCTGTATTCTGTCCCAGGCTAGAATTTATAAATGAATGTCTGCTTATGGTATTATTTCTTAACCTAAGGCCAGGTACCATTTAGGGGAGAAAGGGTAATACATGCGGAGAGAGTAGCATAATAAAGGCAAGACGGCATGAACATAGAGAGCAATGCTGTGCATCTCCCGGGCCTCCAAAATATGCCATATGGTTTACATCTAACTTCAAATGCAGATACAGCTTCTACAAGCAGAGGGATTAATGGAAGGAAAAACTAAAGCAAACACCTTTGCCCTCAGGGAAGCCTTTTCGATACCATTTATTTCTGAGTTCTCGTGAACTAAGGGGACAAGCAAATCTGTGTAGACTCCTCTGAGCTCCCAAGGTATCCCCATCTGAATGTTGTTCTCCTTCATTCCCACTGCATAAGGACCACAATCACATTTAACTCTAAGTAGAAACTTGATACAGTCCAGATGTCCATTTTTAATCATTTGAGACCTAAGTATGTCAACAAATATTTTCAGAGGGAACATTAGGTAAAACAATCATTTGCTAAATATGAATGTCTAATTCCCTCTCTGCATTGCCAATTCCCTCTTTGGTATTAATCACGGTTGCTAATATTCATGTCACCATCGACAACAGAGCTCCCAATCTGTCAATCTATGACACATCCTTTAAGTAGCAGCAATTCTTTTTTTAACCTTAAGATTTTTCTATCTTATATCCACATGCACTGTAGAAAACGAGAGAAAAAAAGAAGAAAGACAGGAGAGGGATGAAAGGAAGGAAAGAGAGGAGGAAAGAAGGGAAGTCACGATTAATACGAACACCACTATTAATATTTCAGTATAAAGATTTCCAATCATGTTGATGTTATGCAATCACAACATACATACCGTTTCGTAACTTTCTTTACTCAATAATATGTTAACATTTTCTACATCATTAAACACTCCACAATGTAAAAGTTAATGACAGGATAACATTTTAATGTTTGGGTAGTCCACACAATGTCTCCTACTGTTAATAATTCATTGTTTCCTGTTTTACATTATTATAAGGAATGCTACCACTAACATCCTTAACTAAATCTTTTCCTGCATGCACAATGATTTCCACATGAAAAAAAAATGTAGAAATTGAATTTAAGGATCAAAAAGCTAAACACATCTTTATGACTTTTGATCTTTGTATCAAAGAGCCCTCTAGAGGGGCACCTGGGTGGCTCAGTGGGTTAAGCCTCTGCCTTCAGCTAAGGTCATGATCTCAGGGTCCTGGGATCTAGCCCCGCATCGCATCGGGCTCACTGCTCAGCAAGGAGCCTGCTTCCCCCCTCCCTGCCAGCCTCTCTGCCTACTTGTGGTCTCTCTCTCTGTAAAATAAATAAATAAAATCTTAAAAAAAAAAAAAAGAGCCCTCTAGAAAGGTTGCAAGAATTTATACTCCCTCTAGCAGTGCAGGAATGTGTTCATTTTTCTATATGCTCTTTATATGAATATTATACTTAAAGAGGTCATTTTCCCCCTCTTTGTCCCTTCTTGACTTTCTTCCTCTTGCCAACTGTTAACACAATAATGCTCCAGAGTTTTGCTAAAAGACAGGTATGTTTGTCTTACCCACATTTTATCACAGTACATCCCAATCTGAAGAATGTGACTGCCAGCCTTTCCAGGATAGATCAGATACCCTGGAGGAAAAAGCTGTGTTTAAAAAAAAAAAAAGCCAGAAAAAAGCCTGGAGGCTGGGGTGGGAGAGGGAGTAACAATGAGAAAAATGAAAATTTGTCCTTGTGTGTTCATCTGGGAATGACTCTAAGTAGAGTGGTAGGTGATTAAATGAGAAAAGTAAATCAGTGTTTTGTACCATCTTTTGGATACAATGTTCAGCCTAGGCTTTATCCCTGAACACCAGACTTACATATTTAATGACCTGTTTTGAGATTTACACTTGTTTTGTTATTTCTTTCATAGCTGCTACCACCAACATACGCTCATTAGAAAAACCTATTCATCCTCCAAAACATATGCAAGCAACAAGCAAGCAAACATGCATAAGCAGGGGGAGCCTCAGGCAGAGAGAGAAGGAAGCAGGCTTCCCACTGAGCAGGAAGCCCATCGCGAGGGCTTAGTCCCAGGACCCTGAGATCATGAACTTAGCCAAAGGCAGACACAACCAACTGAGCCACCCAGGCATCCCATGACTATAGATTCTTAATTGTTGTTTCTGTTCCTACAGTCCATTCTGCACACAACAGCCAGGGGACGATAGTCACATGATGTTATTTTCCAAATTAAAATCATTTAATGGCATTCTATGACTCTTAGAATAAAATCACAACTCCTTATGTGGCTTACAAGCCTTTACTCATGAGTGGGATCCTGTCTACCTCTCCAACACCATTGGTACTATTTTCTCCAATCCCCAACACACTGCACCCATCACACTGGCATTGTTTCTACTTCCACAGCACGTTGAGTTCTTTTTCACACTAGAACTGTTGTTTTTGCTGATCTACCCCTTGATCACTCTTCTCATTTTTTGGCATGGGCAGCATTTTTCATCCATCATGACCCACTTTAGAAAGAGCCACCCCGACTACCTTCCTAATGTTGGCTTCAATCATCAACCCATTTACTGCCCATCACACAATCCTGGTTTTCACCCTTTGTTAGAAAACCAAAACAACTTTGTCTCCTTGATCATTGCCTTCTCTAAACGTAATCTCTGTGAGTCCAATAACTTATTTTGCACTGACCCACTGTACCTCTAGCACCTAGCAGAATGCCTAGCACATTGTTGACCCTCAAAATACTATTTCATGAATAAATAAATGGAAGATATATTCATAATCAACTAAAATAATATTTTCTTTGTGGTAACAGATTTTCTCATATGCACATTTACAGTAAGCCAAGGAGTTACTTGATTTTTAAATATTTTTTAATTTGATGAAAAAGGAGTATGGCATTGTTTATTCTAAAATCTATTTAATTGTTATGTCACTAGAAATTCAGTTTCTACCATTTTTCATTATTATAAACAGTATTACCATATATAAACTTGAAACTGATATATAATCATTTAACTTCTTACTAAAGTGGCTTTTTTAGATCAAAATCTTTTTATATGTTTCATGAAATTTTCCTGTGAAAATACTAAATGAATTGATTCTCCATCAGCAGTGAACTGAAGTTCTTATGTTCATATGGTATATATATCAGATTTCATTCTGTCAAGAGGAAAAGAAAGCCTAATGGAAACTAGTTAATATGGGAAAATATCTCATTTAACAAAGGACCAATGGTAGAGCAGTTTTCAGGATTATTGATGAAATGTCTTAATAATGTCATTCTTCGAATTTGCCCTCAGGCTGACTCCCTTCAGGATTACAAAATATCTGAAGCAGTTCTAGGATAAACATCCCAGCAAGACCACAACCAGAGACAGAAATGAGTCATATCCCCTGGTGTCCCCCTCCTCGAATGAGGAAATCTCTCCCAGAAGCCCTATAAGGGGCTGCCTTCAGGTCTCATTGGCTGGGAAATGGGTGACATGCCCTCTCCTAAACAAGTCACTGATAAGGAGCATGGAACTACCAGGAAGAGTAATAGTGACAGCTAAGTCTTAAACCAGTCTGGATTTTACCCTAGAGTAAGCATGAGCTTTCTGCCAGTAAGAAAGAAGTTGAAGTGAGGTGGTTCTTCGTAGGCAATCAATAGTATCTGAGAATACTGAATATTAAAATTAAAAAACTCTTTGACAATTTGATGAAAAGCTATTAATTAACAATGCATTTATTTGACTACTAAACTGCATTAACATTTTCTCTTATGTTCTGCTACCTTTTTAACTCCTTTGGGAAGTCTCAACCCTTCTTGGTGGCAGGGAAAAAAAAGGAAAAGAAGAAGAAAGAAGAAGAAAGGAAAAGGAAAGGCTGATAGGCTGACATCATTACATCTCAAATTAGGTTACAAAACCCACCTCTTTAGGAGAATTCACTCTATGATACCAACTCCATAAGTTTCACCCAAGCATAGTGACTACTCAGTAGGGCGGGGGACAATATGAATCCACAAAACACTCATTATTTGCACTAACCACAGCGACATTAGCAGGAGAATCCATAGGGCTGCAGCTCCCAAGAAGATTCTTATATTTTACTGACAACCCAAGACCACCCTGTTGTAATTTCGTATTATAATCTGTGCTCCAGATCTCCCAAACTTGTCTCCAGACCTTCCGTTAAGGCAGAACAAATTGGATTACACCTAGTTTCAGTTCCAGTTACTCTCTGACTTGTTTTCTTATAGGTTTTCTATACCATTAATTTAAGGAATATATGATGCCATTAAGCAAGGTACTTACACAGTTTATTCTGGTTGGGCCATCAGATTCATTAATTTGAACTCCAACAATAAGCGTGCTTCAATCTCTCCCCATCTTTACTCACTTTCCAACATTTCAATTTTAGTTACTAATTAAATATATTTTATTACACTAATGGAGCAATACTTTTCCTTCATTTAAAAAAATATTTCCCTTTGAACAATAACACCTAACATGTTCACTGGACAATTATTGGGTTGTTCAACATCTGTTTATTGATATATGAGCTATTTATATACTAAAAATATTGATTATGTGTCATATAAATTCCCAAGTCTTTTCCTTTGTTTTTCAAACTTGATGTAGTAATTATAGATCTATAATCTAGTCAGTCTTATTTCTTTATGTTTTCTGTTTTGGGTGACATGATTAGAAAGACTTCCCAATCTGAGATCAGGTATGTCCACTCATTTTTTCCGAGGATCTAAGCCTTTTGATTTTATAGTAACTGTCAGACTTTATTTATGTATATAATTATATATTTAGCTAATGAAAATCTTTAAATACCAACAAGACAATTACTGGCGCAGTGCATTAAAGTTGACAAGATAAATGAGGTCTTCCATGCAGGACACTGTCCTACTGATGGCGTTCTTCTCTCTCACATGTGCTTCCGGTGGATGATATCATGTTCACTCACAGGTACTACATCCAAAGCAATAACCACCAAATCAAGATTTCAGGCCGACATGTAAAGAAATTCTCCCAGCCCATGAGAAGTAGGAGAAAATCAAAATCAGGAAGAAAAAATTGAGGTGTAGAGCAAAAGTACTTACTAGGAAAGGTGAAGGTTGTGTTGGTTCAATCATTCAGAAGCAAGGGGTCAGCTCCGTGTCACTAATTTTCTGCTTGCTCTCGTCAAGTTCAAAGTGATTCTAGGTATAATCTGTCATGGCAAGAAACAGGGATACTATTCAGAACTGCATAAAGAACTGTGGGGGAGACTGAAGAAGGAAAATATTCATGGCTTTTTATCAAAATGTGTATTGATACTGAAATCAGGAACCAAGGCTCTCATAACAGCTAAAGAGTATACACCTACTTAACAGTCACAATTACAATTCATAGACTGAAAGGAAGGGAAAGATGTTCAAGAATCATTTCCCTAAGTATGTCTTAAATATCCACTTTTTATATAAAGAGATTGGTACATTGCTGCTATTTAAAGAAAAACTATCCTCTATTTGAAATCAAAACCTGAAAATCAAAAATCAATTAGGCTTAATTTTCCAGAGACAAACCAATGAAGTTCTTAAAATATTCTTACACATTACTCTGAGGGTTTTCTTAGAAATTAATTTAAAAGTGAGAGAATTCAGGACACAGGTGTTTAGGGCTGTCTTATTGGTTTTTACTGAATTATTGACTTAGACTGGTTTACTCTTCCATGTGTTCTGTAAGGGGAGGCACACAGGACATTGTCACTGACTACTGAACGTTAACAGATACCTCAAATCAGTTGAAAAGGCTTGACCAAGCAAAGGTAGCTAGAAAGGGGCAGAATTAGAACTGGAAATCAGATTTTCAGATTTTTATTTTGGCATTGTTTCTACTCTGCTGCTCTTTTTACTATAAAGTCATTTCCTAGGATTTTATACTAAAGCTAAATGTAACAGATTTAAAACAATTTCAGTAGATTGCTAATATTTGAGTGCAAAGAATATAAGGTTGAGGAAATGAGGAGAATCACAGAAGAAACAAGTTGTCATCATACTGTTTCATTTAATCAGTATGGCTTTGAGCCAAAAAGAGAAGAGGAGGGCTGCTGTAAAAAACTGACGTGTGACATCCAAAATCCTAGAAATGGCTATCCCAGACTAAAAAAACTGACTTCTAACCATTTTGTTAGATGAAGGCATGCAGTGGGTTGTGAAGCTCAACAGAAGAACATGGGCTCTGTCAAGAAGCTGACCTGGGTTCAGGTTCGTCTCTGCCACTAACTCATTGTGCGGTTTTGGGTTAAGCCACTTAGCTAAGCCATACTTTTCTCATTCAGATAATGGAGAAAAATAAAGCAGCCATTTCATAGGGTTGCCAAGATTAAATGTAGCAATATATGTAAAGCATTTAGCACAGTGCTAGGTACAAGGTAAACACAGTAACAATCCCTTGCTGTGGTTTTGTCATAATAAGGAGCACAGATAATTCCAAGAGGCTGCTTCATGGTGGCCCAGGAAAGACCCAGTTCTAGAACCTGGAATCTTTCTTTTATCTACTTCCTTGATCTTGGATCAGAGAGTAAAACCTTGAGGTTCTATCCATGGTGATCACAGAATTCGGAGGCAAAGTGAGGTCTGACCCAAATATGCTGTGTCATCTTGAAGCAGCAATTTCATTTCTTTGAGTTTCATTCCTTACATGTGAGTTGAAGATACCAGTAGATTTCAGCAAGCAGTTTTGAGGGCTAAGTAAAATAGATGGGTAAGAGATGGTATTTTTGCATAAAAGCCTGTGTAGACTCAAAAACCCCACATGATCTGAGTTACAATTATTCATCATACCACGTGCAGATGTAGAAGTGGTATTACTACCAGCAGAGTCTCCTCTTCTTATTTTCCTAACAGCTATCGCCTCTTCCCAGGGCAATTGAAGGCTTCCCTATTTTGACCAAATCATGTTTGTTCACTGGACATAATTACTTGGGATTCTGAAATGTCATGGTGGTTCTGGCTTTATGCACTAACCAGACCATTAACAGCCACTAAGCTAAGCACCAGTTCACAATCCATGAGCGCCTCAAGGTTATAAGATCCACTTCTCAATTCTCTTTGCAATCCTGGCACAGTCTAATGTTGGGAATTAAGTCCAGAAATGGTAGGTTGCGTCAGGCTACAGGAAGCCTTCAGTCATGAGCAAGAATCTGGATTTTTCTTAAGTGGGTGATGAAGTGTAACTGAAAGCTGTTAAGCATAGAATTGCCAGCCATTTTGGGTACTAGAAAAATCACTTTGGAAGCTGTGTACAGGTTAGCAGGAGGCTTGGCCTAGAGGTATGACCTGTGTAATCCACATCATCGAGGAAGGGGAAATATGCTAAGAATTCTGCCCAATACGGAAGGCAAGTATTGAAAATAACCTTTCAAATGTTTCCATCAATATCCTTGACATTTCAATGTAGTTGTGTTTATTATTATTATATAATACCTAAACATTATTGAAATATTAGAGAACACAGAGAAAAGGCAAAAAACTAATTAGCTACCCTACACTACCCAGAAATATTTTGGAGAACATGAATCATTTCAGACTTTTAATGTGTGTTCTACGTATGGAGAGAGTGAAGAGGGAGGAGGAGAAACCTGACATTAAAATATATAAAAATATGGAGCTCCTGTGTGGCTCAGTGGGTTAAGCCTCTGCCTTTGCCTCAGGTCATGATCTCAGGGTCCTGAGATCGAGATCCCCACCAGGCTCTCTGCTCAGCGGGGAGCCTGCTCCCCTGTCCCCGCCTGCCTATCTGCCTAGTGATCTCTCTCAAATAAATAAATAATCTAAAAAAAAAAAAGATATAAAAACACTATAATATATCAGGAAGTAAAGCCAGAAATAAAGGTGATATATATATGAAGAATCATTCTTGTGGGAGGAGGGTATCAACAGACAGTCTAAAATTGACACTTATAGGGAATAAGCCTGACAATGGAAGTGGAGTATATAGTAGCCTTTGTTTTTGTTTGCTTTGTGTGCTTTTATATATCTTTTTTCTGGCTTTATTGAGACACAATTCACATATAATACTGGGTAAGTTTGAGATATACAATATAATTATTTGTATATATCATAAAATGATTACCACGATAAAGTTAGTTAACATGTTCATTACCTTATACAGTTACAATTTGTGTGGGTATGTATAATGACTTTTAAAATCTACTCTCAAATTTAACTATAGTCACCATGCATGCTTCATGTTACCTCTCCAGAACTTATGTATCTTAGAACTGAAAGTCTGTACCTTTGACCGCCTTCACCCATTTCCCCCACTCCTAGCAACCACCAATCTATTCTGTTTCTAGGATGTTCCATATATATATGCCATATTTTATTCATTCATCTGTCAGTGACATTTAGGTTGTTTCCATGTTTTGACTATTGTAAATAATGCTGCAATAAACATAGGGGTACGGATGTCTCTTTGAGAAAGTGGTTTCACTTCCTTTGGATATATACTCAGAAATGGAATTGCTGGGTCATATAGTAGTTTTATTTTTAATTTTTTGAGGAACCTCCATACTGTTTTCATAGTGCTGTACAAATTTACATTCCTACCAACAGTGTACAAGAGTTCCCTTTTCTCTACACCCTCTTCACACTTATCGCGTCTTTTTAATAACAGCCATTCTAATAGATTAGAGTGATAACTCATTGTGGTTTTGATTTGCATTTCCCTATTAGTGAAGCTCAGTACCTTTTCATGCACCCATTGAATATCTTCTTTTGGAAAAATATCTATTCAGGTCCTTTGCCCATTTTTAAAATTGTTTTGTTTTGTTATTATATTGTATGAATTCCTTATATTTTTTAGATATTAATCCCTTATCCAATTTGTGGTTTACAAATATTTTCTCCCGTTTTGTAAGTTGTCTTTTCGTTTTGTTCATTGTTTCCTTTTTAGTCCCACTAGTTTATTTTTGTTTTTGTTACTTGTGCTTTGGGTGTCATATTGAGAAAAAGCATTGCCAAGACCAATGTCAATGAGCTTTTTCCCTATATTTTCTTCTAGAAGTTAACCAAAATAAAGCCCACAGGAAAAAAAAATTAGTAATTCCATAGACTACAAAAGGGCTCATTACAGGTTGTTTTCAGTTCTCCCACGGTATATTTAAGATGTTTTTCATCATGTAAAAGCTAAGTTACGTACAACCTTTTCAGAGATATTCTATTACATAAAGCAAGATATTCCAGAATTTGTACACCTTTTTTTTTTTTTTAAATGCAATGCTAGGGGCACCTGGGTGGCTCAGTGGGTTAAGCCTTTGCCTTCGGCTCAGGTCATGATCTCAGGGTCCTGGGATCGAGCCCCGCATCAGGCTCTCTGCTCAGCAGGGAATCTGCTTCCTCCCTCTCTCTCTCTGCCTGCCTCTCTGCCTACTTGTGATCTCTGTCTGTCAAATAAATAAAATCTTTTAAAAAATAAAAAAAAAATAAATGCAACACTAGAAAGGTAATCTACTTTTTCCTGGCCATAGGGAGAACCATCCTTAGGCACACTATTTCTTAACCCCTCTGAATGGAGGGATATTCACAGATAATAAGAGCTTTATCAGTGTTGCAATATGAAGCCAAAAATGTAAGTCAAAATATTTAGCAGTTATGTGTTTGTGTTCTTTATTAATACATATTGTTCCTATTAGGACTTCCCCTTTGCTAGGACTCTTCCAGACTGAAGACTGAGCTGCTTTTTCGTGCATGATTCTCCATATGGCATAAAGAACTATGTTCAAGGGGTAAAATTAAGCCATCTGTGGTGGTGTTCATATTCTTCTTTTAAACTGGTTCTTTTAATGGTAAATCATTAGAATATACAAACATATTTCACCTTCACTGGATTTCTTCACCACAACCAAAACTGTGTATAACCTGCATTGGATGCATAGTCCTTTTTACTTTTTATTTGTTGATGGAGTTTGATGACCACATAGTCACTTCTCCTTCAAAAGCAAAATGCAATAATAGTAATTAGTAATATCATCAATTTTACATCTATCTCCTTCAACAGGAAAGCTGAAAATGCCATTGCAGACTTTTACATGTTTTTTCTTCCAAATGGTTTCTGTTAAGTCTTGAAAATGAACAACGAAAGATGGAATTATTAACTCCCCATTCATCACCAAGGTGATGAAGTTGTCACTGCTGAGAAATACTCAAGGGAACATAATGCATACAAGACCATGACATTAAATAAAGCCACTCAGAGAACTAACATAAAGTAGATAGTCAATAAAAATACATGTTGAATGAATGAAAGAATGAATGGATAAACACAAGAAGTTGAACTGAGGTTCCTGAATCTAGCTTTTGATTTCCCTTATTCATGAGAAAGGTGGGGTTTTTTTTGACATTTCAAAATGTTGGACTGTTATAGTAGATCTGCAAGACAATTACAAAAGGTATAACATTCACATAATGGGAATATTAGAAAGGGAAGAAAGAGTGAAAGGAACAACAGAAGATAGGTTTGAAGTAATGATGGCCAAAATTTTTTCAAAATTAATGACAGATAGCAAGCCACAGATCCAGGAGGCTCAGAGAACACTAAGCAAGATAAATAACCAAAAGAACAACAACAACAACAACAACAAAACAAAAAAACTATATCTTGGTATATCATATTCAAACTGTAGAAAATCAAAGACAATGACTACGTCCTGAAAGAAGCCAGAGGACAAGGGCACCTGGGTGGCTCAGAGGTTAAGTGTCTGCCTTTGGCTCAGGCCATGATCCCAGCATCCTGGGATCGAGCCCCACATCAGGATCCCTGCTCAGCAGGAAGCCTGCTTCTCCCTCTCCCACTCCCCCTGCTTGTGTTCTCTCTCTCTCGCTTTGTGTCTCTGTCAAATAAATAAATAAGAATCTTTAAAAAAAAAAAAGAAGAAGAAGAAGAAGCCAGAGGACAAGACCCACCCTACCTGGAGAGGAACAAGGATAAGTATTATATCAGACTATTCTTCAGAAACCACACAAGAAAGATAAGAGTAGAGTGAAAGGGGCACCTGGGTGGCTCAGTGGGTTAAGCCTCTGCCTTCGGCTCAGGTCATGATCTCAGGGTCCTGGGTTCGAGCCCCGCATCAGGCTCTCTGTTCAGCAGGGAGCCTGCTTTCCCCTCTCCCTCTCTGCCTGCCTCTCTGGCTACTTGTGATCTCTATCTGTCAAATAAATAAATAAAATCTTAAAAAAAAAAAGAGTAGAGTGAAATATTTAGTGTTGGTGGGGGGTAGGGGAGGACGGGGACAAGAATACCAATCTAGAATTCTGTGTTCAGTCAAAGTATCCTTCAAAAGTGAAGGAGAAGTAAAGACTTTCTTAGATAAACATATATTGAGGGGATTTGTCAAGTTAAAAGAAGTTCTTCAGAGAGAAGAAAAATGACACAGGTCAGAAATTCAGATCTACATAAAGTAGCAGACTTGGTAAAGTCATAAATGAGAGTAAAATCTTTTATCTTTCTTATTCTTATTTGATCTAACAGATTAACAGTTTGTTCAATAAAATAATAGCAACAGTATATTAGATGATTATCATGTTTAGGTAAGTGAAATGAATAACACCAATGGTAAATGGGGCAGGAGGAAAGAATTAGGAATATGCTGTTATGAGGTATTTGAAGCATTATAAAAACAATTTGTCACAAGCATACCTGCCATACAAGAAATATTAAAGGGAGTCCTTTTAGGTTGAAATGAAAAGACACTAGACAATAACTCAAATCCACATGAAGAAATAAAGAGCACCAGTAAAGACAACTAAATGTAAAAACAGTATAGGAAAATGTAAAATCAGTATAAATATATTTTAAATTTGGAACTCTTTTTTAAATATCTCCTATCTGATTTTAAAAACAACTGCATAAAGGAATGATTATAATCAGTGTTGATGGGCATACAATATCTAGAGATAAAATATGTATGATAGTAACAGCACAAAGAAGGAAGGAGGAGTGAAAATATATAAGAGCAAAGTTTTTGTACCCTACTATAATTGTTTTTACTTTGAATTATATTGTTATAAGGCAAGATTTTAATTGTAATCCCTAAGAAACTCAACAAAAATAAAACTCAAAACACAAATACACTAAAAAAAGATAGCTAATTAAAAGGTAAATCATGTGTATTTAATACAAAAGAAGGCAATAATGGAGGAACGGGAATAAAAGGATGTAAGACATAGAAAAAAATAGAAAAATGCAGATACAAATCATTCTTTATCAGTAATTACATTAATGTAAACTGACTATTATCACCATCTAAAAGGTAGAGACTGGAAGAATGGATTTTATTTTAAAAAAACACAACCCAGGGGCTCCTGGGTGGCTCAGTGGGTTAAAGCCTCTGCCTTTGGCTCAGGTCATGATCTCAGGGTCCTGGGATCGAGCCCCACATCGGGGTCTCTGCTTGATGGGGAGCCTGCTTCCCCCTCTCTTTCTGCCTGCCTCTCTGCCTACTTGTGATGTCTCTCTCTGTCAAATAAATAAATAAAATCTTAAAAAAAAACACACACAACCCAATTCTATACTGTCTATATACAAGACACATACTCTAGATTCAAAGACATAACTTGAAAGGAAAAGGATGGGAAATGATACATGACACAAATGGTGTGGAAAAGAGAACTAGAGTGGCTCTACTAATGTCAAGAAAAAACAGACTTTAAGACAAAGTTTGTTACTAGAGACAAAGATATTTTACAATGATAAAAGGACTGACCCTCAAAAAGATATAACAATTATAAACATATATGCACCTATCAACAAAGCCCCAAAATACACGGGGCAAAAACTGACAGAATTAAAAGAAAATGACAATAATAGTTGAAGAATTCAACATCCCATTTTATTTTTTTTAAAGATTTATTTTATAGAGAGAGTGCATGTGTATGGGGAAGGGGCAGAGGGACAGGGAGACAGAATCTCAAGCATTCTCTAAGCTAAGCACAGAGTCTGGCACAGGGCTCAATCTCAGGACCCTGAGATCACCAGCTGAGCTGAAACCAAGAGCTGGACGCTCAACCGACTGCGCCACCCCGGCATCCCCAACATCCCACTTTAAATAATTAAAAGAACAACCAGAGGGGTGCCTGGCTGACTCAGTCGGTGGAGCATGTGATTCATGATCTCGGTGTTATAAGTTTGAGCCCCAGGTTGAGTGTAGAGACTATTTTAAAAAATAAAATCTTAAAAAATTTTAAAAAGAATGACTAGAAAGAGGATCAACAAATAAACAGAACACCTGAATTAACACTACAAATCAACTGGACCCAAAAGATACCTATAGAACACTCTACCTAACAGCCACACAATACATATTTTTCTCAAGAGTACAGGGAACATTCTCCATGATAGATCATTATATTACACCACAAAAGAGGTCTCGATAAAGTTAATAATGTGAAAATCATATAAAGCATGTTCTCTGTAACAAGACATCAGTAACAGAATGTTACTGAATGTAATGAGATAAAACATAAGTAGCAGAAACTGGAAAAGTCCACAAATATGAAGAAGTTAAACAACACACTCTTAAATAACCAACAGATCAAAGAAAAGGGAAATTAGAAAATACCCTGAGATGAATGCAAATGAAAACAGAACATGCTGAAAACTTAGGGGATCCAGTTAAAACGGTGCTTAGAGGAAAACATATAGCATAAATACCAATATATATTTAAAAACTCATCAATAACCTAAACTTCCATATTAAAAAATTATAAAAAGTGGAGAAAGTTAAATCAAAATAACCAGAAGGAAGTAAAGATTAGAGCAGAAATAGGTTAAATAACAGCAAAACAATACACAGATTCCCATTCATTTGTCTATTGTCTATGGCTACTTTCAAGCTACAACAGTAATGTTTAATAACTGGAACAAAGACCATACAACCTCACAAAGTCTAAAATACATTCTATTTAGCACTTTAAAAAGAAGTTTGGAAGACTTCCGGTTTCAGTTTCAATAAAAGAGCTTGGAAGTCATCACTCCCATCTTTACAACAAGATGAAAGATGAACAAATTGAAACCAAAAGCCTTTTCTTAGACCCATCAGAGAATTAAGATCACAGGGCAGACTGTCACCCAGAAATCTGATAGACAGTCAAACACAGAGAAGCACAGCTGAGATCAGCTTACCTGGAGCAAAAGATGCTGGAGTCTTAATCTGCTATGAATACTTCAGTGATAAACTTGACAAATGGTTGGAAGCTGAGTGTGACTGAGAAACTCCTTGAGGACCCAATCTTAGGAGAACCCAAATGAATTTTACCTCAAGGAACCCTACCAAATTCTCATGATAATGACCCCCAAAATACCTGCCCATTTTAGTCACAGGGAGGGGTTAAGTAACCATTTTTAAATACACCCAAAGCATTCTCTGTAGTAAAGCCCAGTGCTCCAAGTAAAATGATGTTACTAGACCCCTGTATCACCTAGGGAAGGGCAGTTAGCCAACTCCAGCCCCTCTCCCATTTAACCTAACAGGAAAAAAAGCAAAAACCTAAGGAGTACTTCTGGAAGTCACACCCCAAGGACTCATATAATTACGAAATAAATAAATACGAAATAATTCCTTTCCCACAACAGCTTAGCACTATATCAACAGGACTCCAGTATGGTAACAGTGGGTTATAAATGCAAGAGTGGGAAGACACAGATTCTATTTAAGAAGGAATTCTTAGGGAAACCTACGACAACAGGGGAGAAGAAAATAAAAGGACACCTGAGGAAACTGAATTCTTGGCAGCTACAGCCGTAACATGACATACAGCCCAGCTCCTAACCATATTAACATGAAACCTCTCATTTAAGGCCTGTTTCCCTCTGTTTCAATTATCCCTTGACCATGTCCAGTTTTCAACAAAAGATTACATGGCATGCTAAAAGGAAAGAAAATAAACAAACAAAAACACCCCCACAGAATCTGAAGTGAAAACCTAACACCAGAACCTGATTTGGTAGAGGGTGAGGAAAATGTTCTGGATCACACAGTGGTTATGGCTGTATGACCTTGTAACTATATTAACTTTCTGGTATTTGTCCAAAAAAAAATCTGGTATCTGTTAAAAATGGGTTTTAAAAAAGCCTTACATATTTATAACTTTTTCCAAAAGTCTTTTCTTTTCAAAAGTCCATCCACACCCACACAATTTGTGAAAATAACATAATAGAATAAATCTATTGAAATTACAACAATTGAATGGTAAATTTTAAGAGTTATTATTTTCATCGCATAATACTTTTGCTACCCATAACATTAACAATAAAAGAGCAAACGTATTTTCTTTTCTCCATTCAATAAATATATACTTAATGCCTACTTCATGTAAGAAACTGTACTATGTTGTTTGGATACAAAAATGAAGCTGACAATCCCATAAAACAAGGCAATATAGAAAAGCAAAGACTACACAGAGTACAATGGAGTTGAGTTTAAGAATAGAGGAGAGCATTTCTGGCTGGGTGATCAAAGAAGGTTTCATAGCAGAAGCAGCACTTTAACTGGGCCTTTAATCATTTAACAAATGTTGAAGGGCTTATTATGGTCAGGTAATATGCCAGGTGCTAGGAAAATAAAATTAAAAATGAAATGGATTCTCTCACTGATGTGTATGTACAAATATGTGTGCTAATTTACATATGTATGGATAACTAAACCAAGTATAAAGTAAGGAAAGCACTCTTGAAGAATGAGTGGATGTCATCAAAGAACCATAAACCCCTTCAATGGCTCCTTGTGGCCTTTCAGAGAAATTTCAACCGCAAAAATATGGCCTCAAGGGGTGCCTGGGTGGCTCAGCGGGTTAAGCCTCTGCCTTTGGCTCAGATCATGATCTCAGGGTCCTGGGATACAGCCCAGCATTAGGCTCTCTGCTCAGCGGGGAGTCTGCTTCCCCCCACCCCACCCCCACCTGCCTCTCTGCCTACTTGTGATCTCTGTCTGTCAAATAAACAAATAAAATCTTAAAAAAAATATGGCCTCAAGTTTTCGCGTGAATAAGCCTCTGGTTAAATTCCTACATGACTTCTTCCACCACTTTTTTGCATCAGTACTCTGTGTTGGCTATTCCATCCTCTCCTATTTTCCCCATCCTTCTATTCGTTCATTTAAGTACTGATTTAGAGCCCCACTATATGCAAGGCAACATACAGGGGTACTGCACCACACAGGATAAACAGTGTTCTAGCCCTTGTGAAGTTGATATTCTGTAGGATAAAGATACTGAACCAATAAGACAGCCGTTAATTACATTTGACATATGCAACAAGAAAACAAAATACGAAAGTCTATGAATATACAATGATAGTCTTAGTCTTTCTTTCCTTTGAGGTATTTGACTTCATGATTAGTGAGTAGTAAATATTCTACAGTCTTTGGTAAAAACATATATGACAGAGAATGGAAAATAAACCCTTAAAACATTCAGGGGACTGCTATCATAGTGAAGTTGCTAAGATTTCAGCCATCTGGGGCACATCACAAAATTGTTTTCACCAAAGTGAAGGCCAAGTTGTTTCACGTTGTATACTCCACCACTGAGAAAGAGACATATGGGTCACTTTGGATTCAGGAGGCAACAAATCCTCCATTTGAATGTTCTAGTTTGAGTAATTTACTGAGTAACTCATAGTTTTCAATGGAGCCCAGAGCTTCCAGGCAAGCTGATCTTGGGCCACATGACCAAGAAGACCCAGTGGTAGGGGGAAAAATCATGGCAATACCCTTAGAGTTTAGGGAAAAAAGCCTATTTCTCTTCCACTGATGAAGATTACCCTTTTGAGAAATAGTTCTAGGCTTGCCGCTGGGCTCCCAAGACTGAATACCTGAGCCATGGGATCCCAGATAGCCACACAACAGAAGCTGTCGTGGTGAACTGCCCAGTGTAGTGCAATAAAAACTGGAGAAAGGGAGAAAAACTGGAGCTACGCAATCATGCTCATAGTTGACATTCAGGTAACAGCAAGATTGAAATCACTTTACCACCGCTGTCAGGTCAGTAAAAGTTACTAGCTTGCCTTCCTTCAATTCATGATACATGCCATGTAGGCTCCTTTCTTAGAACCTTCACACACATTGTTTCCACTGCTGGTGAGGCTCTTTTCCAGCTTTTCATAGGGCTGGTTCCTTCTCATCTTTCATGTCTCAGCTTAAATGTCACCACCCAGAACAGACTTCCCGACCACCCTGTCTAAAGCCCTGCCCTTACCCCCACACTGTTATCATCTATCACAGTACTTTCCTTTTCCTTTTTGTGCCATGTGTTACAATCTGCTGTTACATATTGTCTGTTTATTTGAATACTGTGTATCTCTTCCATCACACTATAAGTCCCACAAGAAGGCAAGAATGATATCTGCTTTCTTCACCATTGTATATCCTACAGTTGGCACAATGTCTTATACACTGTAACATAAAGTTCGTGGAATAAATTAGTATAACGCTTGGACTCTCATCTTCTCAAGAGCGGTATTTGGCCTTCTCCTTCTATAAACCCAGTATTCCATCTTTCACACTGTCCTTTTTGCACACCGATGGTGATTTGGGAGACCTACCATAGAAATTAAAGTGCTTAAAGTCAGGACAAATTGGGGAGTTACTGTTGGCATTTTCTTAAAACTTAGACTATGGGAAGCTACTTCTCTATAAATGTTGTATTGTAAGTTAGAGCATAGTTCAATATTTAACAAAGAAGGCTCAGCATTTCCTATGGGTGATTTTGACCTAACGTTAATTTTGACGAGTCTCACCACTGCCTTAAAACATGCAAATAGGACAAAAAGGAGAAATAATGTAAATTTTTGTGATAAAATTTCTGAGCTGAAAAATTAAAGTGAGATGAAAGAAAGGGAGGTACAGCTTTGTCTTACTTTTAAGCAATTACTGAAGAAGTCTCAGACTCAACCTCTTCTGTAGTCAAAATGAAACTTTTACTAACTTTCTAAATGTTTAGTTATGATTTTTTAACCTAACTCTATGGTTTTTATTGTTGTAATATTTATACTAAAAAAAAAATAAAATGTAAAGCAGAAAAGAGCCCTAAGAATGTATTCATAACTGGGAACTTCTTTCATTTCATCATCCAATGGAAGGCATATTACCAAGAAAATTCCTACAACAATTTGACATCTTCAATGCATGAGAAACAGTCATCGCAGCATGGAAGCATACCTATCTCTCCAGCTGTTTCCGCATGCAGGTCCTGGACTGGCTCTTTTTCTCTGTGTTTCTCTCAGACGTTTTCTTCTGTTCTTTTCTGAAGATTACATCATAGGTCTCTTGAGCCTCTGTGGTAGGAAGGAAGAAGAGGGCAAAGCAAAAGGATGACATTTTCAAACTATCAAATGTCAAGAAAAATATCACTTACTCAGCGACAAAAACCTTATTATTCAACTAGTATCCTCACTTCTGTATCCTCAGGGATTCTAACATCAGCATTAACTGGTCATTTAAAGTCATCTTCATGATTAGCATCTTGATAACAATTATCAAACTTGTCAGGTTGAAAAAAATTCACGTTTTAACTAGGAGACCACAATTGCAGTATAATAATTCTCTTTAAACTGTTTTAGATTTTCATATTGATAGTATTCAGTTAGTCTTGGTTTACTATTGTTTTACTCATAATATTTTACTCATTACTCATAATGAGGCTTTCTTTATCCACAGAAGTAAGTCATAATTTATATAGTGCTTCATAGTTTAAAGATGAGATCATATGCATCTTCTCCTGTTTATCTCAACAATTAGAATAATGAAGGGCTAGCAATAACAACTAAGTGTAAGAATAGATGGCATTTGTATTCATGGTATTGTAACTTTTAAAAAAGTAGTACTTGATTATCTATGAAGTTTTGTTTTGGGGAAAATAAACCCATACACCAAGGCAAAGGGTATACCAAAACTCTCCTAAGTTTTATGCACATGTTACTTAAAATTCATTTATTAATTTCTATTCCATTTTTTGAAGTGGTATTTAATATAATAAAAACTTTAAAAATGATTACTACTTCTGTTAACTTTTAAGAATCCATAAAAACACATTGATAGTGTAGCTTTTTGACAAGCATTATTTCCCTGCTATTTGTTAATAAGTTCTTGGATTTTAAATTTTATGATAGTGATAAAATTGAAATTTGGCATACTATAACTATATAGTTACAATGGTAATATTATGAAGCATTTAAAATTGAACACTTACTTTTTCTTAGTGGAAAGAAGTTCGTTGTTTTTGTAAAAATAGCTAGTACTATTTATAATCTATTTTATGTAACATTACCATGGGAAATGGACTTCAAATAAATGAAGTAAATAAACAACACATCATAGTGATCTAAGTAGAATAAGAGAGTGAAATTGGAAACATTGTTTCTCCATGGTTCTTCACAAAAGTAATACTAGGTTTGTCATGAAAATCACCTTGGCAGTGCACCTGGGTGGCTCAGTGGGTTAAAGCCTGTGCCTTCAGTTCAGATCATGATCCCAGGGTCCTGGGATCGAACCCCACATTGGGCTCTCTGCTCAGCAGGGAGCCTGCTTCCTCCTCTCTCTGCCTGCCTCTCTGCCTACTTGTGATCTCTGTCAAATAACTAAATAAAATCTTTAAAAAAAAAATCATCTTGTCTTCTTTCCTAGCAAGGCCATCAGCATATATATTAGGTTTTTCATTATAGAAAGTTTGGAATACCCAGAAGAACATAAAGAATATACATAGGTCTTAATTATCTCTAGTAATTCTATCATACAGATAACTATTAACATTTCATTTTATATCCTCCTGGTCTATATTATACAGAAGTATATGTGATCACATTGATATTACATATAATTTGTTATATATATATATAATTAGGGTTGTCTTGTATGCTGTTTTGGTATTTCTTTTTGTCATTACATATCTATCTTTTCCCCACCATCAAATAGTCTTCTATAATATGAAAAGCATGAGTGGGGAGGAAGGGCAGATTGTCGAAATATTTTCACAGATACATTAGAGGTCACTTAAAGTCACTTAAAAATCAATACATCTCTGGGCGCCTGGGAGGCTCAGACCATTAAGCATCTGCCTTCAGCTCAGGTCATGATCCCAGAGTCCTGGGATTGATTCCCACATCTGGCTCCCTGCTCAACAAGGAGCCTCCTTTTCCCTCTGCCTTCCCCTGCTTGTGCACTCTCTCTGCATAAATTAAATAAATAAAATCTTTAAAAAATTTCAATACATCTCTAAAAAAATATGAGTAAGAAATAGTTAACTAATTAACAAATAGATCTTTGTTTTTATTAACATATACTTAAAAAATTCTTTTTAAATTATGAAAATTGTAATTTGTTCTTTGTGTTAGAAAGTAAAATTCTCCTATAAATAAATCTCCCACTAAGAATTTGGTATATATTCTTCCAGTTTTAATGTGCTTTTAAGTGACTAAATAGTATTTCAACTTACAGATTTACTGTAATTTACTAAATTCCCAACATTGGGCACTTAAGCTATTTACAATATTTCATTATTTTGCAGATCCCTGAATGAAAATCTTTGATTTCTTCAACAAATCATGCTAAATTTATCATATCCTATTCTTATATACATATCATAATTAAGTCTCATGAATTTCAATACTGAACTTCTTTGAACCTACTTCCTTATCTGCAAATTTAGGGGGTTAGATCACAGCTCTAATACGCTCCAATTCTAAAAAATTTGAGTTGTAAACATAGTAGCTCCTTAATAACTGAGTAAAAGCATTTGTGAACTCGTAGAAGAAACATGAGATATATAATTCATGTCTTTCAAATGAGTACA
The DNA here is from genome assembly GCF_010015895.1 of Lontra canadensis. Lineage (NCBI taxonomy): Eukaryota > Metazoa > Chordata > Mammalia > Carnivora > Mustelidae > Lontra > Lontra canadensis. The sequence continues at coordinate 10,464,490 of NW_022631025.1, read as the reverse complement.
AAGAAGGTGTATGTGCATTGAGGTGTGTGTGGGTGGGGAAGGCATAAACAGAACCATACAGAGGAATTATCTTCTTAGATCACCAATTTTATTTCAGGATTGAAGGATAAAGTTTGGGGTTTTTTCCCTGTAAATATATTTTAAGATTTTAAAATCTCACTAATTTTTAAGATTAAGTCTTTGAAAAAAAAAATTGTATTTTTGAGTATGGTGCCCCCAGAAGTCAGGAGTTATTTGCTACCTTTATTAGGAAAGGATGCAAGGCTTTAAATGAAGAGGAAGGCTTATCAGATGTAACCCAAACCATTTAAGAACTGGCATCACATTCTTAAGAGTAACTAGGATATTTGAAGTAATGCCTGGCCTTGGACTCTAAACACACATTCACTCACTTCACTGCCTCATTTGAGAACTTGCCAAGAGCTTAAGGTTTGTTCAATTTTACTAATTCAAACCTGTCCCATCTTGCTTTTATACAATTTCGTGAAACTTCTAGCTCATTTCTTTTAAAACCAGAAGGCTAATGTCCAGACAGCAGGTCTAACTTTTATCAACATACTGATGTTGGAAACAAAGGCAGAAGAAAAATTATTAAATTTTGACAATTCCTTGAAACAGGCAGAGTGACATTCTTCGGGGGACTCAATCGCCTCGATATTAATACTTTGCTAAGGGCAAAGTCAATCCTAGGGGTGCTGGGGTGGCTCAGTGGGTTAAGCCTCTGCCTTCTGCTCCGGTCATGCTCTCAGGGTCCTGGGATTGAGCCCCACAGCAGGCTCTCTGCTCAGAGGGGAGCCTGCATCCCCCGCCCCCCTCTCTCTGCCTGCCTCTCTGCCTACTTGTGATGTCTGTCTCTGTAAAATAAGTAAATAAAATCTTAAAAAAAAAAAAAAAAGGCAATTCTAGCCTGACAACCCCCCACCCCCCCTCCCCAGGATACTCTACTTTAACATATAAAAATTCCTTTAGAAATTTCCTTTATCTCTAAATCCCCAAACGTGTTGGCAATCACCCTCCAAGCATATGACCCACCAACATACATTTGAAGGGTCTCATGACTAAAGTTTTATTAGACAGTAATAAGCGACCATGTCCCAACAATAGCTAGCCCCAACAACATCCTGGAAATCTTGCTTCCAAAATTCCTTAGAGACTTAGGCTACCCCTAACCCCTCTCAACTTGAAAGTATGTAACGGCCACTTCTCCTGACCCCACCGCACCTCTTTCTGCCCATGGGTCCTGTCCCCGTGCTTTAATAGAATCGGCTCAGGAATTCTCCCTTGGCCATTGGCTTCAACCCCTAACGTTCTTTCCTATATCAATACCCACAGGGAGTACTGTCCACTGAATGTAGTTCACTTATAGTTCTCATTCAATGCTTTATGAATTTTGCAGCAAGTGCATGGTTTTTACATTCACAATCATCTACTGTCCTTCCAACGCTCCACTTTATTTCGCATTAAACAGACCATGAACTTGCTTTTAAAAAGTTTTTAAAAGATGGATCTCGAGGAGTAAAGATAACTGAACCCAAAGCACCCAGATTTCTCTATCAGAGAAGGGTGAAGGGAAATCGGACATAAGGCCTTTCAAAATCCAAATGAACTGGAAAGCCAGCTTTTCTTACAAAAAATGTTGTAGCGAGGTTAACGGCTATCAAGAGCAAACTCTGTCAGGGTCTTGGTTTTCTAACTCCGAAACTGACCCGCCACCTTCAAAGCACATCAAGTGATGGACAAAGTGAAGTACACTCACAGAAAATTAATTTAAAATTTTCTGTACGTCTACCATATCCTGGGAAACAACTTTTCTTTCCTTTCTCTTCTTCTTTTAATACATTAAGGTTTTTTTTTTTTTAATTATTATTATTGTTTAAATGTCCGCCGAGAGGCCGAAACTGGCACGCGGGTACAGAAGGAGGTCGCCGCCACGGTCCCACTGGGCTCCCCCGCGACCGGCGTCGGAGGACCGCGCCCTCCCTGCACCTGCGCAAAGAGAGCGAAGAGGCTCTCCACACGCCCAGGGACCAACCGCTCAGGAGGACCCGCACTTCAGTTAAACTCTCCTGCAGAAGCCCGGGAAAGTCGGTTCCCACAACACTGGAGAGTGGGCGGCCGGGACGGGGTGGGGGTGGGCTTCCCGCCGACTCTGGCTCCGGAGGAGGGACTTTAGGACCCCTCCCTCTTCGGCTCCAAGTGAACCAGAAATTAGAATAAAATGTGTAAAACAGCGACCTCAAGTAACTTTGCAAAGGAATCTGCAGCATCTCCGCGGACGCTTAGAACCTCGGCTACCAGCGAAACGTCGGGGACCAACCAGTCCGCCTCAGCCCGGGTCGGAGGCGGGCGCCACGCCCCAGCCGCCGGCGCGTGACCCGGAAGTGCTCGGCGGCGGCGGCTGCGACGGCCGCGGGGGCGGGGGCGGGGGCGGGGGCGCGGCCAACCCGGCGCACACGCGCGCGCTCCGCCGAGGAACTCCCGCCGGCCGCCCGGCGCTCTCCCGGAGGCGCGCCCGAGCCGCCGCGGCCGCCGCCAACATGGCCGAGACGAGCGAAGAGGTGGCGGTGCTGGTGCAGCGGGTGGTGAAGGACATCACCAACGCCTTCAGGAGGAATCCGCACATGTGAGTCGCGCGCCGGCGGTGCCGCTGCCTCCGCTGCCTGCGGGGGTCGTCGGGGGCGGGCGGGGGCGGGGCTGAGCCTCGAGCGACCTCTGGGGGCACGTCCCGGCCCGCGTGTCCCTCGCCGGAGGGGACCGATCGAGGTCCGGGGCCCGACGGTCCTCGGCCGCCGCAGGGCCCGCTTTCCGCTACCGGAACGCGCCCGCGCGCGAGTCTCCAGAAGTGACCTCGGAAAATCACAACGGAGCGACTTTTTTCGCTCCCCTTCCCTGGGACTTCACGGAACTCGAAGGACTTCACGCGTGTGTCCCCAGCCTACATTCGTGTAAGGCGCACGGGCACGCACGTTGTGGTCCTGCAGATGCTTTGTAAACACAACTCTTCTGAGGTTGATCCCGGACCGGTAGTGGGGGGGGGGGTCACCGATCATCTTTCCTTCAGTGGGCCAGTGTACTAGCTAGAGCTAGTTTGAGGCTGCTTTTGACTCTCGCCCCACTTGTCCCAAGATCGTGGAGGGACTCCGATGGAACCGTGTGCCTTGAAGGTGAACAGAGCATTCACAGCAGTGTAGCTTCTGTAGGCACAGGATGCGTCTGGTGTAAAGCCCAGGAAACCTTGACACTTTTTAGCATTAGCTGATTCATAGTTACGGGGAACATTTTAACTCTTTTCGTATCCAGATGCTGCCGCCCTCTCTAAGTAGGACACCACAGGACTGACACGCGTCTTGCTCCCTCCTTCCTTTGCATGGTACTAGGAGTACTCCGGGAAGATACCAGAAGAGACTGTATTCTTTTTGACACTTTTGCCTTCATGTAACGAGTGAAAAAGGAAGCTATTAAAAGAAATGTCTACAGTATACAAAAGAGGAGGGAGAAGCAAGAATGTTTAATTTCCCTTCCTCTCTTTTCTCCCCGCTCACCGCAAAAGAAAGATACATGGAATCCAGTTTTACATTATTTTCACTTTCTCTAATTGTCCGTGTGGGTTTTCTTTTTAATATTTTATTTTTTAAACGAGAACACATGAATTATGCTTTTTTATGCATTTTAAACCGTAGGTACCAACCTTACATCTAAATGAAGTGTTCTTTTCCTTCAAAGCGGTGCTTATAAAAATTAAGACCTCAGATGTCTTGCTCCCTGCGGCACACAATTGGAGACCTGTAATAGTGCCTCATTAAAAACAAAACGCTGGTAGCCTCGAAACACACCTGCCTCTGAGAGTGTCCTCTCCTTTTCCCATTGTCGCTGCTGCCTTTTTTAAAATGAGTGTTTGGAATGTTTTCCTGGCAGTAACCATAGTGGGTACTGGGTCTTGTTAAGAATGCTTTGATGCCTTGTATATCAGTCTTTCAGTCCCTTTTCGAAAATGAGAGCTTCAGTGTAAGTAAGAGACAACCTCAAAAAAAGAAAAGAAGTTTGTTTAAGGGAATGGCCTATTTTCTCATCACTGATGTTGTTTTTCTTGAAGAAATTGTAGCAGAGATTAGAAGCCTAATAAATAACAGCGATCGCAGTTTCTCTTCTTTAAGGTAGATTGAAAAAGCCCATCAGAGGCGCCTGGGTGGCTCAGTCTGTTAAGTATCTGACTCTTGGTTTCAGCTCAGGTCATGATCTCAGGGACCTGAGATGGAGCCCTGCTCCTGCATCAGGCTCCTTGCTCAGCGGGCAGTCTGCTTCCCCCTTCCCCTGACCCCCCCCCCTTTCTCTTTCTCAAATAAATAAATCTTTTTTAAAAATCAGTGTTTTATATTTAAAGAAACAGATTGAGTGTTCACTGGTTTGGTGGGTGAGAGCACAGTTTAGAATACATCTCAGTTTTTCTGGATCATATTTATTCAAACTCATAAAGGACTTTAATGCCCCAATCGTATTTTTAATGATGAAAGCTCACATGCTCTCTATCAGTGCATAATTTAATATTATTAATAAACATTTGGGTCATTCAAAGATTTAAAAGTTTGAAATATGTTGAGCATTTGAAATTTGAAATGATACATAATACAGGTGCGAAGAGTTTAAATAGCTTAACTCATTGTTTAATATTAATTTTCAGCCATTTTGTAGTATATATTTCCTATAATAACGATATCTTCAATAATATTACTACACGGCATCATTAAAAATGTCTTATGGTTTGGGTTTTTTTTTTTTTTTTTTTGATTGCCTGTACTTCTTCCCCTAATCTAGCCCTCTTACTTCCAAAATGAATAAGCTGTATTTCTGGTTAAAAGAAAAAAAGAAGACATTGTTTATCTCAATAGTTAGTTACCTAATTACACTTTTCAGTATTATAGGAAAAAGTTTTTCATTCTTTTAGTTTTCCTTTTTTCTTCACACACAAGATGGATTGTAATTTTATTAGACATCATCTACTCCATTAAACATATTGACTTTGTTTCTGTAAAAATGCCTACCCAGGAGGAGTCAAACATGCATTGGTTAAGATGTGGATTTTATTACTGGTAGATGTGGATAGGTTACCCTCTGTCAACTTCATTCTCCTTTTGAATTAGTGAGGTTGATGAGAATGCAGGAAAATAACCTTGCCCAATGTCTGGCCCTTAGCTGCCACTAGCTAAATATTAGATTTAACCTGAATTTCTGTATTCCTCAGAAAACCATATTAGCCAACTGCATGGTGAATGTGAAATACTTTATAAATTGAAAAATACCATACGAATTTTGTATGGTTGACTCTTGGAGAATACCATTGGAAAAACAGCTGAAGGCTTGACCCAGGGACTAGAAGTAGCTTTAATAAATAGGCCTATGCTGATGTGGAAGATAGCTGTTTACGGTGTAATTAGGGTCCTATCAAAAGTCTCTTGCCCACCAAGTTATTTTTTTATTACTGTTTAAAATATTTATTGAACTCTCACTGTTGATGAGATGTTATAGGTACTATCCTCACAGTGTGGAATGAGAAGTATAAAACATAGTTCTTACACTCAAGGCACAGAAGTATCTGTGGTGGTAGCATTGTCCTGTCTGTGCTATTTAGTATGCTTGCGTACTTGAAATGTGGCTAATGTGAATGGGGAACTGAATTTTAAATTTTATTTAATGTTAATTAACTTATACATAGTGGCCATATGTTCCTAGTGACTACTGTATTGCACAGTGTAGCTCTGGATGGAGACATTAGACCCACCTGCACGCACAGTGAATTAACCCTGCAAAGCAGCTGGTGATAAAGGCTGGACTGGAAGCATGGTGAGCAAGTGCTGTGAGAGTGTACGAGGCGTAGGAGGAAGGCTTTTTGTGTCTAGGCCAGGGCCCTTAAGGGAGGCGGGTTTTGAGCTGAACATTGAAGACTGGGTAGGATTTACAGTCTCAGAGACAGAGCCAAGGACCTCCACACGAAACTGTGAATTAACCCAAAGTAGCAAAATGTGATTGAAAAGATAATAGTAGAGTCAGGTTATGGAAGTCCTTGACTATGTGGCTTAATTTCTTTCATTCCATGTGTGCATTCAGCAAAAGAACACCTTTTTATACGACAGATACAATTCTAGACCCTGGATGTGCAGGTCTCGGAGTGGGGTGCACATCGTCCTTGGCCCAGTAGAACAAACCAACACACAGAATATGAAAGGAGCCTGAAAGAGTTAGAAGGATACTTTGAAGGAATAATAACAGAGGGGCCTAACATAAACGAGAACCTCAAAATAAATCTTTTAAGGAAATAGCAACTAAATTGGGACATAAGGGATGGATGAGTTGGCTCAGAGAAAACAGCCTTCCCAGGCAGTGCATAGGCCCCAGTGATAACTTTGGAGTAAAGGAGTAGTAAGGAAAAGCACATCTTTAAGTTGAATTTGAAGAGTAGGAAACCACAAGTCTGAATTGTCTTCTTACACTTCATTTTTTATCTATATATTTAAATAATAGCATAGTTGTAAAAATTTGGATTTGGAATCTGGCAGTCCTGGATTTGAATCTTAGCTTATCGATCAGTAACTGGTAGACAAGACTCTTTCTTCATCTATAAAATGGGTTAAAATTCCTACCTTAAATTCCTTGTGTGAAATAAATGAAACACAGAGCCCTGCACACTACACTCAATAGACAGTAGCAGTTTTTGTAGCTGTTTTTAAAATATGTCCAGTCATACCATTCCAGCGATACATGGAGTTGTACTTTTTAGAATTGAGAAAGCCTTTGAGGTTTCTGAAATATCTTGATCACCAGCAAAGTTTTAATTATCAATATGAAAGGGTTAGTTCCTTTAGATATTTTGCTAACTTTACTTTTTAGTCATTTTGGAAAGAATTCCAGTTTGAAGGTGACAAAACCCCCTTTTTTTAAAAGATTTTATTTATCTGAGAGAGAGAACACGAGGAGGGGGAAGGGTAGAGAGAGAAGGAGAGAGAGAATCTCAAGCAGACCCTGCTCTGAGCACAGAATCAGACTCAGGGCTCTGTTTCACGACCCTGAGATCATGACATGAACTGAAATCAAGACTGGGACGCTTAACTGACTGAGCCACCCAGGTGCCCCCCAAATAACTATTAGACTAAGAAGATTTGGCCATTTCCTGAATCCTTGGGCTGAGTTTTCTGTATAGTCACTCCACATTACTGGGTTCAGTTTAGTATATTTGAGGACCGTTCTTCCCTCCCAAAGGGGAGACTGGGTGATACTACTTTTGAAAATAATATGCGAGCCTACTCTTAATTGATGATGTTTCTGAAATCGCAGACCAGAAAAGCTGTCTAAACAGGAGGAGTAAAGTCAATGTCTGTGTTACCTGAACTTTGAACTTCATTTGGAAGTCAGTGGGTCTCCATTGTGAGAAGCACTCAGAAAGCTGTCGGTGCTTTGTATGATCTTTTTAAGTAAAGGTGTTGGTTCATTCCATTGTGCTGTTTTTTTGGAGCAACCCTTGAAAGTAACCTAGTAAGTGAGGTTCGTGGTATCTGAGGATATTAGAACTTTTCCACCATCCCAAACCTTCAGGTCTTTAACAATCCTATGACATTGGTAATGTAGGTAACTATTTGAGTGTCCTTGTTAAATATCAGGGATCTAATTCTCAGAAACCTAAAAATATAAAAGACTGTAATTTAGTGGTAGCAAAAGAATCAGAAATTTCTCTTTTAACATTATCTCACAAGGAAAAAACTGGAGATATATCTGGTATTTATAGTACATTTCTTACAGCCATTAAAAATACAAAAATTAGGGACGCCTGGGTGGCTCAGTTGGTTAAGCAGCTGCCTTCGGCTCAGGTCATGATCCCAGCGTCCTGGGATCGAGTCCCACAACAGGCTCCTTGCTCTGCAGGGAGCCTGCTTCTCCCTCTGCCTCTGCCTGCCATTCTGTCTGCCTGTGCTCGCTCTCTCTCTCTCTCATAAATAAATAAAATCTTAAAAAAAAAAAATGCAAAAATTAATTACGGAGGAAGATGTTTAATATAAATTGTTAAATTCTAAAAAAGCATTGTAGGATTGTGACAACGTGGACAGAACTACAGTGTATTATGCTAAGCAAAATAAGTCAGAGAAATACAAATGATTTTCACTCACATTTCAAGAAAGAAAACAGGTGAACGTAGGGGAAGGGAAGGAAAAATAAGATAACAGAGGATGGCAAACCATAAGAGACTCAAATGTAGAGAACAAACTGAGGGTTGCTGGAGGGGAGGTCGGTGGGAGGATAGGCTAAATGGGGGATGGCATTAAGGGGATTCTTGATGTAATGAGTCCTGCGTGTTATATATCAGTGATGAGTCACCAAATTCTACTTCTGAAACTGATATGACACTGTATGTTAACTAACTTGAATTTAAATAAAAATTAATGAACAAAAAGAAAAAAAAAAAACACTGTAGGAGAGCATGTCCACTATAATACCACTTCTGTAAAAACACTTAGAAAAAAAGGGTGCATACCCAAACAGTAGTGTAGATGGATAGACAAAGAGACTTTTAGTTTGTACCCCCCACCTTGAGTTTTCTAACTTTTCTTGCATATAAAATTAGAATTTAAATAGCCAGAAATCTAGAAGGAATTTATCTAAATCCTGCTTGCTTTCACTGATGTTTTTTATCTTCAGTGTCTTGGGTTTGGGGCTGACTATTAAGAGATCCAGATTTTTAACTTAGCATTAGCGGTGTGACGGTGTGACCTTGGGTAATCATCTTAACCTCAGTGGACCTCAGACAAGTTTTCTTGTCTGACAGAATGAGATACTGGGGGGAATGAGGTCCCTCCCAATTTTAAAATGATTCTAGAATCCTATTCTAAATTGTGTGAAATAAAAGTGGACTACGACCTGAGGGACTCAGCATCGGAGAACTCTGAAGTCAAATATGCTGTTAACTTGGAAGCTTATTGACCTACCTATCTTTATCAAGTACAGATTATATTTTTAGGAAGCAGCAAAGCACTGTATTTTAGGGTCAAATCACTTGACAAAGGCTTAATGTTTTTGCTTCACCTTGCCGTCTGTTAATCAAATAACTTTTCTGGTTGGCCTCAGGCTCTTGACTGAATTAAAGATAATACACTGCATCTTTGCCTATTACTTCACAGCTTACCACATGTTTTACCTTGTAATATTTGTTCTTCCTAAGAGGCATTATTATTCCTCAGATAAGGATCCCGATGACAAGTGGCTTGCCACATTCCCATTTGACTCTCAGTGGTAGAACGGAGGCTAGCTAGAACCCTGGACCTTGGAAGATGGACCACTTTTGTCTACATCCTACTACCTCTCTCTGATGTTTTCCCTAGTGCTTTACATTCCGTGATATGGCCACTTCCATGAAAATAACTATCAGGTTTCGCAGTCAGAATTTGGAAGCTGGAGGAGACCTAGCAGTCCATTTCCCTTATTTAGAGATGTAATGAAGTTCCACCATTTTACAAATGAGGAAATTAAGGTCTGTAGAAGCCAAATGATAGATAAGGCCAATGTAGATGAAATCCTGACAGAGCTAGCTAGCTAGGACTTGGATCCATCGCATTAGAAGGAAGTCAGAGATAATGTTCTTTTGGAGAGTCAAGAAGGGATATTCTTTGAAAACCATTTATTTGAATATTTTCACTGAAGTGCATGATAATTAACCTTTCAGGAGCAGTTACTGAGCATCTGCTGTATTAAGACAGTATTGTTTTTTTAAAAATTAGTTCTTGAAAGAATGGTACCCAACTAAAGAAGTGTGTTTTTTATTTGTGCAGATGGCTCTGTCCTTTCATTTAGGTACTGAATTAATAATTGGACATTTTATTTTTGGCGTTAATAATGAGCAAGGCAGGTTTTTACATTGCGAATTTCAGTAACTGCTCCTCCCTCACAAATGGACTGTACCAAAAGGTAGGATCTTTTATTCTTGTTTATTCTTGTTACTCTAGCATTCATATTGTTGACTTAGGCAGTTCTTTGAAGTGTTTTAAGTGGTTATTAGATCTCAGAGAATAGACTTTCTTAAAATAATTATGCTGTTTTCTTTAATTCTAGCTTAATTTTTTAATGTTCTATTTTATATAGTAAGACCTGAATATCAGAAAATACCAGAGATACTGGCAAATGCTCTGGACATGGCTAGGTGTCCTAATGGTGAATTAGATAGATGTCACATTAACCAAATACAAATGCAAAACATTTTGAAATACCGGATGTTGAGCTCAGATGTGCTCAACATTGTTTCATGCTTCCTACAAAACTTTGTACTACTGGAATGGCAAAGTGTTAACATTTTATTATAGATATTGATACAGTTTGCATCAAAACTATCAGCACTTCAGAGGCTGGGACCACCTTGTTTTATTTTTGCATTTTCGGGACTTAACATAGTACTCAGTACCTTCTGGTACTCAGAGAATGTACTGATGTGATATATTAGAACACCTCTGAATCAGGTGAGCCAGTTATTGAGACCAAAAGCCTTAGGTCTCAAAATCTACTTCAAGTGAAAGCAGCTTGAACGAATGGTTAGTGATTTAACCCATAGAGTGCCCTTGTTTATCGATGAGTCCCTGAATCATTAATGATCAGTAGAAAGTAGGTGACGTCTGAGCTATCTAGTGTGGAGTTTCCAGGAGAAATTCTATTGTAGTTGCACAGCTTCCCACCAGTTTGTGATGGTGGCCTAACAAAGAGGGCTTTTCTTATAACCTGTAACTGTACCTGTTTCCCCCTCTTGTATCTGCTAAACTACTGTGTTCTTGGTTGGAGAATTCCAGGGACGTAATAGAAAATGTCATACATAAGCTCTGAAAACTGGTTTTTTATTTCTTTAATGTAGGAAGTTATAACATCTTTGTAATTGAAAGGTGTGTGCAGTTCTTGCAAAACCATCTTTATATTTGCTGGTTCATTTACTGTGTATGTCAGCTGCTGTACATTTATTAAATTTTTGCCTCAAATATAAATTTTCAATTTAAGGGGAGGCAGATTGAAGGACATAGATGCCACCTTAAATGAAAATGACCTAAATTCTGAAATGTATTTTGTGTTTTAGCAGCATTTATCAGTGTGTTTTTTTAAATTCAATGACTTATGAAAGATTATAAAGAAGAAAAAATGGCCCCCAATCTTATTGAAAAGATAACTTTTATTGATAATTTGTTTCTCCTTTGCATAGATTACTAGGCAAGTGTAAGTACATTTGTTGACATATTTTTAAAATGGAAATAATACATACAAATGATTAGAAAATTTAAACTGTATAAAAATAAAATACTTTGTCTCCCCCCCAAATTTCTTGGGCTCCTTCTTCAAAAAAAATACAAAATGCTTTACACTATATACTTAGTATTTTGCTCTTTTTCTGGTTTTATACGCCTTGACAGCCTTTCCATACCAGCATATGCGAATCTGTCTCTACCACCTCTACCTTGTACACCTCTACCACATGGATTATTTATTATTTATTATTTATTCTACCCCTCTTATACTGATACATAGTTAGATTGTTTCCAGTTTCGTTGCACGGTTGCAGTAAACATCCTGTTGGCATATTTTAGCATTGGATAATTTCTGAGCAGTGGAATCACTGGGGCTCAGAGTATATTTGGAAGACATTTTCAAAATTCCATCCAAAGACAAGTTTTAGTTTTTATCAGAAAGTCAGCATACTCATTTTTCTGCACTCTTATCTATATTAAAAAACACTTTTTAGGGGCGCCTGGGTGGCTCAGTGGGTTAAGCCGCTGCCTTCAGCTCAGGTCATGATCTCAGGGTCCTGGGATCGAGTCCCGCATCGGGCTCTCTGCTCAGCGGGGAGCCTGCTTCCCTCTCTCTCTCTCTCTGCCTTCCTCTCCGTTTACTTGTGAGCTATCTCTGTCAAATAAATAAATAAAATCTTAAAAAAAAAAACTTTTTAAATTTCTACTAATCTAGCAGGTAAACTAAATAATATTTTTAAGTAAAGGAAATATGGGGGCGCCTGGGTGGCTCAGTCAGTTAAGTGACTCTTGATTTCAGCTCAAGTCATGATCTCAGAGTCCTGCGATTGAGCCCACAACAGGCTCTCTGCTTAGCAGGGAGTCTGCTTGAAGGGTCTCTCCCTCTTCCTCTGCCCTTCCTCTCTCTCCCTCTTCCCCCACAAAAAATAAATCTTTAAAAAAAAGAGAAAGAGAAATATGTTACTTTTCTTTTTAATAGTCTGTAGGATTTGAAAAATGTTGAAAAGACAAATAGTCTTATCTTTAATTCTTCTTTTTGTTTTACATATTAAGAGATGAAATTGGCCTGATCCCATGCCCTGAAGCTAGGTATAACCGGAGTCCCATAGTCCTGGTTGAAAACAAACTTGGTGTGGAGAGCTGGTGTGTCAAGTTCCTCTTACCATATGTCCACAACAAGCTCCTTTTGTACAGAACAAGAAAGCAATGGCTGAACAAAGATGGTGAGTATGAACTCTGTCCTTCTCCTTTGTGTTTTAGAAACAGCATGGAATACACGGGGGTGGGGGGGACCTTCTCTGGGTGTTGGCATTCCTGGATTTGAGTTCTGGCTCTTTCATTTGCTGCCTAGGTGGCAGCTTAACCTCTCTGTCAAATGAGGAGTTTGAATCTGTCAGTAGTTTCTCGTTTTGCCTCCATAGTGATACAGGATTCCAGGCTACCTACTGCACCTGGACAGTACATCGGAGCAGTTCTGATTTTTACCTTGTTATGTATTATGGTTATTTATAAAATTTTATTTGAAGAAGACATCCTATGGCTGTAAAAGAAAGTTGGAAAAATACTGAAGAGGACTCCAGTTCCTTCAAGCTCAGATTTTTGGTTTCTAATCCTTTAGGAACTCTAAAAGCTACAGAACTCATTTTGGTGGCAGACCAAATGGGATAACAGAGGTATGATGGTGTTAGTTACGCTGTGACCCAGCTCAGTGATTTATGGAGGTGCTGTTGTGCTGTGAATCCCTGCTGAGCTTTGGGCCCTCTGTGTCTTCTTTCTACGCTGATATAAGCAAAAGAAAACCATCCCAGCTTCCACTTCTTTTCTCCTCTGAGACAGCTCTCGCTGCACTGGACAATCTCTGTTCATCCTACCTGGTCTCTTTTCTTAGCTTTCCCCCCATATGAGATATTAAGCACCCATGTGCATGAATTACCTTTGCTTTTTAGGTTAAAAAAAAAAAGTAGAATATTCATTCATGTTCTTAACTGTTTTTGTAAAGCCGCCTGCTCCCATATACAGCCATACCTTCCAAAGTGCTCAGTATGCCTGGAGGCTCATTTTGAATAAGAACTTTGTTTCCTAGAGAATTTTAATTACCAGTTTGGTAGCCATTACTGTGAGCCTACTCCTACAGAAGCTGTTCTAAGTACTGTGGGGATAAAAAGATGAATAATACATGTTCCTTTTACTCAAGAAGCTTAACAGTTGGGTGAAAAACAATCTCTTTGTGGAGTGTTGCCGAAGGCATGACATACTGATTTCCTTGTATTCCTTTTAGCATTGCCCTTAACATACTATCATAGTAGCACTTTTCTCTGTTTAGACCAGTAGAAAAGGAATCTGACTTGAAGATTTAATGTGACATAGTTTCTGTTTTCTGTGGGTTTCACTTAGTCAGTCCTCTGATACATATTTCTTGTAAGACTCCTCCTACGGGAGCACCTGGGTGGCTCAGTGGGTTAAAGCCTATGCCTTTGGCTCAGGTCATGATCGCAGGGTCCTGGGATCAAGTCCCACGTCAGGCTCTCTTCTCTGCGGGGAGCCTGCTTCCTCCTCTTTCTCTGCCTGCCTCCCTGCCTACTTGTGATCTCTGTCTGTCAAATAAGTAAATAAAATCTTAAAAAAAAAAAAAAAAGACTCTGCTTACGTTTATGGCATAGCTTAAGTTAGTGGCATAAACTTAAAGGAATAAGTTTATCCGTAAATTTAAAAGTAGGGACATTTATGCATTGTTAGGCCCTCTCTCATTCTCCCTTCCATCACCCTAAAGTGGATAGTTTGTTTATGAAACCTATAGTAAGTTTCAGTAACATTAAGGTATAAAGTAATACCATACGGATCCATCAGGGTTGTTTTTTTGTTTTGGAATTTTTTTGTTTGTTTTGTTTTTGTTTTTGTTTTGCCAAATACAGCTGTATTGTGTGTGTTCGTGCACACAAAAATGTATAATTGAGCCAATACATAACTAGCTTGGGGAGGTGGGGAGACAGATGATGCTCTTGTAGTAGAGAAGAAACAGTATAAATTTTTAAAATGTCAAAGTCTACTGTTAATGTTGTATCAGATCATCATTTTTTGCCCATTCATGTATGCTAGCCTAGCCTGCCCTCTCCTTGCAGCCCTCCAGGTCCTTCTCTCCATTTTCCTATATCTTATCTCTCTGGACACTGCCCTGCAGACTTTGCTGAGTCTCCTCATCGTGAAGTTTTAGTGTTGGTAGGCCCAAGAAGACCCACGCAGAAGATCAAATGGTTAAGCTCACTCACACAAATAACTAGCACCTAAATTTTGAATTCTGGCACAACTGTGTGTGAGTACAGAAGCAATTTGATGTTATTTTAACTTATATCTTCATGGAAACAGTTTTTAATTTCCCATTTTTGGTGCATGGCGACAGCGTAGTTTAGTGTAGTATCACATACTACTCAGGTTGTGTATTAACAGTAAAAACATGAAAGTGAATTTCTAATGTGACAGAAAAATGATACCTGAAAATGCTGATTAACAGAAGAGAATTCTGCCAAACTTGTTAACTGAAGCAGTTATTACACAGAGGTGAATATTGCTAAGGAAAAAAGGGGAAAGTATTAGAAAAAAGCAGTGATTTTGTGAAAATGCTATACCTTTAAAGCTGTCTTTGTGGAAAACATATATAAGAAGAGCCAGGTGAACAAAGCTCTCAGTTTAAGGATTTCAGAAACATCAGTGTCTGTGTTTGATCATACCCAAATCCTAGGCATCACCTAGGAATGTATTCTGTTACTGAAGGTGACCTTTATTCTTGGGATAGATTTCTTTCTTTTTAACCAGACTGAATTCATGCTCTCATTAATGTGCTGAATTCCTTAGATGTTTGGAAAGCATCTGTACTAGTTAGAGTTCTCTAGAGAAACAATCAGAAAATTTTATATAGAGAGAGATTTCTTGTAACAAATAGACTAACATGATTGTGGAGGCTGAAAAGTTCCATAGTCTGCTTGCTTCAAGCTGGAGACCCAAGAAAGCCAATGATAAAATTTAGCTTGAGTCTGAAGGCCTCAGACCCCAGGGGAGCCAAAGTTTTAAATCCCAGCCCAAAGGCCAGAGATTAGGTGAGATGTCCAAACTCAAGCAGACAGACAGGAAGCAAAGAGGGGCAAAGATCTCTTGGTTCCTCCTCTTGTTGCAGATGGGCCCTCTACAGACTGGATGATGCGCACCCACATTGGGGAGGACAGCCTGCTTCATGGAGTCTACTGATTTCAATGCTAATCTCACAGACACACTCGGAAATAATGTTTACTAATGTTTCATCTGGACACCCTGTAGCCAGTCAAGTTTAACGGTAGAATCAAAGTTTACCATCACAGCATCCCTCTTCATTACTTAGAGACTGATGTTTTTTAAGTCTGCTGCCATGGTAGCCATATTTGGGTTGAGAGGGGAATGATACTGTAATTCTGATTTTTGAAAAATCCACGACAGAAATGAAACGAGAGAAGTCCACAGCATTGGAGTCCTCCCTGAGTAGAGGAGCTCTTTCCCACACCTGGACTGTCTCCAAGTGTGTCCTCCCATCATTTGCGCTTGCTGCTCCCTCTTTCTCACAGCCTCTGCCAACTATGCTCTCTCTTTAATGGCCATCTTCTGCTCTTCGTGTCTTCTTTCTCACCTGGGCAATTGTGATGACCCCATCGCTGGTCTACCCTGTTTTCAGTATCTTCTGTAGCCTGTGTTCATCATGCCACTAGCCAATCATTTCAAATGTACTTCTCAGCAACACTTCTTAGAAACACAGTTTGAGGGATGCTTTTCTGAAATACGCATCTGTGCATCTTATTTCATGATGCCTACAGGGTCAGGTTGGGGTTCAAACTCCTTGGTATGGTATTCGAGGACCTTCACAGTCTGTCCCCAGCCTTCATTACCAGCTTTTCCTCTGCCTTACATTCAGCATCAGAGCTCGTATATTCTCAGCTTCTGGTGGCAGCTCACAGACAGATTTCGTTTTGGCTTATAAAATGTTTCTTAAACTGTTTTTAATATGTTCGGTAAACATTGAAAGGATGAACTTTGAAAGTTCAGATGGAAATCTGGATTTGTCTTCACTTGAAAAATCGAAAGTGTTGAATCATAAATTTCTGCACAGCAACAGTTGGCTGGGGCTCCCAGCCTATGCTTTTCTTGATGGGGTAAGCCTGTTGCAGTTGGCCACAACCTCTTCATGTCCTTCAGATACTAAGGCAGAGTGTCAGTTGCTACTTACTCTAAGGTTTGCTTTGCTACTTTTTTGATGTTCATTTGAATATAGAAGCATTAGAGTCTGCAGCATTTGACATACTTCTCAGCCACAACACACTCTGTGCCATCCTTGGACTTTACTGTGTCCTCCTGCTTTACTTCCATGACTTCGCTGAGGCTAGGTTCACATCTTATGCTGTCACCATTGTTGTGGTTGGCAGTGCTGTGCACACACGCAAAGGCTGTTTGACTACTTCAGGAAGCCAGGATTACGTCTCTTCAGCCCTACAGGAGTCCTTTATTCAGACCGCTTGCAAAGTAGCACTTACCACACGTCATCATAGTTGATTATTTAAACATTTTCCCCAGGTAGATTGCGAGTTTGTTAGAAAGAGGGATTGTGGCTTGTCTGTCTTTATGTCCTCAGCTCCTTTATGTTTTCAATAGACATTTGCCAAATAAGTAGTGAGAGTTTGGTAAAACAAGAGGATTTAGCTTAGTCTGACTATCGATTCAGTGACCATATTCTATAATGAAAGGGCCTTTCTTGTGTTTATCACATAGCTTTATCTCAGACCTCTCTTCTTGTGGTCACCAGAATGTATTTTGGAAAAGGAGGTTAACCAGTCCACACGATCTTGGACTTATTTCTAGAGGCATAGAAACATATCTCTGTCAGGGACAGTTGGCAAATGCAATGACCATTACCAGGTGACTGCTGGCTTTGGGCCATTTCTGGAATCCCATTGTGGCTAAGAAGGAATTGATTTTTCTTCGACTTTTCCTTAGCATCCTTTTGTCCTTTCCTTGTCACAGTTGGAATTTAGCTACTTTCCTTGATTCATTTTCTCCTTATGATGTGATGATGAATTAGTCATATATCGGAGTGGTTTAACAAAGGAACATTTGTTTGCTGGTATATGTTCTGGTATTTGTAGAGAGATCTGTTTAATTTCAAGAGACCATAGGTATATCAGTACCTCACATCTTCTGGGTAAAGAATATGGTGTATGGTTGATAAAATGTAAAAGTAAAATAGTTTAAAAAAAGTAAAAAGTAAAAAAAGTTAAAGTAAAATAGTTACCATCAGCTGTTGATCATACATGTTTATCTTTTGATCTTGGTTCTGCCCTGACTTGAAGAGGACAAAGTAATTGTAGACAGTGTGCTAGACTGGAAAGAACATCTGCTTTGAAGGAAAACATCTAGATGTAGACTCAGTTGGTCAGCATGCTGAAGTCACTTAGCAGTGACGTAAGGCAAATTATTTAACCTCTTCCTGTTTCTTCACCAAAAGAAGGGAATTGTAAAATGTTTCAGAGGGTTTTTGAGAGGATCACACAAGTTAGTGTGTATAAAGCACCCAGTGAGGAGTGTTGCCCGTACTAGGCTCTCAGAAAACACGAGTTCCTTTCTCTGATTTAATCGGAACCAGTGGGGAAGAAAAAAAGAAAATACATGTAATTCAGGAATGATTCTTTAATTATCCAATATTTCTGAACCTGTTGCTTCTCTTTCTTTGGCCCTTTCCTGTCTCTGACATTTCACTTCACCCCCACCTCTTGGATCTGACTGGAATGCTTCCTGAAGGAGGTCCTGTCTGAACTTGAGTCCTGAGTGGGGAGCACTTGGCAGTTTGTCAGACAGGACAGGAAAAAGGCTTGCGGCTGCAGGTGTTTTATACACAACCCGTGAGGCCGTTGATGTCATAAATCCTGAGATTCTTAGAAGCTGAGGAATAAGGGGCCAAGCAGTCACTGCTTAGCCCGCTCAGGTGATTGTTTTCCCTCCCTCTGGTGGCATCCAGTCCTAGTATATGGCAGAGCTGGGCTAGGACATTCAGGCTCGGAAACTGGAATTAACGTTGCGTGCTTAATGTGTGTCAGGTATTGTCCTAACACTTCGTGAGTGTGAATCATGTAAGACGCATGAGGTAGTGCTATTATTAGCTCCATTTTACATATGAGGAAGACACAGAGGCACATAGAGGTTAAGTGCCTTGCCCAGGTGCTTCCTGGAAAGTTGGAGCTGGGCTTTGAATCCAGCCGTTGCTGGTATCCTAGAGGTAGGATGAGCCCCACTGGTAGAGGAAGCCTTCTTTTGATTAGCTTTTCTTTCCACACAGCCACAAAATGAAAAGTGGCAACTTAGGTATTTTCTGTGTTTACTGGTTTCTGCCTTGTCCTGCCTCACAGAAGTATCTCTGTGATGGAGGAGGAACTTGCCTTCACTTCTGAGTGGGGAAGGAGAGTTGTGTTAGAAATGTAGTTGACTCTTTTGCAATGCAGGGATTACAGCACTGGACTCACCCCACGTAGTGCATTCAAAAATCTGCATATAACTTCTGACTCCCCAAAAACTTAACTAGTAACAGCCTACTATTGATAGAAGACTTACTGATAACATAGTCAACACAAATTTTGTATGTTACATATATTATTTACTGTATTCTTACAATAAAGTAAGCTAGAGAAAAGAAAATCATAAAGAAGAGAAAATACATTTACAGTACTGTACTGTATTTATTGAAAAAAATTCGCAAATGGACTTGTGTGGCACAAACCCATGTTGTTCGAGGGTCAGCCGTACAAACAAATGGCGACTACCTTTAGTTACACATTTTTTTTTAAAGATTTTATTTATTTATTTGACAGAGAAAGAGTGAGAGAGAGCATGAGAGGGGTGAGGATCAGAGGGAGAAGCAGACTTCCTACTGAGCAGGGAGCCCGATGCAGGACGTGATCCCAGGACTCCAGGATCATGACCTGGGCCAAAGTTAGTCGCTTAACCAGCTGAGCTATCCTGGTGCCCCCACACATTTCTTTTTAATGCCAAATAAAGAGAGTCCAATAAGTACCAGGTTACCTAGGTAGTATAATGGATTTTGAAAAGTTGTAGACTTGAAAAAAAATTCTAGAAGTCTTCCCATAATACAGAAGGATTTCCATTAGCTACTTAATACATGGGTTTTTCTCATTCCTTATTTTAAAAGTTTAGAAGTTTACATAGTTTCACTGTAAAAACAACGGCCTTATTTCTGATTTCTTTGATTAATGTTGAAAGTATTCATTTTTTGGTTGGTAAGTAGCAATGGTATTTCATTGGACAAATCTTTGGTTTGGCTAAGCATTTACTATATGTCAAATAACTGGAGAACTGGAATGAATCTCACTTGGCTCACAACAGAGATTGACCTTCTCATCATTCTTGTTTCACAGATAAGGAAACTGATGTTCGAAAACGTTAAGTTACATAGGCAATTAAATGGAGAAGCTGGGATTCAAACCTAGGTGCCATGGCTTACAATTCCTCTATGCTGTGGGTACACATGGAACTTCTTGGACGGGGCCATATTTTTCTCATCTTTGTTGAGTGAATGAGTAATCTGAAGATGTATTAGAGAGGACCTGCCTCCAAAAAGTGTAGTCTCATCAAGAAGAGATTATTTATACAGTATCAGTAATAAAGTAAGATACATACGAACATAGAAATGAAGATTGCTCCAGGTAGGTAGGTCAGGAGAGACTTTATGGAAAAAAGAAAATTTTGTTTAATATTCAAATAAAGGAGGACATTTCTGGCAGAGAGAGGAGCAAACAGGTAAAGCTGATTATCCAGAGAAGGTAGTCAGATAGGAGTTGTGTTTAGAGAATGGTGGGGTTTGGCTCAGGTGGAGTATAGCACATGAAGGGCAGGTAGTAGAAGGGAGGCTGAGAAGGAGATTGTGGGTTCTTGTTTTTGACCAGGTTCTAGTTTTCTGGTACATTTCTCCAGTATCCTGTGCTCTAGTCAAGTTCTGATACCCACCGTCTCTTGGAGAGCACCCTGTGTGACCTTCTGTGCCTATCATACTTTTTTCTAGTCTGCAGTGCTCTTTACCACTTTATTCACTTATAGCCTTCCCTTACTCCAGTAAGAATTAATTTCAACTGCTTTGGTGGTTCCCAAAATACGGTACATGTTTCCAGTTCATCATTATTTCATTTTGTCTTATATAATTCTTTGTATGTTTTCTCCAACTAAAGGGTAACCTTCTAGAAGGCAAGATCGGGTCTTATTTATCATTATATCTCTTCTACCAGTCCTAAGGGCCCAGTTTAATATTTGCACATAATCACTACTTGGGATATTATGGAATTAAACAAGTTATGATATAGATGATATGATATAGTTTTTTTTCTTGGTAGATATTAAATTAGTGCCAAAAGCTTATAAAAATAAAAGAATGAAGAGGTTAATAATTAGGTTATTCTTTATAGACATATTGTATTTATGCATATAATGACATGTAATGAGGAAGATAAAGGTCAAAAATGTATGCTAGGGGCACCTGGGTGGCTCAGTGGGTTAAAGCCTCTGCCCTCGGCTCAGGTCATGGTCCCAGGGTCCTGGGATCGAGCCCCACATCCGGCTCTCCGCTCAGCAGGGAGCCTGCTTCCCCCTCTCTGTGCCTGCCTCTCTGCCTACTTGTGATCTCTGTCTGTCAAATAAATAAATAATATCTTTTTTAAAAAAAAGTATGCTAATCTTATTTCTCATTTATTGAATGTTATAGTAATGAAATGATAGGCTGACAATACATGTTAATTTCATAAGATGGTTGAGAATTAAATAATTGATTTTTTCACTTAGAATATTTTAGAAAGAATACAGAGATATATTTATGCATGCTCTTGTGTTTTAAAAAGTTTGTTAAACACTGAGATGTCCCAACTATTTATTATAGACAGGTATTTTAATTACCATGTAATTAAATTATTAAAAACAGTCAGATGCTGACTTTGACATATACATATTGGGTGCCCACGAGCAAATTATTTATACTCTCTATATGTCAATTTCCTTTCTGTGAAGCGAAACAAGAATATCTTGAACCATAATCATGAGAACTCAATGAAATAATGTAAATAAAAGACCTCCAGTGGTGCCTGGTATACACTAATGCTAAATAGTTATAATTATTTTTATTATTTTATTTTACTTGGTGTTTGGTTGGTTAATATGAGCTTGGTAGAAGTTACTTTAATTTCATGGTCCTACATTGATCATCTTAATCCTAAAATTCTCTTTTCAGTTTTAGTAAAATGAAGACAATATTCTAATTATATTACCTATTAAACAAGCTTATGGGGCTTATTTGAATGTATGGAAATTCTGACAGTACCATGATTGTCAGATAGCTAATGAATATTGAATAGGCTGTTTAAAAACGAAAATAGAAAATACTGAACAAAAATGAAAAAGTATTTATATTAATGATTATAAATTAAAGTTGTAAAATAAAGCAAAGTATAATTTTTTATCTGCTGCATTCATTTTTAAAATACCATTATATAGGTTAGAATTACAGGGACATAAGTGCACTCCTGTTATCTTGGCAATATGAATAGATGCTGTTCATTTGAAGGACAGTTTGGAAATGCTTAGTAGGAGCCATACTGGTATTTGTATTGTTTGACATAGTAGTTCAGCTCCTGGGAATATGTACTGAGAAAATAATCTATGAGACAAAAAGTGTGTTTACAGTAATATTATCTATAATAGTAAAAACAAACAGGAAAAAACCTAAAGAATGATAAAGATAAATGATAGTGTATTACACTAAGGGTTGTTTTGCAGCTGTTAAAAATGCATAACTGTAGCAATACTGGAGAATGCATGTCAAATAATATTGAATGGAAAAGAGAACAAAGTGGTGCATTTATCATTGCTATGACTATGTAAAAATGTGGGTAAGAAAGGGTAATCTTTGCAGGCGAATGTAAATGAATTGTGTTAAATGATTATCAGTGGGTCTTTTTTTCCCTTTCTGAAAATTTGCAGATAGTCAGTTATTGAAATATTTGTGGAATTAAAAGAATAATGGTATGGAAATTGTATTTCTTTTCCTTGGTCAATATTAAATTAGAGCCAAAAACTATTAAAAGAATGAGTGAATAGTCTTTGTAGCCATAATGTGTTGTAAAATTATTTCAGTGTCAACTTTTAAGAGTAACTTTTATCATAAAGTAGAAAAAATCTTGAGAGTAATCTTCATATTTCTGACAGCTTAGAACAGGGTATCTGCCATTAAAGTTATTATGACATAGTATATATATTAGTATAACATCAGGTACAGATACACAAGATATAACTTAAAGAAAAGCCAGGCTTCAAAGGGTAGGACTATTTTTAATGTGATTTCTCTTTATTTTAGAACTGATAGATGTCACATGCACCCTGCTGCTTCTAAACCCAGACTTCACCACTGCGTGGAACGTAAGGTACGTCATTCTCATCAGTGATAACATGAAATTTTATCCAAATTTCTGAACACCTATAAATCCCATGAGTTGTTAGCTTTTTGAAAAATAAAATATAAACCATGTATCTATGGCATTTTATGCTTATTTCTTCTACCCGTCTTTATAATATCTCCATGACAATTCTGACTTACACTTTGCTCGTTTGTGCATGTTTCTGTCTTTTCTCCATAAACTTTCCTGTCTGAAGTATAAATTATCATTGCAAATTACAGTACTCCATTTGCTTTTATTTTTCTTCCTTTTTAAAGGAGCAGGGGCAGCCAGCATAATTGGTTGGTGTGTAAGGCATTGGTTTATGTATTACTGAAGTGTAGTAGAAAGTGTGTAAGAGGAGGATTCAAGGCCATGACCTTTTAGTCTCAATTTAGTCACCAACATTGTGACCTCTGTGGGCCAGTCACTTGAAGTCTCTGGCACTCAATATTTTGGGAAGGGGGGGTCACATTTTATTAATATCTTAGTTCCTTTATTTATTTTAGCTTTAAACACAAAATAATTTTATAGGAATACCAAAGTTCAGACTAGGTTCATTTTTTTTTCATTGAAGTTTTTTCAGTTAAGTAATATGTATGGTTGGGTTTGTTTTGTTTTGTTTTTGTTTTTGTTCATGTTTTTTTAAAGAAAATGATGATCTCTTAGACTAAAATTCCCTTAGAGGAAAGCAGGATACAAGTTCTGGATGAATAAAAGTGAAGTCCTGTTGAACACTGTGAATCCATTTTAAAAAATTTTCCTATAGGAGAGAGCCATAGATTATGGTTTTTTATCTTTAAAGATGACTTAAACAGGGCACCTGGGTGGCTCAGTGGGTTAAGCCTCTGCCTTCGGCTCAGGTCGTGATCTCAGGGTCTTGGGATCGAGTCCCGCATCAGGCTCTCTGCTCAGTGGGGAGCCTGCTTCCCCCTCTCTGTGCCCACCTCTCTGCCTACTTGTGATCTCTCTGTCAAATAAATAAAATTAAAAAAAAAAAAGATGATTTAAACAGCACTTTATTTAATTTTCTCCATATATATTTTTTTAAGATTTTATTTATTTATTTGACAGAGAGAGATCACAAGTAGGCAGAGAGGCAGGCAGAGAGAGAGAGGGTGAAGCAGGCTCCCTGCCGAGCAGAGAGCCCGATGCAGGACTCGATCCCAGGACCCTGAGATCATGACCTGAGCTGAAGGCAGCGGCTTAACCCACTGAGCCACCCAGGCGCCCTAATTTTCTCCATATTTTAAGGGTGATTACATTCTGAGTTAGTGTTCTATGATACCTACTGAATTTTGTATCTACCTACTGATTTTTAAAAATTAGGTAATTTCTATTATATTTCTTTTTAAATTGTCTCTTGAATAATTAATGATCAGATATTTAGAGTAAGGAGTAAGAAAAGTATAGAATGAGATATAAGGCTTTTAGAATTTACGTAATTTTAGAGTTCTGATTTTTCTTTTATGGAAAGCACCACCACAAGTAAGAAAAAGGCAAATGTTCATGAGTGGCTGCTGTATTATAGGGACACACTACAGCTTTATTTATAATCTCATTTAATCCATACGATACTTGACAGTATTTGTTCATTTATCAAATATTTATTGATGGGGCGCCTAGGTGGCTCAGTGGGTTAAGCCTCTGCCTTTGGCTCAGGTCATGATCCCAGGATTCTGGGATCGAGCCACGCATCAGGCTCTCTGCTCAGCAGGGAGCCTGCTTCCCCCTCTCTCTTCCTGCCTCTCTGCCTACTTGTGATCTCTCTTTATGTCAAATACGTAAAATCTTTTTTAAAAAATTTATTGATTGCTGTATGCTGAGTTCTAGGCACTGGGAATAGAACTGTGAACGAAACAAACAAAACCCTGTCCTGGTGGAATTTTACTCTCATAGGGGAAGAAAAGAAAGACATTACTAAATGAAATATACATTATCAAGTGGTGGTTAAATCCTCTGGAGAAAAAGTGGGACAAGAAAGGGAAGAC
The DNA here is from genome assembly GCF_010015895.1 of Lontra canadensis. NCBI lineage: Eukaryota > Metazoa > Chordata > Mammalia > Carnivora > Mustelidae > Lontra > Lontra canadensis. The sequence goes on along the minus strand of NW_022631025.1, from coordinate 10,439,746 downwards.
GAGACAGAGGATGTGAAGAATAGTATTGCAGTTCTAAATAGGGGACATTTGAGCAAAGACTGGCATGATTTGGGGATCATTCTGTGGGTTCTGGGTAAAAGCATTCCAAGCAGGGGGAACAGTAGCAAGTGGGAAGGTTCTCAGTGGTGCTGAAAGTGCTCTTGGTGCTCTGGGACAGCAAGGCGTCCAGTGTAGCTGGAGTAGCTTGCATGAGGGAGAGAGTGATGGGCTAGACCTCATAGGGCTTTGTCGATCTTCACATGCTGCTGGAGGAACTGGAGTTTTACTCGGGGTAAAATAGGAAGGCGTTAAAGCTGAGGAGGGACAGTATCTCACTTGGGTTTAGAAACTGTGGCTCCTGTGGAAAGTGGACTGTAAGAGTGCAGGGAGCTGTGAGTAAGTGGAAGGCAGGCAGTGGTTGTGGTGATTTAGATGAGAGATGCTTGTGACCTGAAGTAGAACTTAGCAGTGGAACAGGTGAGAAGTAGTGATTCTCCCTGTATTTTATGAACTGTATAAGCTTCGACTGTATTTAATAAACAATTTTAAAGACAGATGATGAACTGGATGCAGGAAGGAGAAAGAAGAGGGTCAAGCTTGACTGGTTTTTGGCCTGAGCAGCTGAAGGGATGGAGTTGCCCTTTACAGAGAGGAAGAGGAAGCAGATTTAGGTGGGGAGAGCCAGGTGGAAGTCAGGAGTTCAGTGTAGCACATGTTAGGTTTGTGTGCAGGGAGTTGTGTAGGAATCTAAAGTTGAGGTGGGAGTCTAAGCCTGATATAAATTGGGAGTCACTAGAAAATGGGTGGTATTTAAGGCCATGAGATTGTTGGAGGGATGTGTGTAGCTGTTGGAAAATTGGAAATTACGTAATATTCATGGCTCACTGGTGATTCACATTGTATTTCTGTTGGAGCACTCTTCTAGAGTTTGTGTGATAAGGAAGAATCAGCATGGGAGACATTTAGGAGGGTGCTATGAATTTAAAATTGAGAGCTTTCTTAAGGGTAGGGACCATGTCTTTGTTTTCCAAGCATCCAGCCCTCTAGTGCCTGGCACATACTTAGCTTGTAGACTGGGCACTGAAAAAAATTAAGTTCAGTGAAAATGAATTGAGGGTAATAGAGTAGGAGTACAATTTTTATACTTGTTCTCCAGTTCCTTGTTATTACAGACGGTTTGAAAATCCTTCAACAAGAAAAGAATCTTACTAGCATAATACATACGTATATAGTTGTATATACATACATATACACACACACATATATATATAATTTATTGTATATTTTATAGGGTAGTACAGTATAGGAGAAAGAACCTAGTCTTAAGATGTGTGGCTGTTAGTCCTTTTTCATTAATTAACTAGCAGTGGACTTTAGGCAAAACCTTTAGCTTCACAATACTTTAGTTTCTATAAGAGGTTTGAACTAGGTAATGTTTTTGGTTTTTTTTTTTTTAGATTTTTTTTTTTTTTTAATTTATTTGACAGACAGAGATCACAAGTAGGCAGAGAGGTAGGGAGAGAGAGAGGGGGAAGCAGGCTCCCTGCTTAGCGGAGAGCCCGATGTGGGGCTCGATCCCAGGACCCCGAGATCATGACCTGAGCCAAAGGCAGAGGCTTTAATCCACTGAGCCACCCAGGTGCCCCAGAACTAGGTAATTTTTTATGATTCCTTTCAAACCGTTTTTTTGATTTTTTTGTGGTTTGGTTGTGGAAAGGGAAAATTGCTCCATAAATCTAACTTCAGTGATATTCACAGCAGTTGATTTTGAAAATTATTCTAATAAGATGATGAATAAAGTTTTGTGCTAGATGAATAAATAAGAAACCTTGATTTTAAAAGGATCCATTGTGGCTAGGTATTCTAGTAAGTTTTAATTTGTATTAGTAAAATTAGCATGAAGACATAGAATCAGGAGTACATTTTATGCAAAAACCACCAGCTTTGGAAGTAAATTGGTCTAATCTTACAAGGTCTCTTGCAAATCAAATACTCAACACTTTATGTTTAATTTTTGGTATTTTTCTTCTGCAGTAACTGGGAAACATTCAGTTATCTTGACTGTATTTTTATAAACTGCTAAAAGATAGTATTAATACATCAGTTGTTCATTTTATAGGTGTTTTGGTCTTAGGGGAAAAAACAGTTGCAAGAATGGGTTTTTGAACTGATTTCCTGTAATTATAGTGAGTGATGGATATACTTTTAAAAATTACGTGGTTATAGAAAAAAAATCGTCTTTTTTGGGACGCCTGGGTGGCTCCGTGAGTTAAGCCACTGCCTTCGACTTGGGTCATGATCCCAGGGTCCTGGGATTGAGTCCCGCATCGGGCTTCTTGCTCAGCAGGGAGCCTGCTTCTCTCTCTGCCTCTGCCTGCCACTCTGCCTGCTTGTGCTCTCTCTCTCTCTCTCTGACAAATAAATAAATAAAATCTTTAAAAAAAAAAAAAAGAAAGAAAGAAAAAATGGTCCTTTTTTTACTTTGAAATTCAATGTATTATTCCCTGAAAGGGCTGGACTACATAACAGTGTCCTATTTTTTCCATCGGTCTATGAACATAGAGTAAGCAAAACCTCTTTGAGTAACTAAAATAGCTAACACCAAGCTTCAGTGATCATGTCCTTTACTCATAGCCTGTTAAAATTGGTGACTTTATTTTATGCGGATTTGATGTCTGGTTCTGGCACTTTGAATCCATAGATCTTCAGTATAAGTTACTAATTCTCCTCTAGCTTCAGTTTTCTCATCGGTAAAACTGAGGTAATACTATGTTGTGCCATATGAAATTGTTTTTTTATAAAACAAAAATAGTTCAACCTAAGCATCCAGATCCCGGTGTCTTACACCATTCTTTAATAAAAGGTAACAGGCTTCGTGAAGAAATGTCTGATTCTAGGACCAAGGCAGGAAATCTCTAAGATTTGTCTGGAACATCTCAAAGAGCCAGACAGTAAGGAAGTGCTCAAAAAACAAAATGATGGAAATATGTCAAAGGCTTCTAGTGGCCAAAGCTGGAACAATTTGAGCAATAAAATAACATAAAATTGGGTTGTACCCTAAAGTATAAGATGGATGTTCATACTGACATAACTGAAGAAACAAATAGTAGACAACAGACAAATCTCTCATATAGAAGGATTCCAAATAATTTATATAGGCAGCTGCCTTCGAGGACCTTCCTCCTTAAGTGTAACTTCTTCCAAAAAGTACAGTGGAGAAACCGGACACGGACCATCTTAGCCAGGTAATCAAGGTCACTGTCAGCCGTGACAAGTCATGCTGGTATTTTGTGCCCCTGACCATGATGTGATAAAGATGGCACTTACCTTTTGTGGTCTCTTCCTCCTCAAAATAGTAATCTAACCATAAGAAAAACATATATAAAATACCTCATTAGTACTCATAAAAACTGGCTCTGAGGAGTCTATGGAGACATAACCAAATATAATGTGATATTCTAGATAGGATGTTGGACTAGAAGAAAGACATGTGGTAAAAAGTAAGGAATTCTGAATAAAGTATGGACTTCCAATAGTAATTTACTGGTATGATTCATCAGTTGTGACAAATGTACCATAATAATGTATTACTAATAAGGGAAGCTGGGTATAACATATGCAAGAGTTCTCTGTACTATCCTTACAACCTTTGTGTGAATTTAAAACAATTCCCAGATTAAAACTTTTAAGATTTTGTTTATTTTCTTAAGTAGTCTTGATACCCAACGTGGAGCTCAAACTTACATGAGATCAAGAGTCTCGTGCTCTATCAACTGAGCCAGCCAGATACCCCAAAAGTTTATTTAAAGAAACAAAGAAAAAACAAAAAAAAAATTCGAGTATTGGCAATTTCCTATATTTCAACTTAATACAGGATTGTTTTGAGGATTAATTTAGATAAGGTATGTAGATCACTTAACACAGTGCCTGATTCAGAAGTGTTCAGTAAGTGGTGATTTTTAGGAGTATGACTCTTACTATTGTCATTACTGTTATTTCAGACAGAATAACTAAAGATGCATGGGGAAAAGATGGCATTTGTTTATTCAGTTATACTGTGTGCCAAGTACTGAGCTAGCCAGTGGAGATTTTGCCATGGACAGATACACATAACCCCTGGTTTCCTACAGGTTTTAAATCAAGTGACAGCAGAGGGAAACCATAAGTAATACCTCGAGATAGAGAGAAGACACAAAAACTTTAAAAAATAAGATAAACCAGGGATGCCTGGGTGGTTCAGTTGGTTAAGCATCTACCTTTGGCTCAGGTCATGATCCCATGAGCCCCACGTGGGGCTCCTTGCTCGGCGGGGAGCCTGCTTCTACCTCCTCCTGCCGCTCCGCCTGCTCATGTGCTCTCTCTCTCTGACAAATGAATAAAATCTTCAAAAAAAATAGTAAGATGAACTTTGTAGAGCTAGAAAACCCCTCCCGTAATATCGCACAGGATTGCACATACAGCATTGCCTGTTCCTTACCAACCCCTCCTCTTTATGACACAACACACGTGGCCTTTTCCTTACCTGTATACTTCTCCCCCACATTTATTTGACCTTTGTTTTATTCCTTCCTCCTGTTTACAGTGGATCACCTAAGGCTTTAAGGATGAATCTCAAAGCCCAGCTTAGTCAATGTGCCTGAAAATAAAGCCACCTCAAATTGAAGGCAGTACTCCATTTCCTCAGTAAAGAAAGTCCAAAAAAATTATTTTAGGCTAATATCAATATGTAAACTTAAAGATATGTGCACGAAATAAGCAAATGTCTTAATATGTTATTTACTTCTTAAATTTAGTTAGATACCTTTAAAATAACTTGCTAAATGAAGTATTTGAATTTATTAATTTGTCATTTTCCTACTCAAATTTCATTAAACAATTTAATTCCGATGTCTCACATGGCTTATTGACATCAGTGACTTTGTCATCACAAGAGTTATTTTTTTTCCAACTTATCCAGACATTTTCCAGAGCACATAATGTTTACATGTATAGCTTGTTTGAGATACATTAGAGCACTTTTTGAACCCATGTGTGACTGAATTTTTCTCAAGATAGATCCCTACTGAATGTATTCGAGCACTTGATTTTCTTTAATTATATCTCTTGGTTAAGTGCTAGCTATAATGTAATCATTTACTATATTCCTTTTTAAAGTCATCTTTAAAAATTTTGTTTATGGGACGCCTGGGTGGCTCAATTGGTTAAATGTCTGCCTTCAACTCAGGTCACGATTCCAGAGCCCCTGGGATCGAGCCCAGCATCTGGCTCCCTGCTCAGCAGAAAGTCTGCTTCTCCCTCTGCGCCCTCATTCCTCTTGTGCTTGTTCTCTCTCTCTCTCTCTCAAAGAAATAGATAAACTCTTTAAAAAAAAAAAAAAAAGATTATTTTTAAGAATTTTATGATAATATTCAATGCCTACAGTGTTGAGTCCTGTGGCCAGGAATGTTTATTGAATTGATATTTAAATTCTGCTTCCTTTTTTATGATTCTATCAGGTGATCTTTTTAAGCATCCACATATACCATTGGTTGGCGTTCTTTTAGGCTAAGATATCTTCCCAAATATTTTGTGCAAAATAAATTAATAGAGCACCCACAGGGGCATCTGGGTGGCTCAGTGGGTTGAGTGTCTGACTCTTCATTTCGGCTCAGGTCATGGGCTCAAGATTCTGAGATGGAGCCCTGCGTCAGTCTCTGCGTGCAGCATGGAGTCCGGTTGAGATTCTCTCTGTCCTTCTGCCCCTCCCCTGCTGGCTCTCTTTCTATCTCTCAAAATGAATAAATAAAATCTTCTTTTTATTTTTTTTTAAGGAACCCTAATTTAAGAAACTTTTTTAAAGATTCAGGTATAAAGTGACTCCTCTTTTCTGAGGAAAATTTGGACTATTTCCCCATACATATAGATGGGAGTATAGGTAGTTAGTTGTAATAAGGAGAGGTTTTTAATTTAATAAATGGAAATTAGGCTTAATGTGGCAAATTCCACACCATAGCTGTTTTTAAACTTTGGTGTGCATCACCTGGAGTGCTTGTTCAAACACCTTGTTTTGTCACTAGTTTCTGATTCACCGGGTCTGGGCTGCGGCCTGAGATACGTATTTCTTACAAGTTCCAAATGATGGTGATGTTGCAGTTAAGGACCTACTTTGAGAAACACTGAAGTACAAAGAATTATAAATACAATTATATAGAATAATATTTTGCCCCTTTTTACACTATAGGTATCCTGACTTACTGTATAATGAGACCTTACTGATTTCAGAAGAAAAAGGTTGCAGATCTGCAAAAGTAACTGGCTGCTGCATTAAATATCCTTTCAATGACACACAGACTTCCTGTACATTGAAAGAAAAATAGTCAATAAACTCATTTGTTAAAGTATCCATAAACCTTCTTAGTATCACTTGAAATTATATCCTGGAGTGAAGTGCCTAACCTAAAATGATTGTAAAATAAAAACATTTGTCATCACTGTTCAGTATTTTCACTAAGAAGGAAGTTATTTTCCTTATCTAATAAATTTTAGAAATAGCACATTGCTGTTGGAAAGAAAATGTATAGTGGTAATTAGGAGCTAAGTTCATCTAAGTAGGTGAGGTATGTGATCTGGGCTCTCGTCTTCTTGGGATTAAAGTTCTCTAAAATAAATGAATTATCAACCCTACCACAGGCAGGACTTTTTAAGATGAATAAATTCTAGTAAATGATCTAATTTCATTATAATAGATACACTGAAAATTAATTAGGAGTATAATCAGTAATATCAGAGCTTATTATAAAAAACTTATTTGAGAAGCTAAAACTTAAATTGTATTTACTTGAGAAATAACAGGTGGAGAGCTCTTGCATGACATTCTTTATAACTGCATGGGAGATTTGAACACTTAAAATGACAACAAAAACCTCACATTGCTCTTACTTGTATTTGTATTTCAAAAAGGAATGGTCTAGTGTATTAAGGGCCATGCAGGCAGTTTACCTGGTAATAATATCTTTTGGGAACTTACCCTAAGTAGTAGTAGAAATGAAAGACATCTTAAGCACAAATTTCTGTTTCAGAAAAGTAAAAACTTGGAAGCAACCTAAATGTCTATAACCAAAGAGGAAAAATAGCATAGCCACTCAATGAAAACTATTCGATTTAAGTGTTTGCTTTAAAGATTATGTAGAACCATGGAATAATTCTTTAAGCTATAAAGCAGAATATAAAATTATATGGTAAAATGTATATGTATATGAGGAAAGACAGGGAAAATTAAAAAATAAAAATAGTAATTTTGTTAAGATAGTGATTAATGAATGATTTTTTCCTTACACCTTAATCATGCTGTGTGTTGCTCTTTATGTATTTTTGGTAATGAACTTAGCTTAGGAAGCTAGAACAATTCTTGACCAGTGTTGGATCTGTCTTACAGATACTGATGTCAGGCCTTGTAAGTTTTGGAAATGAAATAGCCAGAAACCCTCTTTGCCCTTTCCCAAATAGGTAACTAAAGTTCCACTGTCGATTTAAGACCTTCTGTTTCTGCTTATGAATCCTGTTACTGCGAGATTACAAAAATATATTCTTGATTACCGCGTGTGATACTTAATGAGTTTCTTGTTTTCTTATTTTCTTCCCAGTGAGGTTATGTTAATAGCCATGCGGTATGTTTGGATGGAAAGGTAGAGTAATGGTTCTTTTCATTTTTCTTTTACAGAAAAGAGCTCATCCTCTCTGGTACTTTAAATCCAATTAAGGACTTGCATCTGGGAAAACTGGCCTTAACTAAATTTCCAAAGAGTCCAGAAACATGGATTCACAGGTGTGGTTACTTTACACCGTAGGTCTCGTAGGGTTCAGAATTGCTGGAGAAACAAGTGTCAAGCAGGGTCACATATGGGTTCAGAGTGTGAATTCTAAACTCAACTTAACTACTTTCCAGCTCCAAATGCCATCACGTGCTCCATGTGTGACTTTCAGAAATGATTTAAGCTCTTCAAGCCTCAGTTTTCTCATTCATAAAATGGAAATAATAATTACACCTATTTCAGAGTTAATGGTTGGCTTTCCATGAAATAATGTATATTAACACTACCACAGTGCCGGGCACATATTAAATGCTCAGTAAATTTTAGCTGTTACTGTTCATTATGAACTATCTGAGCAGTCATAGAAATGGCATTGAGATGGTCAACTATTATGAAGAACTTGGGTTTTATAATTCATGCAGATATGTTTCTGGTACAGATGGTTGTGGTGATGGCTGTGGTTATTAAAATTAACAAAATAAGGAAGGTAAGGGCAGCTGAGGTGAGTGGTGTAGAGGCAGCGCTGAAGTTGCTAAGACTAAATGCAGAGAATATTTTTAACGTAAAGGCCTGAGTCAGCCCCAGTGCTCGTGAAAAGTCTCCTCGCCACCCTGGCTCTCTGGAGTGCATTCCTCTTGGACTCTGGAACTACTGTTTTGACTAAATGAGATGGTATGGGCTGGCTTCCTGGGGTCAGTGGGGAAATTCTTCAAAGAAATCTGTTTTCAGTTTACTAAGCCGCTTACAACTTTTCTTAAATCCTGAGCATTTTTAGGATCTTAGTCAGTTTGAGGTATCTTCACTATGATCTTGCCTTTGGCTAGCACTGCAGATCAGCTGCTTCCATGCTGGTTGTTTTTTCTTAGTAGGAATTGGGATAGCACTTCAAAGAGGCCTGTGGTTGTGTGTGTGGAGGTCTGGAAAGGAGCGGTGGCTGGGGAGGGCAGTGTTGAATATGCATTCACCAGTTTCTAAGCTTGTCTAATATTTTATATAAAGCAAGCTTTTGTTTTATAAGTTAAGTAAAAAAACCTTCCATTTGAAAATGACAAAATGAGTTTTCTTACTCAATTTCTAGTAACTTCTGGGTTGGAAATTTTTAATCTAAAAGAATGCTTCTTACGAGAAAATACTTGTAAAAACTAAGCACATTAAGTGGCCAGAGAAGCTTTTTTAATGCTTTTCATTTAAATAAGCGTGCTAATGAAAATCTTAGACAAGGGAAATATTTGTGGATAAAGACATTTTAAAACTCCTCATAGTTTTAACTAATTATATTGTATTTGTGTCCTCCCAGATTCTATGCTGTAACATAGAAATCCTGCTTAATGAAAGCAGTCATAATGCAGCTTCTTGTTTGCAGCAAATACACATAGGGTGAGGCATGCAAGTGTAATTAAAGATGTGAACTGTGACTCCTCCTCTGGTATTTACCAGCCATTACTTAATATCCCCTCCACCACCGCAGTCCCCCCTCCACATTCGCACCTTGTCTTTGCATTTTCTGGCCAAGTGGAGTTTCTGAGTTGTTATATTGGAGTTGAGGCATTCTCTTTCTGACAGATTTTAATGTTCTAGAAAGGTTTCTCTTTCCTCTTTGTCCTTTCTTCCCCCTCCTCCCCGTCCATGCTGCCGAAGTTAATTACATCTTTAAAAACAAAAACAACAGAATAATCCCACTCCCCCAAAATTGGGCTCATGGACAGGGATTGTTTTGCATTTTGCATTGTTTTGCACCTCTCTGGTTTATGTTCTTTCCTCATTTTCTTTCCCACATGTACCTTCACAGGCGATGGGTGCTACAACAGCTCATTCAGGAAACCTCCTTGCCTTCCTTTGTGACGAAAGGAAACTTGGGAACAGTTCCTGCAGAAAGGACCCAGAGACTGATCCAAGAAGAGATGGAAGTCTGTGGCGAAGCAGCAGGCAGATACCCGAGCAACTACAATGCCTGGTCCCATCGCATCTGGGTTCTCCAGCACCTGGCCAAGCTAGACGTGAAGGTAAGGCTGTTCTTCGTCTCCCGAGCCACATTCCCTGTCTGCCCTTTAAATATTCTGACAGTAGTTCCTCCTCAGAAGAGCTTTTAAGGAGGAAAGTACAGGAACTAATGACCTAGCAGCGTGGGAAGGATCTAGCAACTGATCCCTCCAAGGAAACCCCGGCAATTTAAAAAGTTTGCATTTCTCAGCAGTGCAGTTTCTGGCACTCTTGGGGTTAGTATATTGGTAGAATGAGGACAAGTTTAAGCAGTAAGAAGACTGAGCATAATTCCTTTTGCGCTGAAACAGGAAGGGATTATTAGGCCTTATAGCGCTGGAATTGCTCTTTCTTAGTGGTCTCTGCTTGTGTGACTTCATGTGCTGAATCAGCTGGCTGCCTTCTCACCATCTCCTCTCCTGGGGAGGTAAGAGACCTCACCCGCTCTTCCCAAACTTGCCTATGTCTATAAATTACATTAGATTTCTGAGTCCTACCCCAGGCCTACTAAATTGGGGAGAGGGTAGGATTTAAGATCAGTATTTCTCACGGGGCTCAGGGGGTTATCTGGAGACAGAGCTGAGTTGGAAGCTGTCATAGCCTAGACCCTTCAGTTTAGAAATGAGGAGATCGAAGTTTCCAGAGAATGTTAATGGCTTAGACTTAGCCACAGTTGCGTCACTTACTATTCATCGGGACAAGAACCAGGTATCCTTTTCTCCTTCTTACGTACTATAGCTTCTCTATATTTTTCTTCACTTCTTACGTTTCGGTGCCATAAGAATGTAGGGCCCTGCTCTGAGAGCTTCTCAGGCTTGAGACGACTTAAAGGGGCGAGAATACCTCAAGTGGCACTTTCAGATTAACTGGGAAGCGTTCTCTCATTTCGCTCACCAGCCCCTTCCTTCATTCCTCTCTCCCCACTCTGTGTCCTAGCCAGAGATTCCTCCAGGGTAAATAAGAGTTTTCATTTCTGGGGAATTTTAAGCCAACAGTTCTGGAAGAGTAGCCCTTCCCCCCCAGTTGTGTGTTTCAGGAGGGGAGGCCCCTTAAAGGAGTGGAAAGAGCAAAGACAGAATCCTACTGACCTGGCTTCACATTTTGGCCTTACTAGCTATGTGTGAAAAGTAAGGCTTTCATGTTTCATCTGTGAAATACCAGCTCCACTGCCTGCCTCAGTGGATTATTCTGACAATTTGAGTTCATGTGTGTAAAGTACTGGGCACCTAATAGAGGCTTACTGTATTTTAGTTCCTTTCTCTGTTCCTCACAGATAGAAGGTTTAGGTGAAACTGACTCCCAGTTTGCTCGATCAACTCAATGTAATTTATTCATGAAAAAGTACTGAAACTCTTTCATTCCCAGACAATGCCTTATATGCTGGGTGTGGCATAATGACAGCGAGATTGCTCTCAACAAATTGAAAATCTAGTTGAGGAAGCGGATACCAGCACTCACAAAGCAGTTTGACCCTCGCAGGAGCTGAGGGAAGCACCAGGGACAGTGGGAGCACAGAAATGGCTTCTCATCTAGGCTGGGCTCATTGGAAACAGTTGCCAGAAGGAAGGCTGCTCCATTGTCAGGAGTCTGGAGGAACAGGTTCAAGTCATCTGGCGGGATGTGGGAGATAGGGGAGTTCTAACAGAGTCTGGTCATCTCAGCTCCACAACTTGATAGTGTGTAGGGGCTGGGAAGGTACATGGGGACTGAGTATAAAGAGAAAGGCAGAGTCCAGGTGAGCTGAACGGTCTTTGGAGACCTGCCTGCCTTGATGTGGACCCTTTAAAGTGGCATTCCCTTAAAATCAAGCACACGGGGGTAAAGTGAAATTCTTGTTTTTTTGAGGCTATCTGATGTTGAAGATGACAACTCATTATTGGTGTGTTGATTCAGTGGCCTGAGTCCACTGCTAGGCTCACATGTTGTCCACCGGCTGTGCCCTGCCCTTGGTTGAGCTCCATACTCTTCCTTTCCCCCTGCCACTGCAGCTGTCTCAGTGAAGAATGCTGAATTTGCCCAATCCTCTTTCTGTTCTTAGAAGCCACTGGCCCCAGCTAGGAGATCATGCCCTCCTGTGCTTTGTCTGTAGAGGCAGTCATCACAGAAGTACCACTGGTCTAAAGCAGCTTAAAAGTACATATAAAATGAGCTGGCATCTTTTTACTTGGGAAATTTTAAATGATTTTTTTTTTAAGATTTTATTTATTTGAGAAAGAGACAGCACAAGCTGGGGAAAGGGGCAGAGAGAGGGGGAGAAGCAGACTCCCCACTGAGCAGAGAGCCTGATGTGGGGCTCAATCCCAGGACCGCAAGATCATGACCTTAGCCTAAGGCAGACATTTAACTGAGTGAGCCACCCAGGCACCCCCCAAGAAAATTTTTTTTGAAGTGCTTGTATACAGCATTGATAAGGCTATGAAAGCAAGCATCGTAGAAATTGGTGCGATCTTACTGAAGGACAGCATGGCAGCATTTATCTGACTCTACAAAAAAAGTTGTGTTCTTTCTCATCTAGGATTTCTGCTTATGGGATTTCATCCTAAAGAAATACCGGGAGGTACAGTATGGTGGTGTAGTAATTAAAGGCTCCACTCATTGGTCAGACAGACCTAATTTGAATCCTGACTATACCACCATTTTGGTTTGTGGCCTTGGAGAAATTTCTTAACCTCACTAACTTTTAGTTTCTTCATCAGTAAAATGGGACAGGTGAAAATTCCTACCTTACTGAGTGATGTGAATTAAATGGGAAATCCACGTAAAGTGGCCATCAGAAGTGCTCATACTAAGTGTTCAATAAACACAGGCTATTAAATATGAAAGTTTGATATATAGAAATGCTAGTTATAATAGTGAAAAAGTAGAACCAGTCTAACCCTCCAATAATAACAGATCAGTTACATTGCAGTTCACCACATATTAGAATATTTTATTGTTACTAAAAATTATATTTTGGAAGAGTATTTAAAGAAAAAGTTCAGGGGCGCCTGGGTGGCTCAGTGGGTTAAAGCCTCTGCCTTTGGCTCAGGTCATGATCTCAGGGTCCTGGGATCGAGCCCCAAATCAGGCTCTCTGCTCAGCAGGGAGCCTGCTTCCTCCTCTCCCTCTCTGCCTGCCTCTCTGCCTACTTATAATCTCTGTCTGTCAAATAAATAAATAAAATTTAAAAAAAAATAAAATAATGAAAAAGTTCAGTATAGGATAAGAATCTTTAAAACTAAATATGAGATGGCCCTAATTTTTTAATATATTATTAGCTTTGAATGAGATCTTAGTGTTTGGAGCAGTGCTTGGCATATTGTAACTGCTTAACATATATACACACACACACAGTGCTATTACAGATATATTGGCTTGTGTTTCCATAATATATATACGTATTCATTTTCTAGTAAAAAAAAAAAGAGAGAGAGAATAAAGAATTGTGAACAGTGCTGGAGGATGAAATTACGAGTTTTTTATTTTCTGTTTTATTTTCTGTGGTGAGTGTGTGTTTTAGGTAGATATTTATTTAAGTAAATTTTAAAATAGCCTCATTTGTGAGGGTGGGGTGAGAGGAAAAACTCAAAAGTTGAACAGAATTTATTACTACTAGCCAATTAAAAGTTGATAATGGTATGTCACCTGAGAAAGCACACAGGGCCATTTCTGCAAAAAAAGACATACAGATGGCCAAGAAAGACATGAAAAGATGTTCAGCATCATTAGCCATCAGGGAAATGCAAATCAAAACCACAGTGAGATATCATTTCATACCAAGTAGGATGGCTGAAATGAAAAACAAGTTAAAAGTGCTGACAAGGTTGTGGAGAAACTGGGACCCTTATACATGCTGGTAGGAATGTGAAATGATGCAGCCGCTGTGGAAAGCGGTTTGGCATTTCCTCAAAAAATTAAAACTAGAATTACCACATATGACCTTGCAGTTCTACTCTCAGGTATATATCCCACAGAATGGAAAACTCGTTACAGCAGTGTTTATAACAGCATAATTTATAATAGCCAAAAACAAGTAACAACTCAAATGTCCAATATCTGAGGAGTAGATAAATGCAGTGTGGTATATCCTTACAATGGGATGTTATTCAGTCATAAAAAGGAACAAAGTTCTGATATGTGGATGAACCTTAAAAACATGCTGATGGCAAGAAGCCAGGTTCAGAATGCCCATCTTCTATAATTTCATTTATATGACATTCAGAATAGGCAGAGCACATTAGTGGCTGACGGGAATGGAGATTTAGGGGACCCTTAATAGGAATAGGACCCTCCTAATAGGAATTTGGGAGGTGATGAAAATGTTCTGAAAAGAGACAGCAGTGATGGCTGCACAAATCTGTATATATACTGAAAGCCACCAGTTTATTTTTCAACTTCAAAAACTGGTTCTAAAGTACATTAGGAAGAATAAAACTTCAAGAATAGCTAAGAAAATGTTGGGAAAAAAATATCGTTTATATCTCTGCGCCTTTTGATTTTAGTAAAAAAAAATGCCCCAAAATTCCTGTTGAAGTTTCTTTTCTCATTTAGTATGCCTCTTAAATATAGGAAGGGCAAAGAATATAGTGAATTTTTCTCTTAAAAAGTCTGAGAAAACTTTTTAAAGGAATTATATTTATATTGTTGAAAATTTATCATATATGTGCTATTTTTTTGTCTCGAAATTAAAATAATTGAAAATTTTACATATAGAAACGTGTAATAAGAAATAATCTAAAGGTTTTTTATGTTACTTAAATTCCTTTGAAACAGTTTTGTACTCTTTTCAATCTGTATTAAGAAACCCTACCAAACCAGAATTAAAAAGCTGATGTATTACCGCCTAAATAGCCTGCAGGTTAATTCTTCAAAGATGTAATAACCTCAGGGTTAGTATATATTTTTCTAAGGTGGAAGTTTATCTTGTGCTGTTTTGCTCATTTTAATCAAATAAACAGTCTTGTTTGCCATTTCTCAGAGATTCACCAGCTCTGGAACAAACCTATTTGGCTTTGAATAAACCCATTAGAATTTAAAGGAGAGGCTTAAAGCATTTCACTGATAAATATCAACTGTCCTTTGCTGGGAGTAATCTTGTTCCTCTCTACTAGTCACTTAATTCATCAAATTGTTCAGTTCAATCGTTGATTCATTCATAAAATACTTATGTGTTCACTCTGATGCCATCGAGTATAGAACGTTGGAAGCATTAATTAGGAATGAATAAATATCTTCAACAACTTACAGAATTTAGTGGGGATGAAAAGATGTGCAGACATTCTATATGTATAGTAGAACACATAGAGGTTCAGGAGAGGGAGAGATTTCTTCTAGGGAAGAAGGGAACCATGAGGAATAGAGAGGACTCTCGGTATGAGAGAAGGCATTTGCCGGGGACCCTTGAAAAGCAGATGGAGGAGGAGCACTTGGGCTTTGTGCTGTCTGTATTATTCACTGCTGGCAAATATATGTCTTTTTTTCTTAACTGGTCTGAAAGTCCTCTAATGGCATGTGGGAGGCCCTCAATATAGCTTTTGCTGATCAGAATCCATTTGCATTTGCTACTTGTCCAAGACACTGCCAAATAATTTATTTTTTCATAACTGCTGCTTTTCTTTTTAATCATTCCATTTGAAGTTGCTTAGTTTGCAGGATTGATAATACAAAGACTTAATTCACTGCTGAATTTTGTCTCCTCTACTTAAAAAAAAAATCATTTATCATTGATGTTAATTGAGTTTGAGATGAATAGTGAAAATCATGTGCTCTTGAAAATTCTTGTTACTAATGCATCATATTTTTTGTACTAAGTCCTTAGAATTATTAGTGAACAAAACTGACCGTCTCTGCCCTCATGGCACTTACAGTGAAGAACAAATAATACAATGAATCAGTTGTTTAACAAATAATAAGTTAAATATTGTAATGTTCATTAAATATTAAAGTTCATCAAAGTAACCTTTGAGTTTGTATTTTCTCTCAACATCAGCATTCTTGTAAATAAACACCCTAATGTTCATCATTATTTTAGAATAGTTTTTCTATGTATGTGCCAATCAGAATGTGATTGATCAAGGTCCAGAGAAAGAATGAAAAATAAGTCCTTAAATTGTGTATGTCTGTGTGTGTGTGTGTGTGTATATACACACACGTGTCTTACAATTTTATTAGGGAAAGGGGAAACTAGCCTTCGCTGAGCTTACACTAACTGACACCACTGTGTTGGACATTGTATACAAAGTATTGATAGAAACAATGTTACCAAAAAATACAAGGAACAAATCAAAGAGAAATGCAAAGCATTAATGGAGAAATTCCTTTGGCAGTTCCTCTTCTCACTTCCCTTTTTTCTTCCTACAAGATTCTTCTTGATGAACTCTCTTCTACTAAACACTGGGCATCCATGCATGTTTCAGACCACAGTGGATTTCACTACCGCCAGTTTTTGTTAAAGTCTTTGATTAGCCAAACTGTGATAGATGGTTCTGTATTGGAGCAAAACCCTTTGAGAAGTGAGCCAGCTCTTCTAAAAGATGAAGAAGCAGCAGCTTCAACAGAGGAAGCGACGATAAATCTTCCCCGTCTTCTAGAAGAAGAAGTTGAATTCAGCACTGATCTTATTGATTCCTACCCAGGACATGAAACCCTTTGGTGTCACAGGTAAGAGGACGGAAAATCTATTTTCTGCATGGGACTGCTTGAGTTCATGAGAGCTGTAGAAGGTCTTCTGTCTTCCGCCTGCCTGCTCAGGTGGTAGGTAACTGATCGTGGAGCTTTACGTGAATTCAAAGTTTATGCTATCATACTTCTTCCTCGTGATCTTCAATATGAGGTTCCTCATGCAGATCTCTGCCTAATGCTTAGGTTGGGGATATTCAAGCTTGACTCTCCAACAGAGTAGCCTCTGTTACTTCCAAACTGTGAACAGAAGTTTCTCAACTCTCTCCTTGGAGATTCTGATATATATAGAGAGATATAGATATAGATATCGATATCTATATCTATATCTATATCTATCTATCTATCTATCTATCTGGGATGGAACACTGCCATCTAGTCTTTAAAAAAACAAAAACCAAAAAAACTTAACAGGTAAATTTGATGCAGAGTCAGATGTAGACCATGGATTAGGCCTTGAGAATAGTTAAGCTTATTGATAGTCTGCAAATTAAGTTTCCTTAAGTATAAGCTCTTGACACACAGGGCAGGATTATTAGGAAGCAGTGAAAGAAATGAACAACCTCATAATGTGGGTTCTGAGTACATTTGACCTCAAAATAACTGTCATACTGGGATGAAGTCCAGGTGTGGGAACCCCCTGATTGGTTCTTTTTTGAGGCATCTCCATCTCTATAAATACGGATTCTATTTCAGACTAGAGGATTCTGTTTATAAACAAAGGACTTGCTGTGCCAGGCAGGAGGTAGGCATTTTAAATATTTGTATGTTTTTATATTTTTAAAGTTGCTGAGATTTGCCCCCCTTTTGCCAGTCTAGTCTATCTTGTAGGCTATTTGAGGAGATGTGTTCAGCTGCTGTTCGTATTTAGAAGATGGAAGACTCCCCTCTTTGGCACCTTCATGAAAAATATTTTTCTCATAAAAATAAGACACTCTTCCTCTACATTTTCTAGAGAGAAGATCTTAACTTCCTTATTGTTTTGGTGTTAATAGATTTCTGTTGCTATTCTATATTTAGGTGCATCAGTAGCAAGGCTGAGAAAATTTAAAAATTATATTTGTGTTAAGAGATAGCTATTAGCAGAAGCCTTCTATAAAGATTAATTGAAATTTGGGGTGAGGCATGGGGAGAAGTGACAGTTTAGATGACCTCTATATTATACAGGCCAGTTTCTGGCCCTTCATTCATTGCCCTGAGGCACCTTATCTGTCCTTTAAGTTTTATCCTCTATAAAATGGGTAAATCATATGCCCCCTGTCTACTCCAGAATATGCTGGGAAAATGAACAGAATTCTCATTCAAGGGCTTAGAGTTGCTAATATGAATAATGAGATAGAACAACCTAGAATCTATGTAGTTTACCAGTTGTGAACAGGAGATGTGCACCCCCACTGAGTCAGAATTTTTGCAGATTAGACACATAGGTCTTCACTGTTAACAAATAACTCCTCAGTTGTTAAGCATCTGCCCTCGGCTCAGGTCATGATCCCAGGGTCCTAGGATGGAGCCCCTCATCAGTCTCCCTGCTCAGGGGGAGCTTGTTCCCGCTCCTCCTGCTTGTATTCCCTCTCTCGCTGTCTCTCTCTCTGTCAAATAAATAAATAAAATCTTTAAGCAAACAAACAAAATCAAATAACTCTGGATGAGCCTAAGGGCAGGAGAACTGCTCTCCTTAGAGGAAGTGCAAGAGCTGTGCCTTTTACATGCTTTTTTCAGAGCCCAGCACATCCCTAATAAATAAATAAATCTCATTCATTTATTTAATGAGACTGTAGTGGTGGGTTTTAGGAAAAGTTCAGTTGGTTTTTAGATAATACATGTTCTTACTAAAGAAAATACAGAAGATAGAGGCCATGGACTAAAAGCCTCTGGATGAGCTATTTAATCCCCTTGTTCCTAAATCACTTCTGTTTTAGGATATCAGTGAAGTTAATTTTTGCTTCTGTTTTATTTTTTAATAGCAGAAATTGGGCTAAGACCTATTTCTCATTTTGTGTTGTGGTTACAAAGAGTAACAATTCGAAGTGATTAGCATCATCTCAGTCAATGGTGTAAAAATCCTTTGGGGTCAAAAAAAAAAAACCCAAAACCCTTTGGGGTCATATGTAGGATTCTTTCTCACAAACAGTCCAGTAATCTGGGCTTGTAAGACTCTGGTCTAAATATGCAGAGACTTAGGTAATTGTTCCTCCTCCCTGCCTCCAGGTAACTCTGGTCGCTAAGGGGGGGTAGCAAAATGAGCACTATATGTTTTGAAATTATCAACTTATTACTATTGTGGTTTTTTTTCTCCCCGGAAAAGCTTGACTTCACGATAATGATTTTTCTTCTCTGTGTTCCCTTTCTCCCCCTCCTCTTTCCCAGGCGGCACATTTTCTACCTTCAGCATCACTTAAGTGGTAGGTTTCCTCACAGTGTGACCCAGTTGTCACCTGCAGACAGCCCTGGGGGGACTCGGAGTGACTTGCACCTCATCCCAGCAGGCCCACACATGTCTCAGGCCATGGAGGTAGATGGGCTGAATGACTGTAGCAAGCAAGGCTATTCCCAGGAAACCAAACGCCTGAAGCGGACCCCAGCTCCTGACTCCCGGGGCCTGGAAATGGAGCATAGGTTCATCGATCAAGTATTGTCCACCTGCCGGAACGTAGAGCAGGCCAGGTTTGCCAATGCCTACAGGAAATGGCTGGTTACGTTGAGTCAGTGAAAGACGTAGATTAGTTCTGCAAGGTCACCCTTTTAGTGCAATATTGCTTTCCTTTTTCCTTACATAGTTGCATGAACTGTTTGCTATGATGTGGTCTTCATCTTTAGGTTAAAAGTCCGTAGTAAATCTTTCATTTATTTATTTTGTTAAGAACTGGCATTCCTTTGGGGATAAAATAACTGTGTAGTTTCTTCCTGCTAAACAGTGAGTCTTAATTTTTTTTTTTCTTAACTTCTCATCCTTTATATTTCTATACGTGTAGCTTCTTCTCATTTGGTTCTCCTGACTGGTTCACAGACACGTCTACCCCACTCAGTGCAATTGCTGCATAGGCTGGTTGTTTGTTTGTTTGTTTGTTTTTAATTAAAAATTTATGTTGTTCAGCTTTAGAATAATACAAGCTCAAAATTACTCATATCTAATTATTGTTTTGAAAATCAAGTGGCCAGATAGATGGATTTGTGAAAATATAAATAATTTCTTTTTCTCTATTCAAGTTATTGACCAATGTAACCAAAGTCAGAAGTATTGGAATTTATATAAAAACATGCTTCCAATGTGTAATCCATTTTAAAATGGTTATTTTAAAAGAGAAATGAATTTTAAGAGTTTATGTAATTACAGGACTGGGAAATTATTTTTATTACTGGTTTTGATAGATTCTTTTTACCTCAAATTTGGTATAGGCCAAAAACACTCAAGTTAGCCCATATAAACATCATTTGTTGTTTAAACCTGAAATGTCATTTTTAGTTCCTACTACTTATTTCCCTTTTAAATTCGCCATGAAAAGTGGGGGAAATATGCATGGAAATGTATCCATAAAAATCTTTCTTTTTAAAAATTTAAGTTCCTGAGGATATACTTAAACTACAAAATTTTTATGAAGTGATTGTTAAAAGTTTGCTGGTAAATGCCAGAGGAGAGAAAAGCTTTTGAAGATTAGTTCTTCAACCTTTGTTTAAAAAAAAAAAAAAAAAAAAAAAAAAAAAAAACTTAAAGACTTTGATATTAAACTTATCAGGGATGAGGTACCAAAGTAGCCACCTCACAGCTATATCTTATCTTTTCAATAATAAGGGCTGGGTTTTTCAGGTCTGTGAGGCAGGGTGGGAAAAGGGCCTGGTAATGTTTACTTTCTTAATATATTTTCCCCCATGTAAATGGTCTGTGTTTGTTATTTCCTCTCCACATATCCTTTTCTTTATTTTTCAATCCATTCCATATTTTTTGACACTTTCACTTTTGTATGTTTTTCCTTAATTGTCTTATTTTGAGGATGTGTACTGAAGATACTCTCTGTCCTCTTTCCAATGAATTTCATACCCCATTAAACACACACACACACAAAATACTAAAATGAACTGCCCCTCTAAAAGTTCCCCTAATGACAGAAACTGCCTATTGTCCTATATGTGTGCGGAATGTAATAGTGGCCGAAGTAAGTGTGACCGCCGTACTTTGCTTGCTCTCCTTTTTCCTCACTAGGTCACCTGTAGGGTGAGGGGACAGACCTAGGGAAAGGCAGACGTCTCCTGTCTTCTCTTATGGAAACCCTGGGCTTGAGAGAGGCACACTGCCTTACGTTTAGGAGAAGAATGAGTTCTTCTAGTGCATCATGATTTTGATGAGTAGCAAACTGTCCGGTAAGACTTAAGAACACCAGAAAAATTGGTCAGCCTGCCTCTTGGTAGACAGAACCTGCTTTTCTCTCTTGGGGCAAAATTAACCTTTTGTAGTTTTCATAGTATTTAGGTAAGAAAATAACTGTCATTTTGAACATAATTCTGTGGCCCTTTGTAGACAAAGCATATTTTGAATCAAATACCTCAAGGTCTACCGAGACCTCTATGGATAAAACCATTAGTTTGTGATTTTCAGCACCTGCAGGGCATGGTGGGGAGACCACACAGAGAGGGCGTGAGAGTCAGCCCATTCCCCTAAATACAAGCCGCCAAATCCTGGCCTCACTCAGTTTACCTTTCTTCCACACATCAGTCTGAGCATCCCAAGTACTAGGGCTTCTTATGCTTTGAGGTGAGAGTGTCAGGACAGGAGTAGAGATAAGACCCTGTAAAACATCAGCTCAGTTTGATCGCGGCCCCACCTTTTTATAGCCTCCACCTTTGATGTGATCTGTCTTCATGTGTTTTAAGGCCCTTAATCCACCCCTTTATGAAGCCATGCAGTCCTATAAGATACCTTGGTTTCTTGTCTTCCTAATAATGTTTTGAGTAGGGACTAAAAATACAAATATCTAAAGGATGTTTACTGTTTGTGACTTTTATGTGCTACTTTATTTCTAAAATTTGCATTTTTCAAGTGTTCATTCACAGAAGAACCTAGTATTGCCCTATATGGTTGTGTTTTTCTCTAAATGGTTGACATCTACACTCATTAGCTGGAGCGTGATAACATCTCTTTGGATGAGTTTATGCAGTGGAAAGGTGTGTCTATTTTCAGGGACTTGTCAGTCTTTTTTTTTTTTTTTTTTTTTCTTATAAATAAGTCATTGTCAAAAAGATAGTTTGGATTGACACACATTTCATCAAACTTCCATTGGGAGAATAGTAGGCTATGGTACCTTCCTATGGATCAAGAATACTACTGACAAGCCAAAAGCAATAAGATCTGTAAATACCTCCACCACCACCTTCCTCCCTCATCCCACCTTTTTTTAAGTACACCTATTTTGTTAATATGGTGTTCCCACATTATACTGTGTGCCTTGCACATTGTGAGGACTCATTAAATATTTATCAAATTAATAAATGATTAACTGTTTGAAGAAGGGAAAGATTGATCATGAGTAATGCATAGAATGAGTTATGATTGAGAAATTAACAGATTAGAGCAATGGATTGTGAATGAATGATAGATTCTCGATTCATGATACTTCAGGTGAGCTTTTACATACACAGTAAGGTAGTTTAGATTTTTTTCTTCATTTAACTACCTTGTTTAAGCTCATTAAATCCCAGCCAAGAAATGCAGCTCTATAATTATGAAATAACTGTACTTTAAATATATGTTAAAAATTCACAGAATGAAGCTCGTTTGCATTAAGTACACTACTTTCTGTTCATTTACAATATTAGAGGACAGATCTTGCCAACAGAGCCAGAGACACTGGAGCATTTGAAGAAATTCTTTGATTTCAAAGACTTGGTGATCTGTATTTGTGCCTGGATAGTCATTTTATGCTTCTCCTTTTCTCCTCCCCAGCTTGAATTGTGGACCTTTTAGGTATTTCTTAAACCTATATAAGTCATTTTTTAAAAATTTTAGGATTAGTTACCTATTAATATCCCTTTTTTCTTTTCTAGGTTTTAGCATTTTCTATTCCCTCTTTGGAAACCCTGGGCTCAGACTCTAAATCATATCCCTTACTTCTGTGGTATGGTTCTAATTAAATTCAGGACTTCATTGTTAATAGGATAAAACCTATACAAGTTGTCACCCAGAGCTATTTAAATCTTCAGATGAGGGCTTATGTGACACAAGGTAGGAAAACAAGAGTTCCTGGACTTTTCTGTGGCAGTTGATAGGAAAGCGTATATGGTGGTAGACTTTGTGTGATTTCCACGTATTCAGGTAGTGTCAATTCATGCTTATTATATAAGGAGAACTTTTAATATTGTTGAGAACAAATTAAAAGTAATAATTTTCTGTAGCACAATATGGTATCTGGCATGGGCTAAATATAATTTAGGAGTACAACTGCCTCTTGCTGTACAACAGTGTAATCTCTTAGTCCCTCTTAATTATAGAAGATACTAAAGATTTAGTTAAAAAAAGGAATAACATATATTCTTTTTTTTGCAGAAAGTTTTTTGTAAGCTTACAGTTATTTTGTTACTAGAAAATTATATTTTAGAACTTTAAAGTATTTAAAATATTCTAGAAAATTTGAACAGCATTATTAACTTGTGTCTTCTGAGTAAATGTCTCAAACAGAACCGTGCAGACCCTGGTACTTGGCGTGCTGCCACCTCCCCGTGCCTACATGTACTCTCAGTGTGCTCCTGTTGAATGGAGGTGTACGTGGAGGCACAAGAAGGCATAGATAAATTCAGGGGCATGAAGGTAGTGGGCAGGAAAAAAATCAACCCTGAAAATTCTTGTCACACTATGTCTTTTAAAAAATAGCTAAACATACTGTGTTAATTTGAGTGCCTTTCTTCTTTCTAGAGGGAACAAGATTATATTTAATGTTCAGGTAGAAAACGAAGGATGGAAGTTTTATCAAACAGTTGATTGTAATTCATTACATTGATTCCAGTTGTTAGGTCCGGTCCCTTGGAGTTTGTGTCCTTTCATGATATACTGATATGAGCAGGTAGGATGCTTTGGTTTGTATTTCTTAGTTAGCATTTTTAAGCACCCTACCAAGAAGAATTCATTCTTTTCCTGTAGCAACTAACTTTTTGGGGGTTGGAGGCATTGTATTTAGAGGTAAGCATGTGTGTAATTAAAGATAAGCATGAAGCCTGGGCAGCCCAGGGTCAAGGGAAGGAGTGGCACTGTGCCCTACAAGAAGGCCAAATGATTGTTCTAAATGAATCTTTTGCCTCGATTTAAGGACTTTAAGTATTCCCTTCCAAATTCCATGTTGAAGGAAAAAAAGTAAATACTAAGATGAAATTTAAAATGTGGCATGTTGTATTTGGGTATGCAGAGGGAGAAATAGAAATTCCCTATTTCAAGATAGCAAATAACTTGTAATTTCATAAAAATATACAGCTAAAGATTCCAAAGTGCTTTTCCAAGGACTGTTGAATAATATATTCCTAAATGGCAGCAATATGTCATAGTTTATAGTGGAGACAGAAAACCATTGTGTCAGTTGGAGATCTGTGGGGGGGGTGGGGTGTGTGTGTGTGGCAGGGTGTGCCTCTGGCTCTCAATTTGGACATCTGTATTCTTGTTAGGCCATGTTAACACTTAAACCAAACTCTTTGCTCAAAATAAATAGAGAGCATTAGCTTAGACTGGAGATGAAACTTTGTGCTTCCAAGAATATTAGCTCTTTATAGGTTGTGCTTTTTGGACAATAATATGGTTCACAAAGCTAACCCTGGCATTTCTTTCATTAATCTGTTATTCCTCAGGGTGTAGAAGATTTAGTAAATTTAGGACAAAATTTTATATTCAGTGTCAAAAAAAGAAAAGGCAAAAATACGCTAAATATATTACTAGCTCTTAAAACTTTAGTATAGATAGTATTTTTTATAAACCACTACCAGTGCAGTGGCTTCTAGACGCTCTGTGACTGCCTCATTGTTCGTCTCACTGCTTCAGTCCCTGTGGCCCTATGAATGTTCTCTTACACGTCTTCTCTGGAAACGATTTCTGTAATCTGTTGTTTTCCACGTTGGGCAGAAGTTGGGGGTGTTTTAGTTGACATCATTCTGTCTTTGGAAATACTGTTCAGAAAATTCCTCTTGGTTTTCAACCTGACAACTGTTTTGGTTCTTAAAACTTCAGCTTCCCTGAAAGAAACCCTGCTCGTGTCCAGTACATCGTATCGTGCCTGGTACCTTGCAGGGATCCAACAGGTCAGAATTGCTGAAGGTTAGAAAGTAGCTTACCTCTGTGTCCTCACATTGCCCACATTCTCAGCTTCAGGAGAAACACACTACTGTGCTGAAGATACACAATTCGGCTCAAACATAAAAGTCAAGGTATACAGCTGCACGAAACACCGTAAGTGAAATTCAGATACTTTGAAGGCATGTATGTGTGTGTATTCACATACATGTATGTATGGACATTGAAATGAGATTTGGAACTTGAACTTATATAGTGATTTTATAGAGAATTTTATTTAAAGGGTTTTTATTTTTGTATTTGCTTAAAGTGCTCCTATTTAAAGGTAGTTTTCTTTATTAAACCAGCCCCCTCGAGCAAAGTTAGAAACCTAACACAAGTGCCCTGTGCCTGAATTAACCAGAGATATTTGTGTAGACTATTATTCTGTCTTTGGGTGATTATCAGCCATGACATTCTGGCTTTTCTTCCATATCTTTAGGGAATCGGCCTTAATTTTATGTATGGGCATCGCTTCCTCAAAGTACTCTATGGCGTTCTTCAAATGTTAATTTATCCCTGTAAAGTGATTACTAATAAATCTGAGGTTTTTTCATGCCCTAGGGATGAACAATTTCACATGTTCAGATAGTGACTCACACGGCTTTCTATTAGAAATGCTCATGTAGTATCTTCCCTCACTGGTGTCATCCTGTATTTGAAGCAGGTGTTTTTTTCTTACCGGTTAAAGAATGAGTATAGACTGTAGTCATAGTAGGTACTCATTAAATAGTCAATTATTGATCTGCCATCAAACTAACAGTTATCTTTTCATGGAGGAGTATATTTTTAGAGTAATATATGCTTGGAACTGAAAAACTGTATCATTTGACATGAATTACTAGGCTTATTTAGGCTGGAGTTAGTAACATACGATACAAATACTTTTGTGTAGAACATGGTCTGAAACTAGGAGATGGGAAAAGTTTAAGCAGTATCTTTTTGTGCAAGACATTAGTAAATGTGAGTAAATGTCCTCATAGGCTGCTGAACTCGAGAGGGAATGGCTGTAGACTTCTGCAGTCAGCTTCTGCATTGGTATACCTAGTATGACCTAGTATTACCTGTCTTAGGTACTGCTCATTTCTCCCCAGATCTCAGTTGCTTTCCAGTGTCTTAAAAGTGGTAGTGGTGAAATGTGAAGTTATTTTCAATAACCTGTACTTCCTTGTTTTCTCAGAGCATCTTTAATATGAGGGAGAAATTTTTATGAATGATACTTGTTTCAGAATCTCTTAATTTGTGGCTTTCAGAGCGTTTTTGACAGAGCTTGCCCAATGTGAACACATTTAAACAGTTTAAAAACAAACATTCCAACCTGAGCTGGGAAGAACAGAGTGTAGCACCAGTGTAACTGGGCATTGCCTCCTGGCGAGGTTCTTGATGCCTGACTGTGATGCTGGCTTCTGACTGTGGTGACCACTGTCAGTGTTCTAGTTTGATGTGTGTTGTTCCTAGGAGAAGGACTAAATGGGTTCTAGATTAACTTGTACTTGAGATGGACAGAATAAAAACGATGTGGTATAAATATGCCCGATATTTATGCACACTACTACAAAAACAAAAAAACAGAGGAGGGGAAGAAAATGATAAAAGGTCAGTGATTTTTTTTGTATAGCCTCTAAAAAATTTTTTTTAATCCAAGTCTCTTGGACACTAAACGGTTGCTTACTTTATTTAACCCTGCGGGACTTTAATTTACGGGATGGCTCTCAGATACCATGTGTACTCTGCTATTAGAATGGACCATGTGTATGAACTTTACATTGTTGAAGAGTTTCCAGAAATGGAGTATTTAGGTTGCAGTTGATGTTGTTTTAAGATCTTCCTGTAGGTTGTGGTTAAATGGACAAGTTACATATCTGATCTGTGGTGCAAAGGCAGATCCTGGGCATTAAAGATAAGTGTGGCTAACTTATTTTACTGAAGATACTAATTGTCTTCCCTCTGATTGCATTGCTGTTTCTCTTAAACTACTTTTCTCAATGTAACAGTCTGCATTAGACGTTCTTTTAGCTCTCACAGTGTACTAATTCACATATTTTAAGGATTAAATATTTTGTGAATTCTTTTTATACTTGAAATGTATACCTTGCAGAGGGATAAAAATAGATTTTGCAGTAAAGTATGTGCAGAGGGTGCTTATGGTGTTCTGGGACTTAGTTCTCCAGAGTGCTTGAATTATGATGCTAAATTCAAAGGCTAATATGATGAGTATATGAGTATAGATTATTTGTATTAGCACTGTCCAATAGAAATAAATGGGAGCCACATACGTAATTTTTAATTCTCTAGCAGGTGTATTAGAAAAGGTACCAGTGACATTAACTTATATTTTAATTAACCTGGTATATTAAAATATCATTTCAGTATATAAGCAGTATACAAAATTATGGAGATATTTTGCCATTTTTTTCCCATCGTAAGTTCTTAAAATTCGTTGTGTATTTTGCACTTACATTGCATGTCAGTTCTGACTAGCTACATTTCAAGTGCTCCAATAGCCATGTGGCTAAGGGCTGCTATATTGGACAGTGCAGGTTCATAAGGTACAAAGTACGACTTTATTTTGAATTGGGAGGTGGTGAGGTAGGCATGAAATCATGGTACTTTAAAAATTATTTAGTATACTTAGAAAAGTATCTAACAGTTATCCATATTGTCTTCATTTTAAATTTGCTGTAGAACTAGCTCAATCTGTTCCAATTTGCCAAGCATTATTTAAGGAGGAAGAAATTCCATGCCATGTAAAATACCATGATATGCTCACTATAACAACACATTATTAACACATTTTTCAGTGTGTTCACTAAATTCTGTCCTGTTTCTTCAAAATAATAGCTTAAATTGCATGTTAATTGTATATCTGTACTTGTTTTTATATTATTCTTATAATAATATGTATTAACAAACAGCCCTAGGAGTCTAATCTTCCTCTGCATCTGTCTTCCAGTACTTACTGGTACACTTATTAAGTTGTTACAAGTGGCAGAAAAGTAGAATGAACCATTGGTTTTTTCCATTAGATTGTTTTATCATGTGATCATGTACCAAGCCAACTATAAATTACTGTATTTCTGTAGACGATGGAAAATAGTGTTTATGTCTTATCTTTGCTAAATGTTTGCAATTTCTAAGTAAACTTTTCATCTCCTAAGATGAGTGTAAAGTGTGATTTTATTTTTGCTTGTTTCAGTGTTTCAACCTCAGCCCCAGTCTGCCAAGCGGTCCTGCTTAATTGCTGTAATGGTGGTAGTGGGGTGGGTGTGTGAGCTGTTGTCTCAGCAAAGTGATTACTTACAGTTGTAGAAAGAATTAAAAATGTCATTTGTGTCCAGGACATTAAAAAAATGTCAAAAACAAATTACAGAAATTGTCACACTTGTCTTTAGAGTGCATTAATAATGACTGATTGACTTATGAAAGTCATTATAACTAGATATGCTTTTTTCTCCTACATTTTAAATGAAGGCATAGAGCAGGGAATTGATAATGTCAGTGTTAAATCCCATGTTTTCTTAGCTTTGAGTCTCACTTCATATGCTTTAAGCTGGACACAGCATTCAGCATTAAATTGTTTTAATACATGAGCATACTCTGAAAAGTATTTGATGAAGTTGGACATTTTTTTAACTCAAGATTTTAAGTACTACAAAGGATGTTTTGTGGGAAAGGTCTTTATTACTTTGTCTCATGACTCTTCAGGATTGTATTTTAAGTAACATACTATTATCTGTGCCTATTTTGGGTAGAAAACAGGATACAGAATTTATCTGCATCATGCCAGAATCCCACAAACAGTGTTTAAAACTACAGTACTGTTTTCGCTTTGATATGCTAGGGAAGGGAACCAGCTCACTAAAGACAGTGTTGATCTGAGTTAGCAGATTATAAAAAGAAGTTTAGACAACAATTAGTATTAGCAAAGTGCTTCCCTGGGAAATTGCTGTGCTTAATAGGGTGCTTCTTGAAATGAAAGATTAACAGTAATAACAGAGGCAGGATGATACATTAGCTAATTAAAATTTTTAAATACGATAAACCTTTCATCATTTGTGTATATTTAGCAGTACCACTTTCCATGTTGCAAGCTCAAATTTTGCTTTTAGTGCCTTTTTTTTTTTTTTTTTTTTTTAGGGGGAGGAGGAGCAGTGATTTGGCTTGTTTTTGTTGTTATTGTTTCAAAAAGTGCCAAGGTTCCTCTCTGTCCCACTCTACTCCAGAATGGCTAGATGGGGCATCAGCTTTATTTAAAATAATAAGTTACAGTATGCTCTTTTCTTATGAAAAGTGAAGTATCATTATATGTGTCCTATGTTACAGCAGAACTTGAAAATAGAAGCAATAATTCCTATAGTATCTTCTCTTTCACAGAAAGATTCTTAGAGTAATCTGGCTGCCAGGAAGAATTCCCTTACCATTCCTTATAATTATATGAAAAACAGACAGGTAATACCTACAAATTTATACTTTCAGTATCGAAATCCTTCTAAGATACACAAATCTCTTGTATTAGATTCTGTATATGCTTCTCAGAGTAATTACGGTATGATTGATGGAAGGTTTGCTTTCTGTCTAGAGGAGCTAACTGTGAGCTGAAATGGTCCTCCATCATATTATTTTTGTATTCTCATATTTCTTAAATTGCTAGTGATCTCTCTAGAGTAATTGGGATTGGTAGAGCATCAGTCACCCATCTGTTTTATTTTCAAGGAAATTTTGTAGAGACATACCCTGTAAGGTTCCTGGAGGAAAATTAATCACCAGTTCTCTCTTGTCTGTAACTAAGTGGGGACACATCTAATTGGTAACATTGAGCTCATAAGTTTTAATGTTAGTTACTCCATGTGAAGACATTTTTAAGTTAAACCATTTTGTGTGGCATTTATTATAGTAAAAATCAGAAATGACATGAATACGCAACAGGAGATTCAGTAAATTGGTATTTTCCTACAATGGTATTATATGTACTTGCAAAAACAAAATATAAAATTACATGAAAAAGATCTCATAAATTAATTTTTGAAAGGAAGTTAAAGAGAAAAAAATAATGTTACAAAGAAGTATGTAAAGTAAGATTCTGATTTTATTTTAAAAATTAAAATTAATTCCCATTTTCAGTAATGGAGCAGCACTCCTACTGAACACTATCTAAAATGTTAGAAAAAATATTAGAAGTTTTCTTCAAAGCAGGATAAAGAAATCCACATCATACTGAAACTGCAGAATTCCCACAGAAAGATACCATCTTAAAAGTAATTGAAGATAAAGACATTAAATTCATAGCCAACTTCTTGTTATAGTCAGAAGATATGAGAATGATAATGTGCTGGAGTTATGTAACTACAATTATAGAATTCTACATACAGAAAGAGTTCTTTGGGGAGCAAATGTAAAATAAGCACACGTAATAAAATCATACACACATATATGATTCCCATTCATATAAAGTTTTAAAAATAGTCAAGTCTACAAAGTAAGCAAGAAAGTTATTACTGTAAAGGTCACAATAGTGGTTGCATCTGGTCGGGAAAGAATGGGAATTTCAGGGATTCTGGCAGGGTTCTGTGTCTTGAACTGAGCCATGTGGACATGTCTTACATATTTTATGTACTTTTCTCATTGCTACATTCACAATAAAAGAATACCTTTTAAGTTAGAGTACAAAATTGTTTTTAATAAAATGCCATATTTATGGACTAGCCAGTCCATAAAAATTCCTACCAAATTGACCTATAGATTCAACAGAATCTCAAAATTCCAGTGAGTTTTTTCAGTGAAATTGATAAACTACTTTAAAATTTATATGGAAATGAATAGGATTTAAAATAATCAAAACAGTCTTGAAAAGATGGCTTACTATAAATGCACAGTAATCAAGAGTGAGCACTAGAAGTAGAGTCTGGGAAAGGGAGAGGAAGAAGCAGGCTCCCTGCTGAGCAGAAAGCCCCACACGGGGCTCCATCTCAGGAGCCTGGGATTATGACCTGAGCCGAAGGCTGATGCTTAACTAACTGAGCCACCCAGGTGCCCCTGGTCAATTATTTTTTGGCAAGGGTGTCAAGACTACTCAATGGGAAAAATAGTCTCTCTAACAAAAGATTCTTCGAACAACTAAGTATCAACATGCATCCAACATAATTAATCTGGATCCCCACCTCACACTATATATAAAAATTAACTCAAAAAGGATTAAAGACCTAAATGTAGAGGTAAAACTATAAACTCTCAGAAGAAAACATATGTGTACCTCTCTGTGGCCTTGTATTAGGCAATGTTTTTGTTGTTAGGACACCAAAAGCACAAGTAACCAAAAAAAAAGATAAATTGGACTTCTTCAAAATTAAAAGCTTTTGTACTTCAAAGGACACTATCAGGAAAGTGAAAAGAAAATCCACCAAATAGGAGAAAATATTTAAAACTCATATTTTATAAGAGATTAGTCCCCAGAATATATTAAAAACCCTTACAACTCAACAGTGATAAGCAAATGACCCATTAACTTGTGGGGAAAGGATTAAGGATTTGAACATTTCTCCAGAGAAGATATACACATGTCCAATAAACACATGAAAAGATGCTCAACATGGTTAGTCATTACAAAATACATATTAGAGGGGCGCCTGGGTGGCTCAGTGGGTTGAGCCCTCTGCCTTCAGCTCAGGTCATGATCTCAGGGTCCTGAGATCGAGTCCCACAACAGGCTCTCCGCTCAGCGGGGAGCCTGCTTCCCCCTCTCTCTCTGCCTGCCTTTCTGCCTCCTTGTGATCTCTCTGTGTGTGTCAAATAAATAAATAAAATCATTAAAAACAAAATACATATTAGAGCCATACTGAGATACAACTTCACATTCACACAGTGGCTATAATAATAATAATACAAAAACAAGCGTCAGCAAGTATGTGGAACTGTGAGAGATTTTCATTTCCTATTTTTATCTTTCTTATGATGGTTTTTTTTTAAATTCAATTAATTAACATAAGGTATTATTTGTTTCAGGGGTACAGTCCTATGCTTCATCAGTTTTACATAATACCCAGTACTCACTGTAACACTTACCCTCCCCAGTGTCCTATCACCCAGTTACCCTATCCCCTTACCCCCATCCCCTCCAGTAACCCTCAGTGTGTCCTGAGATTAAGAGTCTCTTATGGTTCTCCCTCTCTGGTTTCACCTTGTTTCATTTTTTCCTCTCTTCCCCTATGATCCTCTGCCTTGTTTTTTAAATTCCGCATTCCACACATCGGTGAGATCTTATGATAATTGTCTTTCTCTAACTTATTTGGCTTAGCACAATAGGGTAGTATGATAATGCTTTTAAATTAATGTGTCCTTAAATAATTTTTAAAGTATTCCCATTTTTGAGGGAGGGTGAGAGGAAAGACTCATAGTTAAGCAGACTTTATTACTACTAGTCAGTTAAAAATTGATATGGTATGTCACCTGAAAAAGCACGTTGGGTTATTTCTCCAAATAAGAATTCAAACAGCCATCATGTATCCAAATTAGGCATCTGGGAGAAAGATGAACCTTGTGGCTAGACAAGGGAAACATATTACAAATTGGATTTATAACTAAAAAGAAATACATGCACTTTGGGATTTGCTGAGTTGCGTAAGTCTGTAGCAAAGTAGATCAAAGAATATAAATCAATATATATCAAACTGAAGCGACCAGAGGGGAAAATATCCAAAACAAAGTACTGAGACCACATTCCTGGCTTGTTTATTGGCCTAACTGTGAACAATGTCACAATCTCGAATGACAGGACAGCATGCAGTTAGAGGAAATGTGTAAAGATGGCTGGATGTAGACAGGCTGAGCTACCTGTATTTTTGCTTAGTGACACTAATTAAACTGCCCACCTACCCCCCCGTCCTCATATAATATCATACAGCTGCCAATTTGTAACCTCTGTTCAAAAGTATGGTTGCTTCATTGAGAAGCAAACCATCCAAAGGCTAACAATAGAGGGCAAGATAATTTGGCTTATTATCTTAATAAACACTGGACAGACAGGGATAGCTGTGATTCTGTAGTAAACATGATTATGAGTAAACATGTCAAACTTAAAAGTATGTCCTATTTGCTGAGATGAAGTTAACAACTGTCAACATTTAATAAAACCAAAAGTATTTTAATGTGGCTTCTGGATCTGTTAATTTCAATCATAATGCCTTAATTTGAACTATGTTGAGCATATAAGGATACTGGAAGATGATGAGAATATTGTTATTCGATCTAGAATTCTAGTTTTTAAGTTAAATCAATAGCAAAACTTGTAAATGTCCCAAGTTATCTAATCACAAAAGCAACATAACATTGAAAAGTTTGAAAAACAGAAAACAAACAAAAATTACTTGAGTTGCCTCAATCCTAACAATTTTTTTAATATATGTTTTATATGTAGTAACAAAATGTTGGATCCTACTTTTTAAAAAATTTAACATTATATCATAGTAATTTGCCCATATAATATAATCTGCAGAAATAGTAGAAAATGTTAGATCTCAGATGTAGGATGTTGAGAATTTGAAACCCAATCAAAGAGACATTGTAAAATATTTTTTAAAACCTTAAAATCTTACAAAATCAGCAAAACGAATTTTTAATTTGAAAATTTGATTAGAATGTTTTTAACACTTCTAAAAATTCAATTTGCCAGCACATTTGGTAAGAGGATAAAATGATCAAAAAGTTAATACATTTCTTTCATCAAAGTTGATGTTTCAGTTTTTTTCCAGTGAACTTACTTTTTAACAGATTTCATTTGGCACAGATTCTAACTTCAGCAAATATTTGAAGAGACAAATATTTTATTTTATCTTCCACCGGCCACCCTTCAAAACTACAGAGATGACTTTTGCAGGTTATATGATGGTCCCCCTAAACACAGATGGCTTTGGGGTGTAACTTTGACCTCCAACCTTTGTTATATGCTTTCCTACCTCGAGGAGCAATCTCTAGGGCAAATATTAGACCATCGGTCATTTATTCCCTGCCCTGGCTTATGATTCCACTGATGGGAACGGGTTCTAGGCTAGCTGCACTCACACAGCCTTGCCCCTTTGAAGAATCTACCCCACGCTGATTCCTGGAAGAGTCACACTCAGAAAAATGGTCCCCTCCCAGAGCCTTACATTTTCCAACAGGATAAAACAGGGTTGCTTTTTAACTTGTTTTTAATGAGTGTACCATTTTGGGATGAGCTGTGTGTAGTTGATAAAAGAAAGACAAGCATTCTTTTATGTGCAGATACTACAACTATGATCTTATCTCAAACTAACAGTGACTTGAAAAACAACTGACCTCGCTCCCTAATTACTGCTACTACGGAAGTACTACAGATGAATTATTCTGGAACAAAGTTGATAATTACGGAAATCTTTCCCAATATTTAACAAATTTAGAATCATGATCCCTTACAAGTGAACTGACTCAGTTATACCGCACATGCTTTATCTTGGAGAGCAGCACATCCAGAACGAACATAGCTCAAAGCTAGGTGTTCTCTTCGTATTTTTTTAAAGGATCGATGATTTTTTTTGCTATTTTTTTTGTTTTCATGACTAAAGCAGGCATCTGGTTTTACTGCCTTAAAAATATTCAGACTAAAAATATTGGAGCCATGATAGAATCAGCAACAAAGCCATTTGGTATGTCACGCTTTCAACACTGTGTTAAAGGGGACCCAAAGTTCTCTATAAGGGAAAAATCTGACCCTTCTCCAGGCACTGTCTTGCTCCTTTCTATCAGAGGGGCCATTTGATTTAGGGCACCAGACCTTCTGCAGCCCCTTCACATCCGTGAGAGAATATAGGTCTGTCCCCAGCTGAACTGGCTCGGTTAGGCAGCTGTGATTCTGGCCACAGAAAATAACCAGAACCCGGGTACTCATTACAGAAGGCAAACTCATTGTTGCCTAACTTCCATAAAATCTCAGTTGAGAAACACAGTGTGAATGTGGGATTTCTGAACGATAAAAAGATCCATGCCTTCTTTCAAGAGTATCAGAAAGCCAGGTACTCGTAAGAGCCAGTGAGTAGAGAAAGAGCACACGCTTTCAAGTGTGAGCTTCCTTTTATCACTTACTAGCTGCGTAACTCTGACCTATGCGATGGATCACTTCCTATTTTAAATTTTTGCTATCCTATCATATTTTATGTATCCTCAGAAGCAGCCTTCAATTGCCTGAGATAAAGTAGGGGAAATTATTTCTACAGTTAACTAATCAAATAAATAATTGACAATACATAATATAGAAAGGAAGTCTAATGTATCTTAGGGACTTATACATGGCTTAATATTTTAAAATACATCAACATGGCACATCAGTAGCCCAACTAAGGAAGAAAAAAAAAAACCAGATCATTTCCACTGATGCTGGAAAGGCATAAAATAAAGTCAAGGCTATCCAACAACAAACAGAAACAGACTCATGAATACAGAGAACAAACTGGTGGTTGCCGGAGGGTAATGGGTTAAGAGGATGGGCAGATAGGTAAAAAGGAGGGGCACCTGAGTGGTTCAGTGGGTTAAGCTTCTGCCTTCAGATCAGGTCATGATCTCAGGGTCCTGGGATCAAGCCCTGCATCAGGCTCTCTGCTCAGCGGGGAGCCTGCTTCCCCCCACCGCCTCCCCTGCCTGCCTCTCTGCCTCTGTCAAATAAATAAACTCTTTAAAAAAGATAGGTGAAAAGGATTAAGAAGTACAAACCTCCAGTTATAAAATGTTAGAGAGATGAAAAGTACAGGACAGAGAATATAGTCAATAATACTGCAATAATATTGTATGGGGACAGATGGTAACTCCACTTAATTGAGGGGAACATTACATAATATATGGAATTGCCAAATCACTATGTTTTGCACCGAAACTAATGGAGCATTTTATGTCAACTATGTTTTAAAAATCTTTTTAAAATAAAAATGTAGTTGAAGATTAAAACCGGGTAAATTTATAGGATAGTTACCCCTCAATCTTTCAGATTCTGTATACTCTTGCATGCTCCCTACAGTTTTATTTCCCATGCAGACATTGATTTAATATTTGAGGATAACCGGACCACTTATCCTAGTTAATATTTTAATGGTCGTGAATTCATTTGCTTTAGAAAAAAACAAGGTATAATCTAAATGTGTACAGTTTGACCTCTAGTGAGAAATGGGTTAATTCAATGAACTTTTTTTGTTAATTGAGTGAACTTCTGTGGCATGTTGGTTTATATGAAATTAATAAATAATGGTTGTGATTATTTGTTATTCCAAAAAAAGACTATCCTGATTTTTTTTAAAAAGCACTTAATAACTCAAAGGACTCAAAGGCTATTATCTTAATAGAAGAAAATCTATCTGAAACCAATAGCCACATAATTCTTCACAGAAACATTCATTAAAATTAGAAACGAGGGACGCCTGGGTGGCTCAGTTGGTTGAGCAGCTGCCTTCGGCTCGGGTCATGATCCCAGCATCCTGGGATCGAGTCCCACATCGGGCTCCTTGCTCTGCAAGGAGCCTGCTTCTCCCTCTGCCATTCTGTCTGCCTGTGCTTGCTCTCTCTCTCTCTCTCTCTCTCTCTCATAAATAAATAAAATCTTTAAAAAAAAAATTAGAAACGAAATCAGGTCTAAATTTTCACATTATTTAACATTTAACACTGAGTTAGAACTCTGGCCAATGCAAACAATACATGGCACAGAAATGAGATCTACATTTGGGACAAGAGGAAACATAATTATCATTACTTATGAACAATATTATATACTAGAAAAACCATGATAATAAGATGAAATTTCTAGAATTAATTCAAGCTCAGTAAGATGCTAGACCTAAAATGAATATGTAATTGGCTCTTTGTTATCAGAAGACGGCATTTTTGCTTGTTCCTAATACAGCAGCATTCAGTTTCAAAACATAATACAATTCAGCTGAAAAAATTCTATTCACAATATATTCTAATCTCCTAAGAAATGTGGAGGACCTATATGAAGAATGCCACAAAACTGCAGAGAGCTATAAAAGGAGAGACACCATGTTCTTCGATGGAGAGAAAGAATTTTGTAAATTTGTCAATCATATTTTGTATGTGTAACTCAATGCCAATAGCAATGCAGTCAGTTTTCTTCACAAAATGATTGCAAAGTTTGAAAAAACAACTAAGTGATGCTATCAATGGGGAACAGACTTCTGTAAAAATGGAATAATTTAAGACATACAGACAATACAGGCATAAAAGTAGACAGACACATGTACAAAACAGGTTCTACTGTGTACAAGAATTTAATATGTGATCAGTGGGGCACTGGAAACCAACAACAACAGGAAAGATTATTTAATAAACTGGAAAATACTCATTAAGTATTTGGGGAAAAATCAATTCAGATACTCATCTCATGTTTTTGAGTGGGCTAAAAGGATAAAAGCAAAATGCATAAAACCATTTCAAAAGATCTTGACAAAAATGGAAGAAAATCTCAAACCTCTCCAGTAGGGAAAACTATTATGGAAAGGATTAAATAATTCAGAGAAAAATGCCCAGTGGACTCAAAATTTAAGTCTAAAATTAAAACTAAATCCTAGCACCTTAAGCTAATAGAATGCTGTATGTTAACTATACTAGAATTTTTTTAAAAAATACTAAATACTAACAATAAAAAGATAAACTATGAGTTGAAGGCAACATTTGCAGGAGTGCCACAGATTAAAAAAATGTACTTTTTTTACACTTTATTGCAAATTTCTTACAGGTTTATTTCACTTTTATCTTTTTTTTTTTAAAGTAGGCTCCATGTCCAACGTGGGATTTGAACTTGTGACCCTGAGATCAAAGTTGGATGCTCTACCAACTAAGGTGCCCCTAAAATTATTTCAAATAAAAAATATTTATGAATACCTTGATCTATGAAGAATTCCTGTAAGTTGATAAAAGCCCTAAGACCCCAGTAGACGAATGGGTAAAGGATATAGACACAGTGTAGACACCCATGAATATACACACACACTGACAAAGAAATTAAACAAGGTGGTTAACAAATGTGGGAGGAAAATATTGAGTCTTTGTAGCAAAGAAATGCAAATTAAAATAAGACTTCAATTTACAACTATTAAATAAGCAAATGTTTTCAGTTTTGTCTTTCATAATCAGAAATATAATAAAACAGGCACTCTTTATCATGACGGATGGATGCATAAATAAGAATAATTTAGTTGTTGTGTAAAGAGTATTGACATACTTGAATACCGTGTTCATCATTTACATTAATGAAAAACTTGGAAACGACTTACATGTCAAGATATTCAGGAGGTTATTAGATAGGTTATGAAATATTATATAGCCATTAAAATGGTGTTTATAAAGAAAAGTTTCAAGCCAGATATTTTAATTTTATTTTACTTTTAAAATTCCAGTATAATTATGTAGTGTTATATTATATTATATATTACATTATAATAATTACAATAATATTAATATGAATAATAATATTACTATTATAATACATGTTATATAATATTATATTAGTTTCAGGTTTAAAATATAGTGATTCATTAATTCTATACATTGCTCAGTGCTCATCACGGTAAGTGTACTCTTAATCCTCTTTACCTATTTCCCTCATTCTCCCGCAACCATCCCCCACCCCAGCCATCAAGTTTGTTCTTCATAGCTAAGAGTCTGTCATTTGGTTTGTCTCTTTGTTTGTTTGTTTCGTTTCTTAAATTCCACATAGAAGTGATATCATAGTATTTGTCTTACTCTGTTTCACTTAGTAATAGACTCTATGGATCCATCCATGTTGCTCCAAATAGCAAGATTTCATTCTCCTTTATGGCTGCAAAATAGTCCTTTCTATGTATAGACCCATCTTCTTTATCCATTCATCTCTCTATGGACACTTGGGCTGCTTCTCTAATTTGGCTATTGTAAACAATGGAGTAGTGCAATTACTAGCTCATAGGGCATTCTATTTTTAATTTTTTTAGAAATCTCCAATACTGCTTTTCACAGTGGCTGCACCAGTTTGCAACCCCATCAACAGTGCAAGAGGGTTCCTTTTTCTCCACATCCTCGCCAACACTTGCTATTTCTTGTGCTTCTGATTTTAGCCATACTGACAGGTGTGAGGTGATACCTCATTGTGGTTTTGATTTACATTTTCCTGATGTTTAGTGGTGTTGAGCATCTTTTCTTGTGTCTTTTGGCCATCTGCATGTCTTTGGAGAAGTGTCTGTTCAGGTCTTCTGCCCATTTTTTAACTGGGTTATTTTGGGGGGGGGCAGTGTTGGGCTGTAGATGTCCTTTTTATATTTTAGATGCTAACCTTTTATCAGATATGTCATTTATAAATATCTTCTCTCATTCAGTAGGTTGTCCTTTAGTTTTGTTGTTTCCTTCACTGAGCAGAAGCTTTTTACTTTGATGTAATACAAATAGTTTATTTTTGCTTTTGTTTCCCTTGCCTCAGAGACCTATCTAGAAAAATGCTGCTATGGTCAATGTCAGAGAAATTACTGCCTGTGCTCTCCTCTAGCAGTGTTATGGTTTCAGGTCTCAAATTTAGGTCCTTTAACCATCTTGAGTTTACTTTTGTATATGGTATGAGAAAGTGGTCCAGTTTTCCCAATACCATTTGCTGAAAAGATTGTCTTTTTTCCTATTGCATATTCTTGCCTCCTTTGTCAAAAATTAATTGACCATATAACCACAGGATTATTTCTGGGCTCTCTATTCTGTTCCATTGATCTATGTGTCTATTTTTCATGCCAGTACCATACTGCTTTGCTTACTGTAGCTTTGTAGTATATCTTGAAACTTGGGATTATTATCCCTCCAGTTTTTTTCTTCTTTTTCAAAACTGCTTTGGCTCTTCAAGTTCTTCTGTGGTTCCATACAAACTTTGTTATAGTTCTGTGTAAAATTCTGGTTGGTAGTTTGATAGGAAATGCATTAAATATGTAGATTGCCTTTGGTATGGACATTTTAACGACATTTGTTCTTCCAATCATTGAGCATGGATTATCTTTCCATTTGTCTGTGGCATCTTCAAGTGCTCTCATCAGTGTTTTATAGCTTTTTGAATGCGGGTCTCTCACCTCCTTGGTTAAGTCTGTTCCTCGGCATTTTATTATTTTTGGTGCAACTGCAAATGGGATTATTTTCTTTTCTTAAAAAAGATTTTATTTATTTATTTGAAAGAGGGAGAGAAAGACAAGGGGCAGAGGGAGAGAGAATCCCAAGCCCAATATGGAGCTCTATCCCATAAGCCTGAGATCATGACGTGAGCAGAAACTAACTGAGCCACCCAGGTGCCCTAGGATTGTTTTTCTTAACTTCTCTTTCTGCTACTTCACTATTACTGTATAGAAATGCAACAGATTTCTATATATTTATTTTGTATCCTAAGACCTTGCCTAATTCATTTGTCAGTTCTAGTAGTTTACAAAGGAGTTTTTTAAATAATGTGATAAATGTGCCAAGTGAAGAAAGCAACATACAAAATTATTTGTACAGTATGGCCACATATTTTTAAAAGATTTTATTTATGTATCTGATAGAAAGAGAGAAAGCACAAGCAGGCAGAGAGGCAGGCAGAGAGAGAGGGAGAAGCAGGCTCCCCACTCTGTGCGGAGCCCGATGTGGGGCTCAATCCCAGGACCCTGGGACCATGACCTGAGCCAAAGGCAGAGGCTCAACTGACTGAGCCACCCAGGCACCCCTGGCCACATATTTTTAAAAATGAAAAGGGAAAAAAGAATTTTTAAAAGTGCATGCAAAACAACAGTAGTTGTTTTGGGTGGTGGACCTGATAGTAATTTTGTTTTTTCAACTCTTACATGGACCCAATTTTCCTCAAGGAGAATGTATTACAGTTTTATAATATATAATATGACAAACAAATCCCTGTTATGTCTAGAGCATTGGGGAAATCTCATGGTATGTGTTCATCATAGATTCCAGGTTTCTGACATTAATAAAAGCATTCTAGGGGGAGCAGGGTGGCTCAGTCAATTAAGCAACCAAATCCTGATTTTGACTCAGGTCATAATCTCACGGTTGTGGGATTGAGCCCCACACTGGGCTGCATGCTCAGCATGGAATCTGCTTGAGATTCTCTCCCTCTCTCTCTCTCCCTCTCCTTTGCCCCTCCTCCTGCTTGCCTCCACACAAGCCCTCTCTTTATCTCTCAAATAGATAAGTAAAATCTTCTTAAAAATAATTTTATATGAATTTTAAGCCAATGGTGGCATCTTTTCCAGTTCCATCTGCCTACCAGCCACACAGAGGTTGGGTGTACAGAAAAAGGCTAACTGATCACAAATGCTATTGCTAGGCACTTTGATGCTGTAAGATACCTAATGATTAGTTGGGTCTGAGGAGGAAAAAAAAAAAACCTTTCAGAAAAAAAGACAATTCTACCAGAAATTTTTAATGGTGATTTTTTGTTTGCTTTTTTCTTAAACTACCTTTCCAGAACACAAAAATAATAAATGCTGGATATAAAAGGTGCAAGTGTTACAGGTGTTCATGATGGGGAGAGTGACTATCACTATTAAAGTTTGTTATATATTACTCCCGATTTTTTGGATGAATCTCTAACATTTTAAAAAGAATAATGGGACCATTCTGCACATGCTGTTTTGTAATTTAATTTTAATGGTTTAAAATAGTCCTCTTTTAGTTTACTCTAATTTATTTAACCAATGGCCTATTACCAACTCATTATTATCAACAATGCTACAATGAATATATACTTGTCATTGTGTACTTGTACAACACAGAAGTGTCTGAAATATTTGACTATTTTACAGTAAACACCCATCACTCTTGATTATTTGTGTGTGATAATTTCCTGGAAATGGATTTTCTGGGTTAAAGCTTATTGCTAAGCAGGCCTCTACCAATATTGTTTATATTCACAACTAATATATAATGAAAATGTGTCTTTTTTTACATCTCCAACAATGAGTACATTATCAAGGTTTATTTCCTTTTAGCCAGCCTGATTGGTACAAAATATTGTCATTGCTTTCATTTGCATTTCTTTAATTATTACAGAGGTTGAGCATCTCTTCATAGATCTCTTGATCATTTCTGTTCAATTTTAGAAATTGGCCATTATAGTCCTTTGTCTGTATTAATATTTATCTTTTCTTGTTGATTTGTGAAAGCTCTTTTTATATCCAGGAATGTAGCCCTTTATTTATTATGTTATTTGCACAATTTTCTAAGGCTTTCTTTTCACTTTTTATTTTCAATTTCTTGTATAGAAAATCTTTAATGTAGTTTTATTTATCAGTATTTTCTAATTCTGGGTCTGTGTCATGCTTAAAAAGATTTTCCCCACTCCAAGAATGTAAATAATATTTATTTATGTTTTCTTCAAGTATTTTTTATGATTTCATTATTTTACATTTTTATTTTTGAAGCATCAGAATTTATTTTGATGTAAAGTATGAGATGAAGACCCAGTTTCTTCTTGTCACAAATTGCTAATCAGTTGGCCTGAAACCATTCACCAAATAATCCATCTTTTCTGCACTAATCTGAAATACCATATTTATGATGTACTAAATACTCATATGTAGTTGGTATATTTCTGGAATCTATTTACCTTAGCCCCTGAGCCAGACGTGGCAATTTGCTTTTGAGTACATATACACTTAACAGAAAAACAAAATACTACTATAATGGAGTTGAACATCCCTAGACTAAATAGAAAATTCCTTCTTACTAATGTATCTTTCAAGATGAATTTTTGACAATAGGGTTAACATAACTTAAAAAGTCAGATTTAGTATCATACCCAAGTCACTGTGAGCCTTACCCAAAGTTCTTTACCCCTACTTTACTTGTCAAGGAAGGATTAATAATGTTCCTCTCTCAGTATTTCTGGTCAGTGAGTTCACTGTGACAAAATAATAGAACCACAAATTGAAAGTCCTGGTAAAAGTTGGTGACATCAATCTAAGCAGTGGAACTTTTCCTTTGAAAGACGGCCTGAGTATGAATGGATTTTTAGATTCATATATAGACACGAGTAACAATGCATCTCTTTTTCTAGCTCATGTATCTAACCCTGTGCAGATTCACACTGAACCCATTAAAAACAGACACAGTATTTTAGTTTAAGGGAACATTTCTGGGTGGATAGAGTTCACACAGAATCAATGACAGGGGGAGTTGCCCTAGTCGGCTTTCTTGCCATAGAGAGTGTGTGTGTGTGTGTGTGTGTGTGTGTGTGTAGACTCTCCTTTCTTCAGCTACCCCAGAATAAAGGAAGAAAATGACCCTGGAACCCACCATCTCAGGACTGCTGAA
This sequence comes from Lontra canadensis, assembly GCF_010015895.1. Lineage (NCBI taxonomy): Eukaryota > Metazoa > Chordata > Mammalia > Carnivora > Mustelidae > Lontra > Lontra canadensis. Next base: position 10,396,705 of record NW_022631025.1, on the reverse strand, counting down.
GGATCACCATACTGTGCTGCCTGATTCCATTGTGTGGGTTTTGTGCAAGAACTCACTCCTCCAGTAGAACACCTGTCCATATGGCCAACCCGCCTCTTAGAATAGGTGCAAAGCCTGAGGTCCTCAATACTTCTAGGGGCCCACAAAAATGTTTTAACTTCTTTTAACATCAGAAGCAAAAAAAAAAAAAAAAAGGACTTTTAGGCCAGAGAAAACGTTTTGTTATATAATATTAATATATTCATCCTTACACTAACAGAGTTCTAATCTTTAATATTTGTATTTGAAGGATGGGGATCACAAAAGTCATAACACAGCCTTGCCTGTCCCTCAAAAGATTTCTTGCCAAGGGAACACCAAACATTTTAGAGCTTATATCCTATTCTCTTCCTGGAAATTCACAATTAAAGGCTCACAGGAATTCTGCAATAAAAATAAAATGAAACAACAACAAATTATAGAACTTCATTTACTCCAAGGTTCTCAAGGCTTATTCGATCCTGAAATGTCTTTTTCTCCTACATAATAACTACTGTCTTCTCCCAGAACTAATAATCCATGGAAGAATTCAGGAAAATAATTAACTCTCCATTACATTAAGATTCAGCATCAGTCAACAGGATCCATAGCTAACATTCCTCAACCATCCTCTTCTTTTTTTTTTTTTTTTTAAGCAGACCATACAGAAGCCTAACGGATTATTCTTTATTCTTTAGGAACAGAATTAGAATGATACCTGATGCCCTTTGAGCCACATGCTAGCAACACAGTCCTACCTACCCACTCGGCAAGAGAATTTTATTGTTGCCCAAGTTTCAGATTTGTGCTACACAGCTCACTGAGACCCGTTTCAATTCAGTTTTTTTGATAGGTCTGCAGCAGTGTGAAGATGAAAATAATTTCCAAATGGCAAAGAAGGGTGAAAAGCTGCTTTCCTGAATCCCAGAACATGTTATTCCTTAACCTATCAGACCTTATTAAGAGTGACTTAAAATCTGTCAGTTCTCAAAAGGTTTCTCCAGTAACAGATTTCTTGGTTCCATTTCAGTTCCTGCAGTTACCACAACGATAGCCCTATTCAATTTAGCCGGGCTCGGCTGCGTGAATGCCGAAATTAAAATGTGCTTTCAAAATTCAATCCACAGCAAAACTGACCTAACTTAGAAGCATCTCCACAGTCAGATTTAATAAAACGATATGAGTTTGGAGGAGAAGGCAGAAGAAAGATGAGTGTCTTTGAGGTATAAAAGTAGATAGTGTTGTTTTTTTTTAAGTTACGCTAACATATGTCCCTTTTTTAAAGTCAGTTTTCTGTTTCACAGAAAAAGTCAAACACCCTCCGTTGTTTCTTTTCAATTTTCGGAGGTTTATCCATTAAGAAGATGATCTCTATTATTTTTCTGGAAGCAAATGCATTTGTCTACCCTTAGTGCTTTAAAGTACATATATTTCTTGCCTGGGAGACACTTGAAAGCCTTTTGGTTAAACGGAAACCATCAAAGCTAGGGGCCATAATATTTTTTTTACAATTAGGAAACAAAATGTCTTCTAAGGAAGGAAAAAAAAACAACAACAACGCTGCTCATTAAACTATAGATTTGAGTTCTAGAAGAGAGAGAACTAACCTCATTCCCTGAACACACAGTATTTAGCCTAACAAACACTGACAACCACAAAAATGAAAACACAGTTTGGCCAGACCCTGCTTTGTCCATTTTTTATCATCCCAGTTGGTGTGTACGCATGTGTATGAGAGAGAGAAAGGGAAAAAGAGAGAAACGATCTCTCTTGGCTGGCAAAATTGATGAAGGTCTGATAAAATGGCACACACTGATTTTATTTCCTATTAAAGGCCTACCTGGGCTCCTTATTTTTGAGTCAATAGAGATACCTAACTTTTTTCGAAAGCTACTGAATGCTTGCAAAAATAGTAGCAAAGGGGGCGCCTGGGTGGCTCAGTGGGGGGAGTGTCTGCCTCTAGCTCAGGTCATGATCCTGGGGGCCTGGAATCGAGCCCATATGGGGATCCCTGCTTTGCGGGGGGATCCTGCTTCTCCCTCTGCCCCCACCCCCCAGCTCATGCTCTCTCTCTCTCTCTCAAGGAAATAAGCAAAATCTTAAAAAAAAAAAAAATAGTAACAAAGGAAAAAGAAACCTTTCTAAAGGCAAATCACTTTGATAATCTTGAACAACCCAACTGGAGTAATGGGAAGGACAGTTAGTAAATGTATCATCAACCAACAAATAGAGTAGGTACTCTGTGATAAGCTAGGTGCTTGACACGGGGTTCCTGCTCTTGAAAGTCCCGTGAATTGGTCTGGGAGGTAATAAAACGTACCTGGGACAAAATGCCTATCAGAAAATAGGAACAGAGCAGTGTTTTTAAATTATGCTTCCGTATGTCAGTCCTATTCTAGAAACAGAACTGAGGTATCTCCTGCCAAAAATAGATCATGGTAGCCTATGTCTTGGTTTATGAATTGGTAAAAGAAGAAAACTAGTTATTAGAATTTTATCAATTTCATATTTTTACCCTGTCCATCTTCCTTAAACACTGGTATTTACTACCATTTCGCTATTAATAAGATGGTAAAGGGCCATGAATCTGTAGAAAACACATACTGAGAGGAAAAAAAATCCTGAAATTGCTGAGGACTTAATTTCACAGTTTCTTATTTTGAAGGAAATAAACTCCTGGTTGTAATGTTTTATATATATACATATATGTATATATATATATAATAGAAACATCCATATTTTCTCCTGATTAAAGTGTTCTCAGTTTGCTGGATGAATTAAACATATCAATATATTATGGCATTTCTACCACATGACCATAATATTCAGTTATTTTTTTAGTGAAATAAATTGGGAAACAACCAAGTGTATAGGCAGATGTAAAATGGAATGAACAAACAGTTTTATCAATTTTTGTCTATTTATATCCTGACATTGCATAGAGGCTGTAAGGCTGATAATGTCACAAACAAATTTTCAGACAATAAGATACACCTGTGAAAGCAACATAACATGAGAACGTTTTCTTGAAGAATGTGGTATTTCAAATAAGCCAGGAAGGATAAATCAAATCTGGGGAAAAAAAATGCTTTAGAATGCAAAGTAACCCAATAGTTATTTTTACAGCATCTGGTGGTAATGTTAATTTTACAAGCCACATTTTTAATAATCTTGGTTATTCGATAACATTGTCAAGGTCATTGTACATTGTAGAATTTTTTTTTTTTTAACCACCAAATGAGTGGACCATTACTAACATTTTGACGTACTTGTTTTCTGTGTACTTTTTAATAGTTGTAATCGACTGACCATACCATTTTCTATCTGGAGTTTTTCAGTGAAGATGGAAACTTAAAACTTTTTCTCATGTTATTAAAAAAAAATCTGTGGATGTGGTATCTTTAACAGTTGTATACTGTAACACTGTAAGGATGTATCAGTTCCCTTATTCCTGTATATTTAGGTGAAGGTTTCTCATCTTTCACCATTATAAGCCTGAGATGAACACAGTGGTTGGTGTTTCCGTTGGCCTCTGTCCATTTCCTGCTCTGTGTGGTCCCTAGGTCTCACTCTCTCCTCCATCAGCCATGTGGTTTGGGGAGGACTGACCCAGCTCCAGGAGTGGGCGCCATGCCACTCACTGTGGAGGCTGGTTCCGGGGATAGGCAGACAACCACTTAAAAAAGACGACACACTGCCATGACACTCCTCCCTCAGAAACTTCATTTTCAGAGGCAGAAATAGTCTATGTGGCCCCAGAGTGCTTCCAATGCATCACATAAGCACAGCCATGGGACACAGCTCTGGATCAACTCATTCAAGGTCACACTGAATGGGAGTCATGAAAAATAAAGAGGGGGCCTCCTGACCTGTCTGGGGAACAAAAGGAAAAGAAGAGGACCTACCTGAAGCCAAGACAGAATTTATGTCTAGAGAAAAAGCTGGTGAAACAAGAGTCAGTATATAAAAGCAAATGTATTAAAGATTAGGACTTGTACATTTCATAACTGTTCATTTTGTTCACACATTTAAAATTCTGTGACAAAAATGACTATTCCATGGATTACAAAGTTCTCTGGATTACCCAATGTTAGAGAACTAACATCCTCAAGAAAGGGGAGCCTGGGTGGCTCAGTTGGCTAAGTGTCTGACTCTTGACTTCGGCTCAAGTTATAATCTCAGGATCATGGGATCAAGCCCCATGTCAGGACCCATGCTGGATGTGGGGTCTGCTTGAGATTCTCTCTCTCCCTCTCCCACTGCCTCTCCCCTGTTCTCTATCAGATAAATAAATAAATAAATAAAATCTTAAAATCCTCAAGGAAAAATCTCTTTACCCAAAAGCCAATGAGTGTTTGTTTTGCATATACCCTCAGCTCCTAAGACACAAGCTTGAGGGGACACCTGGGTGGCTCAGTGGGTTAAGCATCAGCCTTGGGCTCAGGTCATGATCTCAGGGTCCTAGGGTCGAGCCCTGCATCAGGCTCCCTACTCAGTGGAGAGTCTGCTTCTCCCTCTCTCTCTGGCCTCACAAACCTCTCCCCCAACTTGTGTTCTTCTCTCTCAAATAAATAAAATCTTAGAAAAAAAAAAAAAGACTTAAACTTGAGGACTGAGAGAGAAGGAAGGTAATCACTAAGGAACTTGAAATCAAGGAAGAGTATCTACCACTATCAGAAGAGATATTTCCAGTTGCGGCTGTCCAGAGTCATACCAAAGGTTGGAAGACATGGTCACATCCTTGTGAAGTGTGAATGAATTTAGTGAATCCTGGAATCTTCAGGTCTTTGCTGAGAAAAAGAAACCTAATGAATAAAAGTTCATGGATCCCTGCCCTCTTACCAAATGACAAAAAGTGCTTGGTACGGGCAGGGTGATGGAGTTTGGGACCTCAGAGATCACACCAAAGGATATTACCTATGAGCCAGTGGGGGACAAATGAGTTTGCCTGTAATACAAGGCTCTAAACTGGTAGGCACAGACACTTCTGATCCACACGCAACGCCGGTCAAGGCTTCAACTTGAACCCCAGCCACTTGGCATAGTGTCTATAGTAGCTACCTGGTACAACGGCTGGAAGGTTCCCGTTGTTTTATACGCTGCCTTCTGAAATACTGAATACCCTTGTTAAACGTAGGTAAGCCATATATTTGAAGTGGCTTATAAGAATACCTATAAGAAATTAGGAAAATGCCAATAAAGCAGGCATAGAAAAACCCGCAGATAGAATAAAAGAGCAAGACCAAAGGAAGCGCTAAGACATAGATATGAATGCACTGTGAATCCACTCATTTCCTACAATGACCTGCAAATTGGGCTTTCAGTTTCCTGCCGGCCAAGGCACAAAGAGTAGCATGAGCACTTTGGAGGACAATCTGTGCTGTCCATGAGGGATAAATACATTTGTGTCTTTTGTGGGAGAGTGGGGGACGAGGAAGGAGTGAGTTTTCCGAATATTAATATTTGGTAACTAATTAGTTTTGAAGGTCTCTAAGCAGCCATTATAACAGTTATTACTTTCATTCAAATGGCACTTAATGCTTCACAAAGTAATTTACACACTTTCTTTCATTTGCACAAAAATCCTGTGATGCAAGATTTGAGGGGATGGTATTATTAAAGCAATAATGTATCTCTCACTCACGCATCCAGGAACTTCGCCTCCCTGGAAACACAATGCAAAAGGAGAAGATAAGCAGAAAGATCTCTGAGATAAGAAACCAAATGGCAGCAAGTCTATGCAGAGGAAAGAATCTCCCTCGGAACCTAGATCCCCTTATTTAGTCTGAAATTTTTTTTTTTTTTTTTTTTTTTTTTTTGACAGACAGAGATCACAAGTAGGCAGAGAGGCAGGCAGAGAGAGGGAAGCAGGCTCCCTGCTGAACAGAGAGCCGATTCGGGGCTCAATCCCAGGACTCTGGGACCATGACCTGAGCCGAAGGCAGAGGCTTTAACCCACTGAGCCACCCAGGCACCCCTAGCCTGAAATTCTAACAATACTTAACTTCCTTCCTAAAACCCTAGCAGGTTAAAACAAGGGACTATTAACAAACGAGGGACTATTACAGAGAGGCACTTTGAAAGCCCCCGAAAACTGAGACGTAGGAAAGCAGGGTAGTGTAGAAACTGAAAACACCATACGGCTCACCAAGTAGCGTACGCAGGGATGTGTCAAGAGGTCAGACCTGGACCCTGGCCCTCTAAGAATCAGGTGTTCACACGGTTACATGGTTACCTCACCAATCTTTCAGGAAACAAAATGAGCTCATGGTCATCTGCTCCCAACCCTTACAGCCTTTCAGTGACCTGCCAAGGCTCATAAGATAAAATCCTTATTAAAAATGGCCCACAAGGTCCTGCGGATCCTGGCTTCCGCTGCCTGCCTCTCCAACTGGTCTCACATCCCCTCCACTTCAACCCCACCTGGGTGGGCTTCTTCTGCACACTTTCTTCTCTCTACCTGAACCTGTCTCACTGCTGCCTCTCCTGGGCAACCTGAAAGGTCATTTTCTTGGGGAGCTTTACTCAGTCCTGGAGTCTAGGTTTCCTTGTAAACCCTTAGCACTTTTGCATTTGAAAACGGATCATAGTTGCATTTAATCATTAGTTTGCTTGGTCGGTACCTGTTTCCTCCAGGGTACTGTGAGCTCTGGGAGAACAAAGACCATGTCTGGAATACATGCGCAATAAATATTTACTGGGAAAAAGAAAAAAAAGAAGGAGAGTATGTAATGTCACAGCACAAACATGCTACATCTTCTTGGTAAATATTTCAAATTCACTACAAGATCTTTTTGACAAGGGAGAAGCTATTATTTTCTTTATTAAAGCAAAAATAAAAGATTCATTATGGAGTAGAATGCAAAATTCATACGAATTTTAAAGCTAAAGCACAAGCTTCCAGGAATGCTTCTGCCTACGCCCCCCGATTTTTCTCAAGGCATTGTGCTTAAAATAATACGGAAACACGGTGTGGTAAAAGATCCATTTCCCAAGAGATCTGGATAACCAAGGCTCATCTCCGTTTTACTAGATGAGAAAGCGTACGAAGAAGGCTTTGCAAACCGTAAGGCTGTGTGCAAATATAACTTATTATTACTGAGAAATCTGTCCCGAAGAGGGGAGGTGGCTTGGTTCGTACTGCACCGCCAATTACAGGTGAGGCTGGCGCCAGGACCCACGTCTCCCGAGGCCTGTCCCGCCCGCTGTTTCTCATTAACGCACAGCACCTGCCACCTGCTCCCTGATGCAAAGGTCCCCTCCCTCCCAGCCACATCTGGGGCTGATGCCCTAAGCTGGCCCCCAATACACTTCAAGTTCTGACCAACCAGAATCGAGAAGCGGGCAGAAAACCCAGTCGGGCACTTCCAAGCAGCAGAAGAGAGAGGCTTTTGGCCTGGCCCTCAGGACCGGCAGCTTCCCGGGAGGGCGGCCGGCTCGTCGGGCCCGAACCCAGGAGGCTCTCCCTCTAGCGGCGCAAACGCAGGACTGCAGCGCGCCCCGGAGCCACCGTCAAGCCGCTTTTCTGAGGGGGCTGTGCGCCCGCCGGGCTGAGAAGTGCCGCGGGTATTCCCGGGGCTGGGAAGCGGGAACGCTCAGGAGTAACTCAGGGAAGACAACACACGCGGCTGCCCGGCCTCGCCGTCCTGCGCGCCGAGGTTGGCCACAGCCGCTGCTTAAGGAAACCGGGAACCCCTGAGGCGCCTGCAGAGGCGGGTGGAGGTCCCCGTCAGGCCCCGGGGCGATGCAGCCGCACTTCCCGCTCCGTGCGCCCCGCCCGCGCGCGCCGGGACTCGCCCTCCCGGCCGAGGGGCGACCGGCTGCGGGAGGTTCCTGCGCCGCGCACGCCCACCCACGCCGGGGCTGGCGCGCTGGGGCTGGCGACCGCCGGGGGACCCCGCCCCGCTGCCTCGGGCTCGCGCGGCGCGCGTGCGCGCGGGTGGGCGTGGGAGGCAGGGGCGCTACTAGCGCCGGCGTGTGCGCGCGCGCTCCCCCGGGCGCCCTCCCGCGCAGGCCGGCCCGGCTCGGCCCCGGCGCGCGTCACGAGGGGCGGGCGGGCAGAAGGGGGTGGGGCCGCGGACCGGAGGGGCCCGAGCGGCGGCTGCCGAGCCCAAGCCGGAGCTGGGCGAGGGCGGCTGCGGTCCCGGCGGCGGCGGTGGCGGCGGCGGCGGGAGAAGATGGTGGCGCTGGAGGTAGGAGCGGCTGGAGCGGAGCTTTATTCCCAGGCTTGGCACCAGCGCTGTCATTAGCGCCGCCTGCTCCCGCGGGCCCGCGGACCCAGCTGTCAGGCAAGGTACCACAGCCAGAGAGGGAGGGGGGTGCCCGGCGCTGATGCTGCCCCCGACGGAGCCCCGGTCCTTGCCGGGGGGTGGGGGTGGTGGTGCTCCCGGGCGCGACTCGGGCTGTAAGCAACAATAGTGCGGATGAACGGGGACAGCCGGCGACATCCAGGGGCAATGCCTTTAGCCATCGAGCTAACGGGGCGGGGGAAGGAGGCGCTGAAGGCAGGGACGTCTGGTGTCCGGTGCGCGCCGAGATGCGGGGCTTTGGAGGCAGCGGGCGTGCCTGATGACAGTCATGCAAGGAGTGTGTGTGTGTGTGTGTGTGTGTGTGTGTGTGTGTAAAAGGTACAGCCAGGGGATGGGGGTGGTGGACTGAAGGTGTTGGAGAATGACATTTCCAGGAATCCCCGCTAGGCTCTCTCATCCCTTGGCTGACTCTCCCGGAGAAAAGAGTGTGGTGATGGCAACGATGAGGTGGGCAGGATGCACTTGGTGTGTGCGTGGAGAGAGGCAGTGGGATAGGTGCGGATTTGTAAAATCCCATGTGTGTAAGTGTGTGTGTGTGTGTGTGTGTGTGTACTCGTGTGATTGCCTCCACGGCTCCCCTAACTGAGCTCCAAACCCAGAGATGTGCGGGTGCCCTGACTTGCTGCCACCCGCTGTCTATGGGACAGTGTTTGGTATTTTGGCCCTGCAACTCTGAGTACAGTCTGTGTTCTGCTCTTTCGAGTGGATGGGATTCTCACTTCCCCTTTCTCTGGCTTCTTGACGCCGGGATGTGGAAATGTGCATGTGGCTTTGGGCGCATGGCAGGGAAATAGGATCATGGTTACCCCTTCTGGGCTTGTTAGCCTCCCTGGATTATAAGGCAGCCTCTATCCTGTGGGACTTCTCTCCTCAGCCCCTGTTCTGTAAGGGTCTTGGATGCCCTGACTCTGCAGTTTCTATTGTTTATCGCTTGTCTGACCTGATGGAGAGGGGGTCTTTGATGGCCACATTCGCCTCTCTGTCCCCACAACTTTGAATGTCAACTAGACCTTCTCCTTCCACATTCCAACAGTGGAAACCTTAGGGCTGAAGAATGGTTGATCTTTATGTTGGTTCTTATAGAATGAGCTCTGGAGGTGTGTATAGAAAGATGGGGTCAGGGGGAATATTTGAAAAGAAGAGAAAGATTGTACAGAGAAATGTTTCATATGGTTGGTCAGCGCCACACAGGCAGGGCGTTTTCCAAAGGAATAGGAATACTTTATTTCTACTGCTGGTGTCATCGACTCTTCCAGCTCTCACAATGGCTAGGTGGTGCCATATACCATTCACGAACTGAAATCTCCTAAGACCCATGGTGATGGGGTCCTGGTTTGGTAAAGTCTGCTTTCCTAGCCGATGTAGTCTGCTAACAGAGAATTTGAAAAATGTCAGGCTGGCAGTAAGTCACCCAGTGGGAGCCAGGACACGGAACTGCATCCAGAGTCTATGGCTGTTTAATTGTCTCTGCGCGATAAAGATAGGCTTATGTGGGGCTGGGTAGAGATAGGGAGATAGCATATGATAGCATATTCCTGTGTGTGTCCACTGCAGTTTGACTCCCCGGTGCCTGTATTACTCCTGCGGTATTTGTAGGAATTCATGCACCTCTGCACTTAATATCTTGGTGCTTCTTTATTAAAATGTTGTGTGAGAAGATTAGCCTGCTTAGAACATATTTAAACTACAGCACCTTAAATTCTGCTGCATTGCTGTCAGAATCCAAACTAGCGGCCCCAATCCTCTTTGAAAAGCCTGTAGCAGTCATGGCTATATAAGTAAATATATACCACGTTGGCCTCCGAGGGTTCTTTCTCTTTTTCTTTTTTAAAAAAAATTCGGTTTTGTTTTGCCAAAGCCTGAATGATACTGCTGTTACAATGAAAATAATAAAATTAGTGCTGTTCATGTATGTTTTTTTTTCTTCCTATGTATCGTCTCTTAATTAATGATGATACATGGAGCAGGTGCTCTTGAAACTGTAAACGTTAAATTTCCGTATGTCCTTCAGTCAAGCCTTCTAAAATGTTAGTGTGAGGTTATTGGATCCCCTCCAAGATTTAAGGATAGATTTATAAAAATGAATTTTGAATCTTAGTTTTACTCCCTATTAGTTCTGCCAATGTCTTTCTGGGAAAAGTACTTATGGAATTTAAAAGGCGTTTGAAGAGGTTCTGTTTCTTTCTTTCTTTTTTAAATTTTCTTTATGTTTGCAAGCAAAAGCCAGAGATGTAAAGGTCTTATGGGAAAGTTAAAGGGTATTAGAAATTGACAAGGTAAATACACTGTTTAGAAGAAGAATAATTATAAACAACACAGTCAATGACTCAGGAATTAGTGATTTCCTTTCTAGTGTAAATGTGATGATTTAAAAAATACAATGCCTGGCTTTTCAAAAGGTTGGACTCGTAAATTTAATAGTACACCATAACTTCTATAATTCAATCTGGTAAACAGTCGTACCTTTGTTTTGTGTGGATGCATCTTCTTCACTTAAAGGGCCATTAATGCTTTTTTTTTTTTTCCTATTATTGAGTTTCTTAAAGAAGTTCGTTTTTCAGAAAACTTGGAAGTAAAAGACATTTGAAAATTGGCCTGTGCAGCTGAAAGGAATAAACTATGGTACCATGGGGAGATGAGACTTATATCCTACAAGGAAAAAGTAATTGTGGCTAAAATTGAGAGAATTTCAAGGATTAGAAGCCAAAGTTAACCCTTTGGGTTAAAATCATTAACTCACAAATATTTAACTACGTACTACCTCTCAGTCTCCGTGTGCCTTGGATGAGTTTGGGAGATCGAGAGGGCCAGAGATGTGAAAAATAAGAAGACTTAGACCCTGCTCAGAGGAAGTTCATGGTCTGGAAGTCTGGGAGATAGGCGTACCTGTAACTAACTATAAAAATGGCTACCTTGCCAAAAAGCTATATTCCTTCAATGCTGTGGGTATTCATAAGGTGTAGCAATGACTGGGGCGCCTGGGTGGCTCAGTGGGTTAAAGCCTCTGCCTTCAGCTCAGGTCATGATCCCAGGGTCATGGGATCGAGCCCCACATCGGGCTCTCTACTCAGTAGGGAGCCTGTTTCCCTCTCTCTCTCTGCCTGCCTCTCTGCCTACTTGTGATCTATGTCTGTCAAATAAATAAATTTAAAAAAAAAAAGATGTAACAATGACTTCCACTGGAAGAGTTGGGGAAGGTTACGTGAAAGAGGTAGCATTTGAGCTGAGACTGAGACAGTTGGTGTTTGGGCTGGCCGGGAACGGAAGGCATCCTTGAGGAATGAGTAGCAGAGACTTGGTGATGGGAAGGTGGGGGCTTGCCCAAAGAATGGTGTGCTTTGGTTGAGGCACCCAGAATGCCAATGGATGTAATGAGAGGGCAGGGGAGAAAGATAGGTTGTCCAAGGTTATGGAACAGCTTGGGTACAGATTTCATTCAGTAAGCACCAGGGAGCCATGGAAGGTTTCTGAGGAAGAGTGTTGTCAGGGTCATAACTCTGCAGTAACCCTGTAGCATTGTGTTGGACATAATGCAATGAGAAAAGACTGGTTGTAAGGAGACCAGTTAGAGTCTGTCATCAAATTAGGGGTAAGCGGGGCGCCTGGGTGGCTCAGTGGGTTAAGCCGCTGCCTTCGGCTCAGGTCATGATCTCAGGGTCCTGGGATCGAGTCCCGCATCGGGCTCTCTGCTCAGCAGGGAGCCTGCTTCCCTTCCTCTCTCTCTGCCTGCCTCTCTGCCTACTTGTGATCTCTGTCTGTCAAATAAATAAATAAAATCTTTAAAAAAAAAAAAAAAAAAAAAAAAAAAAAAAATTAGGGGTAAGAGGAAATGAGACAACAGGAGTGGAGAGGAATAATGTGAACGCTGAGCAGGGAAGTCAGAAGTCATTGTTGGGCGCAGCTGAGACAGTGATTGGGTCTTTGTCAGAGAGGAGTTTCGGAGGAGGATGAGGAAGAGGAGAAAAAAAAGAGATTTCATCCCAGGCAGGACAGATTCGTCCAAGTGAAGGGACTAGAATACAGCTGTAGGTTTTCTGGAGAGATGTCAGAGCTACAAAGAGAATTGGGAGTCATCTACTTAGGAGTGATTTTGATGCCTCAGGAATGGCTAGTGAAGGAAATGGAGTGAAACAAAGCAAAAGATAAGGGTAAGGATCCTTGGGTCATGTCTGTATGTTAGAGGGGAGAGAGAAAGAAGAGGATAAGAACAATATTAAACAAAGGGCAGCTGGAACAAAATGGTGCCAGTCATGTGGTGTCATGGAAGCTGGGAAAGGTGAGGGAGCCACCACCATCCACATCTCATCATACAGCACATCCCAAGGGCTGAGGGTACAGTGAAGGAAAAGCCACTGGATTTGATTCCTGGCTTTCCTAAAGTATTTTTGGTGGTGGCCAAACAGTGGTGGCCGCCAGGCTGCCAGGGGTTAAAGAGTCAGAGTCTGGGTGCCTGGGTGGCTCAGTCTGTTAAGCATCTGCCTTCACCGCAGGTCATGATCCCAGGGTCCTGGTATCGAGCCCCACATCCGGATCCTCCTTGCCCAGTAAGGAGCCTGCTTCTCCCTCTGCCTGCTGCCCCTGCTTGTGCTCACTCACTCTCTCTCTGACAAATAAATAAATAAAATCCTTCTAAAAAAGTTTTAAAAAAGAGGCAGGGGTGATGCATGTGGAAAGCTGTGAAGACACACTTCCTTTTAAATAAATTGGACGGCAGAGGAGGAAGGATTCTGACGCATCAAAGAAGTGGCGTACTATAGAGAAAGTAATGTTTTTAGCGTAAGAAGACTGGAGCCTACTTTATCGCCAGAGAAGAATCCACAGAGAGGAAGAGAGATTGAAAATGTAAGAGAGAGTCTAAGCGGACAGAATGGAATCTTCAAGAAGATGGGAGGATACTGGGTGAAGGCAGAAGAAGGACTCTCGAGACAAAAGCATGGGGGTTTTGAGGTGGAAAGAGAATCATTTGACCATCATCTTCTAAGTAAAGTCAAAGGACAGGTGGGCAGATTGAGACCATAAGTAGAATAATGAAGTCTTGGAGTACGCCTTGTGTGGTAGCGGTGAGTCAGTTAGGGGGGAACAAAAGGTTACCACCTAGCTATGAAGGCCTGCATTTGGAGAGCATGAACGTATGGTGGAACCAATTAACCCTATTTAAGCAGAGCTTGACGACTACTTATGTAATTTTTGTAATAGAGCGCATTTAATGCTGTTAAATATAGTGGTTCCTCTTTCCCTTAAACTCAATGAAGAGAGAAAAATGTTTACCTTTAAAATTAGCTGAATAAAGACCTCCACCTGAAGTATTTCCTGTGACTTTTCTCTCTGAGGGATTGCTGACTTAAATCAATAAAGCATATAGTAAAATAATGGGGGGAAAAGTGTTTTCAAAAAGATGAGCTTTCTCTATCTATAACAGCAGGATATGGCTTTACAGGGAAGTGTGAAGTCGATTTTTCAAAAGAAAAATCAAATATAGCACCTCACCCAACACCATACTCATCATAAGCACTCAATAAATATTTGTCACATGAATACATGAATAATTTTTTTTTTTTTTTTTTGTAAGCAAGGTAGAGTAACCAAGATCCAAAATATTGGGATTTCTTTCTTACTTACACCATGGACATTGAATGAGTTGCATTCCATGGTCCATACAAGTTTATGATAGAATTAAAACAATTTTATTTATTCATACCTCCAACATATGTTGAGGCTTTACAAAAAACAATTTTTTTTAACAAAACTTTTTTTCACAAAATAATCGTGTATCCTTTAGATCCTTGAGCTATGGGGCTGTCATGATTCCAGATGAGTTTATAGCATTTCAGCTGTGGTGAGTGATGATTTTGAAGTCCTCCCGATGAAATCATTTATTCATTCCTTCAATAAGCATCGACCGAGCGCCTCCTCTAGACCAGACACTATTCTAGGTGCAAGGGATACAGCAAAGGGGAAGAAGTCCCTACTTTTCACTGACTTTTTAGCAGGAAGAGAACAAATAAGCAAATATATATCATGTCAGGGGTCGACAAGTGCCGAGAAGAATAAAGCAGAGAAGACAATAGGGCGTGAGGGTACTGTTATTTTCATAGAGGGTGTTCAGGGAAGGCCTTGGAGCAGAGAGAGCTTAATGGAAGGTGAAGTAATGAGCTGCACAGACATTTAGGGGAAGGGCCTAAGGCAAAGAGAACATCAAGAGCTCCAGGCCTGAGGTGGGAATGTGCTTGGCATGACCGAGGAATAGCAGGGAGGCCTCCTGGGTCTCCTTGCTTCACCAGGCCATGTCTTGTCTTCCCAATGGATGGAGTGGTCACCCCGGGATCCTTGAGGGACACTTAAGGATAATGTGATGCCTTGCCTTTCAATATTTAATCAGTCGTCCTTAAAGCCTTATCACCAGCTACCATGTTTGGGCTGACCTGCGTGTGAATCAGTGCTGAGTTTGTAAAAGGTGGATGTCCTCCAGCAAACCTTTATGTTGGAAAACTTGAAAACTGGTTCTCTCGGGGCCATGATAAAATGCTAGTCAGCTGGAAGCTGTGTGTCTCCTGGAACGGCCACATGGCCCTTCCGCAGTCTGAATCTTCTTTAGTTATAGGGTTTATTTCCTCCCTCCATGTTTCTTGCCCCATTCTCAAGTCTACAGTCCTTGAATATGTTTTGTTCACCTGGGCACACCCTACAGCCCACAGAAAAACTCCTGTGCGTCAGTAAGGGATCATCGAGTCCTTATGGAAAGGAATGAATGAGACGTTGCCAGAGACGTAAGTCATGGAGATGTAAAGCTCGTTCACCTTGACTTTTGTAGACAGCTGGTTTTCAAAAAGGACGAAATCACCACATGAGGCTGAAGTAGGTTGTGCGTACAGGGCCTGAGACAAGGACTTGGGTGCAGGTAGATTTGGAGGGAGGTGATCCCAAGAAGCAAGAAGCAGGTTCTGGAGGCACTGGAGAAGTCCCTTGGGTGGATAAGCAGAAGGCAGGGTGGGCTAGAGGTGGGAGTCTGTCAGCTTGTATGGGAGGTGTCCTGGCAGAGCTGTGGGGGGCGGGGCGCTGAGGGGACATGAGAAGGGCATCACATCCTCCTTTCCACATGGAACAGCGATAACATAAGGAATTTTTTTAAACACATAAGAGTGGTTGGATAGCAGCTATTGGTGTTTTAATTGAGGGATTTTAATGTATTGGGATAGTGAACTCTAGTTCACTCCCAGCCCAGCTCTGAGGACCCTCAGTTACCTGGGGGGCAGATTACCGTATATGCCCATGTATAAGGTACCTACAGTTATAAGATGGTCCCCAATGTTCCAGTGAGACGGTTTTTAAAGAGCCTTTACATCAGCTTGAAAACACACATTTTGGAGATACAGATAAAGGGTGAGATGTCTGCTTGTATTTAATTTATTAATTTGCTTGCATAGATTTAAAGCCACATTATATAAAATTGGTAATTTAGAAAATACGACATCCTTCTCCCCTCCCATTGTATAAAATCACTTATTCAAATCTTCCACGTGTTTCTTTGACTCGAGTCTTTTTCATTATTGGGCCACGTTTGGCATATTTCTATCTAACTGGTTTGAAATAAAGTACTTCTCAAGTGACACTGCCACTACAAGCTGTCCCAAGTCACTGCGTGTCCATTTAGATAACAGAAGAACAGTTGTTTTTTCCCTTTCTTCCGCTGGGTGTATATTCACGGTCTCCACAACCCCCCACCTCTGAATGACTTGGATAAGGACATCCAATACAGGCACCGGTGAAGGAATTTTTTTTTTTTTAAGATTTTATTTATTTATTTGAGACAGAGAGAGAGAGAGAGAGAGAGAGCAAGCACAAACAAGGAGGAGGGTCAGGGGCAGGGGGAGAAGCAGGCTTTCCACTGAGCAGGGAACCTGACATAGGGCTCAATCCCAGGACGCTAGGATCATGACCTGAGTGGAAGGCAGAGGCCTAACTGAGCCACCCAGGTGCCCCAGCTGTGAAGGAATGTTTATTTAAATTGGCATTAAAATCTTGGCCTCCGTATGCATGCCTCCGTCCAGTCATTCTTTTTCAGCCACGTGAAGTCCAGAGCATCCCTCTCCAGTACCAATGGCAATTATTTCAGGCTATCTCCCCCAGACTGTTCTCAAGAAACCTCTGAAACCTACACTTCCTTTTCATGAAATCTTCAGACTTAACGGAAAAACATGTTTTTGACTTGGTCTCTCCCTTTAAAATCCAGTGTCATCCCACCCAGCGTTAATGAATTGCTTTATTTAGGCTCCTGTTATCTTGGAGATAATGGGCTCTTTGCTTTGCCATATCCTCCAGAAAGGAATTGAAAGGACGGCCTCAGGAGATAAGAGTCAAACATAAGGGGACTTCCCTTTTCCAAAGTCTAATTTTGGGTAGCGCTAAACCATCCCAGTCCACTAAATTTATTCTCCAGCCCCCTCCTCTCCTACTCCATGGAGAATTCACTAACGTGAAAAATACTGCAATCATTTATTTTATAAAGGTGTTGATTCGTTATCATTCTGAACAATATAATCATTTATATTTCTGATTCTGATAAATTCTCTATCTTGAGATCAATTCTGTATTCATTAACAGGTACACCGTATTTTAAAGAGGAGGTGTACTTGACAAGTTCTGCATGTATTTTTCCCCTTAAATTGTAGCGTGTTTTAAATGCAGAGGAAGACTTTGTCACTGAAAGAAATCCCACTCAATAGGAATAATTAAGCTCTTAACGTAGCTGTTGAGTGAATTAGGATTCTTTTTTTTTTTTTTAAGATTTTATTTATTTGACAGACAGAGATCACAAGCAGGCAGAGAGAGAGAGAGAGGGAAGCAGGCTCCCCGCTGAGCAGAGAGTCCAATGTGGGGCTCGATCCCAGGACCCTGAGATCATGACCCGAGCCGAAGGCAGAGGCTTCAACCCACTGAGCCACCCAGGCACCCTGAGTGAATTAGGATTCTTACACTGGACTTTCCTAACCTGGATCTCCCCTGCTTCGGTGGCTTTAAAAATTTTTGGACCATGATCCCTAGTGAAACATACAATTTCCACCAGAGCCCAGCAATATAGGTGAGTGAATATAAGCACACAGGCGTGTGTGCGTGCACACACAAACACATCAGTGGAAGAGAAGTTTCACTCAAGAGTACTTGTCCTTTGTAGCATGTAAGACACTCCGGTATTTTCCATTTTGTTCTGTTCCATATGGCTGGTAACCCATTAAACTGATTTCAGCACTAATGGGCTCTGACACGCAGTTCAAAAAACACTGTTCTGTTGTATCGTATCCGTCAACGAGAGTGCTTATTTTCTTACGGTGTGACATAATTTCATGTCGGAAGGTTGGGTTTTTTAAAAATGTGTTTCAGGTCATTAGCATATTTGGATATTGGGTGGTGTGTGTTTGTATAATGTCCTAAAGGGAAACTTTATTGTTTAGTAAATATTTTATTTCTGAAAGAAGGAATTATCCGTGTGGGAACTGGAAAGTGGAGTCAGATGAATGGATCCATTCTCAAATCTGGTGGCTTTCCTGGGCTGTGCAGACCACGCCCTGTCCCTGGGCCCTGACCTCACCACTGGAGTGATTACTCACTGGCCTGCCTAATCTCTCTGTACCATTCTCCCGCTTCCTGCAGTTTACAAATGGCAGCCCCCAGGCCCCGGAAGTTCAATTACTTAATCCTCAATTGCAACCAAATATATTTCCTCCCTGATGTGAAGACAGTTTTACACCCAGTTCTCTTCCAAATAACTTGAAAGTACAAGAATTTTTTTTCCCCCCTGAGCTAATACCTAGGGGAGTCTTGTCCTAAAGAAGCTAGAATTTGTTCCACAGGTGGAATGTTTCCATAGTGTTAGGTAGTAGGAAAGTCTAACCTACTCTTATACTCAGGTATGAATGCCTCCTTTATGGCTCTCTAGTGGTCTGATATGAGTACATATCATTCATTGTTTTAAATGTTCCACAGCCTCCCCATCCAGTGAATGAAAATAATAAGGTAACATTACACCTGCAAAGTAGGCATTGTGCTGAGTAGTCCACAGCTAACTCATTTGCTTCTCGTAATGATCTCATTTACTCTTTACAACCTCATCAGGAGGGGATTTATGCAGCAGAGAGGGCTCTGAGGCTCCCAGAGGTCCTGCCAGCGATTACGGGGCAGGACAAGGGCACTCACGTCGGGCCCCAGGGACACACACCATCTGAGGCTACTTTTGCCCAACAACAAAGGTGTAAACCAATGAGAAAGGCTGTATTCCGACAGAACTTTATTTTTGGAGACTGAAATTTGAATTTCATATCTCTTCTACATGTCACAAAATTTGGGTACCTTTCTTCCTTTTTTTTTTTTTTTAAACCATCTAAAAATATAAACCACTCCCAGCTCTCAGGTAGTAGTACAACAGGCAGTAAGCCGGAACTTGGTTTTCTGACTCCTGGGCCCAGATAGTTCCTGCTCAGTCTTCTTTGTCCCGGGGCCCAGCAGTATCCCCTCAGCCCCACTCACCCAGCTGACCTCCCTTCTTTATGATGCCCTTGTCCCACATGGCGTGAGTCTGTGTGTGTGTGTGTGCGTGCGTGTGCATGGGTGTGTGCGCTGCTTTTGCAGTGAGGACTTCTCTCCACTCTCAGCGCCATGAGAGAGCTGTGATTTGGTACTGCCATCAATTAACCTCCAATATTGAACTAGTCTCTGGATTGGGCCGAGCCTCAGTATCTCCAGCTGTAAAAAAGCGGAGTGATGAAACCTGCCTTTCCTATCTCTTCTCACATAGGACGGCTGGGAGGGTCAAATGAGATATAAAAAGGTACAGAAAAGTAAGGTAGATGCATCACTTCCTTCTTCGTGACCTTGAGCAGAAGTGATGTGTCCCTCCTCTAAACAAGGAGTGGGCAAGCATTTCCATTATAGAGCCAGATAGGAGGTAGGCTCTGCAGGCCAGACAGGTCTCCGTCACAGCTTCTCAGCTCTGCTGCTGTAGTGCAAAAGCAGCCACAGACAACATGTAAACCAAAGAGCGTGGCCCTTTGCCAATAAAACTTTATTCGTCTTTGCTGAAACTTGAATTTCATATCACTTTCACATGTCACAAAATTTGGATTCCTCTCTTGATTTTTTTTTTTTTTTTTTACCATCTAAAAATGTAAAGAACCTCTCCCATCTCCCAGGCAGTCCAAAAACAGGTGGTGGGCTGGATTTGTCCCATGGAACCTAGTTTGCTGACCCCTGGCATAAATGCTCATGACACATTATTCCACTTGTTAGCAAGCAACCACGGTTCACTTTGGACGACAGCAACGCGTGCCCACTTTATTCCAACTCTCTCTTGACCTTCTAAAATACACATCTGCCCACCCACATTTTTCCCCACCTCCTTTGGCACTGGGAAGGATAATAGCATATAGATAGCATGCACGTAAACACACACATAGGAAGTATACGCTCAGTACATGTTTGTTGAATAAATGGGGAAGAGCAAATCTTGCTTTTCTCTGTATCTTATTTTTCTATAACAGAAATTCCACCTATTCTCTAGTAAACTTTTGGGAATGACTCAGTCAACTTTTGTAATTAAATTTTGGGGGCTTTAAACTTCATGGCTTGATGTCCCCCTCCCCCCCGCCATTAACTATAGAAGGAAAAGAATGTCAGGGAAGAAAGAAGGGGGAAACAGTCAAAACAAAAATCCACATTTCAGCAAAAAAAGGGCTTATTGGAGAATAACGAGAGTGGCCAAACATTTAGCTTTGGTCCCTGGGGCTTCCTATCACTCTAGGAGCTCCGAAGGCTGCCAGCTGCCCTGCTTTCTGCTGTGCTTTCCCAAAAATTTCACTCAGGGGCCAGAACTGGGCATTCAGCTATAAACCAAGAGGACCTGGTAGAATGTGCTTTATCTTTTCATCTGTGTGTCCCCAACATGCGTCAAGGCATCACACACATCTCTGAACGGCAAAGCCTGGAACATGGCTCCCGTTTTATTTTTGGATAAGTATAGGCCCAAAAGTAAAATAATTAAGAGATATATACGTTTAAATTTTTCTTCTCAAAGTGAGATGGACGGAAACTGGGCAGTGGGATTATAGCTGCACATACATGTGCGTTATTTTCCCACATGATGATGAATATGTTTCTCTGTGTTCTATCATGAAGAAATTATATATGTGTGTGTGTTTAAGGGGTGGGAAAAAAGGAATAGTCTAGAAAATTGGAACTGAAATTATTAATAGCATGTACCCTTTAATAACATTTGTTAAGGAAAGGAGCAGTTAGGTCAGCTTTCGAATAAGCTCTTTTTTAGCGTGCCAAAATATATTAATTATCTGTAATCCGGGAAAAAGCTCCATGGCTGGTGTAAAACACATTATAAAGTGTGCTTTCAGGTTGGCGTAGCCGGCCCCTGCTCTAACAGACGTCGTCTAGCCTAGAAGACAGAATGTTAAGCTGGTGTCAGAAGTGTACATGACTTTAAGTCATGTGAGGCCTTCAAAGCCTGTTTGGGGAAGAACGAAGGCTGAGGGGTTCAGGCTTTCGTTTCCTATTGTGTCTGAGCTGCTCTGAGTGAGACACAACATAGTGCTTGCTGGCTCTCTAAAGACTGTTTCCAAAATGACCCTTAGTGGGTGGAGGCAGCGGGGGATGGGAGTGGCGGTGGGCGGCAGGGTGGCTTACCAGAGAGCCCCAAGGTGGTGGGGAGCTCATTACCCGTCCATCTGCAGTTTCTTGTACAGAAGGAGGCTCCCCTTTATGAAGTCAAGGGATTGTGCTTACGAAGGCAGAGGATGACGGTTTTGTTCCTGATGTTATTTGCACAGTGAATCTTACCTTCTCTTCTGAGTGTAATTTTTCCTGTCTTAGACACAGACACCCCCTCCTCTATCTGTCTTCCCCTTGAGCAATTACAGTGGGGCTGGTTACGTCTCATGGCTTATGGGGACGGCTCCCTTCCACGCTGGAGGTTTCCAACAAATGTCTGGTTATCACTGATTGTCCATTCGTATGCAGGCTACGACACTGAAGCTGGCCGGAGGTCTGCATTCGCTGGTTAGGTGTGTAGAGGTCTTAGACTGGGCTCCCTAGAGCAGACACGGAGAAGAAGCAATCTCCAAATCCCAGTCTTCTTCCTGGGGAGTAGCCGCTGGCTCCTGGTAGTGTGTGGGGGGGGGCATGGGGCAGAGGTCTGGGATCTGTTACAGTGAATCTTCTGTTTCTAGAACCTTCTCCACCCCCATCTTCTGCTAGGATTCTGCAGTCCATTTATCCCAAAGAAATGTGTCAAAATCTGTTTGTGGATCTTCTCACTTCCATTCTCTTTGTGGATTTATAACTTATCTATGCCTTTCTCTTCATTTCGGTGGGCTCCTGAGAGGAAGAGGATGAAAATCTATGTGGTCAAGCTTCCATCTTTAACCAGAAGCCACTCAAAGCAAAAGCCAAAGTAGAATCTTTGAATGAAGCAAGCGCACATGCGTGTGCACACACTTGAACATCAGCGGTACTGCAACCTCTTGGAAATAGGCCAATCATTGGGAATTAGCCAGTCCAAGTATTATCTAGCAAAGTGCTATATTAGCTAAAAGCAGTAGTTATAATCTGTTATAACCATTAGTTGGATAACGTGAGCCAGGGGCTGTTCCTGATATCTTTGGGCTAAGCTTGGGGATGTCTGTCTTCCCCAACATTTTCAGGTAGTAACCGAGACACAGGTCAGTAAACGGATGTCCCCTGAACTATGCTTCCCTTATCACATCAGAGTTAATCTTAGCCATTATCGAGTAGTAAATAGGAACCTAAGTGAAACTTGGGCAGTCTCCAAAAGCACCGTCTTGTTGTTCAAGGAATCTTGAATTAAAGCAGCCGCCCTCTGTGTGTGACAAGTTTACGGCAGGCTAGGCTGAGTACCGTGCAGACAGCAACCATCTCTCCGGTTCTTCTGGCATGACTCCTTCCTGTGCGCCGAACAGACTTGCCTTTTCTTCCTTATCGGAAGAAAATCTTGGGCTGGTCCCTTAGATTTCCCAAGTACTCTTAAGTGGTGAAAAGTTAAATCCGATCTGTTAATCCCACGATATAGTCCTGGGTGATAATAAAAATTCTAAACTCCTGCCTAATTTTTGATCTTTAAAAGTTGGAATATGACTTGAACATAAGTGAAGAACAGAAACCCCCAGTGGAGTGTGAGTGATTTTCACACATCTGAAAACCCACGTAACTGGATCAAGACGCAGAACCCGTCAGGCCCTCCCCCAGTCAATATCAGGTAACCACTACTTTGACCTCTAGCCCCATAAAGCAACTTGACCTGTCTCTGCAGGTGTGGAGCTGCCGAGTCATATGGTCGGTGCGTGTTTGGGTTTAGAGACATCGGGGAACAGTTTTCCACAGTGGTTGCACCGGTGCCTGCTCTCCCCCCCACCCCCGCCCTGGGCGATTGTTTACGGGAGTTGTAGAAGTTCCTCACCCTCGTGGGCGCCTGCGTCATACCCTTCGGTTAGCCTTAGCCGCTCTGGGAAGTGTGCGGGGGGCGTTGGGCGTGTCTAGTTTTAAACTTCACCTCCTCCAGCTCCAGCCGCTGCTCCTGTGGAGCCCGCGTTGTGACCACAGGAAGCACACGCCCTGTTCCCCTTGCAGTAGAAGTGCCTTGTGCTCTAAACACAATGCCTTCTCTTTGCCCTGCCAGCTCGGACGAGCCTTAGATCTCTCATGGCGAGCGAGAGCCAGCCCCTGGCACCCGCCTCCCGCAGACTCCCGAGGGCCTGCGCCAGGCTCCTGGAGTTTCTGGGGAAGCCTTCTTCCCTCAATGGGTTCGTCAGCTGGAGTTGCCGTAACGAAACACCACAAGCTGAGGAACTTAACCAACAGAAATTTGTTTTTTTACGGTTCTGCAGGCTGGAAAGTCCAAGATCCAGGTGTCAGAAGGTTTGGTTTCTTCTGAGGGAGGCCTCCCTCCTTGACTTGCCGATGTCCACCTTCTGACTGTGTCCTGTCACGGTCCTTTCTTGTCAGAGCACCTCTTCATGTATCTTCCTGTTCTCACAAGAACATCAGTCAGACTGGATTAGAGCCCCACCTCATTTAACCTTAATTACCTCTTTAGAGACCCTGTCTCTAAATACCCTTACATTAAGGATTAGGGTTTCAACCTAGCGGTTTACAGTTTCAGCCATTATTCTCGTGTGTGTGTGTGTGTGTGTGTGTGTGTGTGTGTGTGTGTGACTCTGCCAGTTCTCCAGCAACATGAGAAATACTGAGGGGACAGTGAACTTTGTTAAACCAAAGTACAATCAGTCATGACTTAACGTACTAGTTGGGAAGACTTTTGAATAATGTAAGTAAAACACGTGCAATGAAGAGCATAAAATACCCATCTCTTCAGTGTACAGCTTGAGGACTTTTACATATATACACCCCACCACCCAAACTGGGATGTAGAACATCACCAGCGCCCCTTAGACTTCAGAATACTCCTTCGCAGTCCCTGTCTGTTACTCCCTCCCCAGGGGTAACCACTAGTATGGCTTCTATCACCATTTACCAGGTTTGATGATTCTTGAACTTCTTATAAAGAAAATCACATGATTACCTTTAAATTCCGATTCTTTTATTTGGTGTATTATCTGTGAGATAAACCCATGTTATTATATACATTGGTAGTCCATCCTCATTGCTGGAGAGTGTGCAGTAGTATAAATGCACAACAATTTGTGTATCCATTCTGTTGATAGACATCTGGGCTACTTACAGTTTTTGGCTATCATGAACTAAGCTGCCGTGACATTCCTGTATATGTCTTTCTGCCTTCATTCATATTTCTTGGGTGTTTGCTTGAGAGTGGAATTCCTTGGCCATCGGGTAGGTATGTGTCTAGTTGGAAACATTCTAATTGAATTTGTATAATAAGTCTTTCTGTTTGGTGTAGTTTCAACAGCTACCCTTCACAACTCAAGTATGGATATGGGCATACATGCTTCCCTTTAATGTGGCAATTTGTTTTGTTGACTTTTTTTTCTGATTAATTTTATTGTCGAGCTCAGTTTGCTGATGTGATTTTGTTACTTTTTATATCAAAGGTAAACGAGGCATATGCTTGTGAATTCACTGGATACTGAACAGGTTATTCATGCATATTTGAGGAATGTTTTTGTCACACTCTGTTAAGAAGCCAACAACCATCTACTAACAGGCATATTACTTTTTTTATCTGAATCAACAAGGTTATGCATTCAGAATACTTTTCATTAAAAATAGTTTCATGTATAACAAAATAAGCCAGTGCATATCTTAATTTTTAAAATCTTAGTTTTAAGCCTTAGCTGAGTCCCGTTCTAACCGAAATATATCAATTTTAGCTATAATACTATAAAGCAGCTTTAAAAAAAACACCCAATAATAATAAAATGGCAAACATTTATGTACTGCTCACTTGTAAGTAATGTCAGACACTGCTCAAAGCACTTGACATACATTAACTCATTTAATCCTCATCAACACTGGAAGGTATGCTATTAGGGTCTTCATTTTACAGATGAGGTCACTGAGGCACAGAGAGGTCAAGACACTTTGCCAAGACACACAGCTAGTAGGTCGCCAGAGTTCAGAATCTGTGCACGTATAACCATGAAACCACACTGCCTTTTCTTTTCTTTCTTTCTTTTTTTTCTTTACCACACTGTCTTTTAACTCACTCTCACCCTTCTGTTTATTCATGGGGGTGGAGACTGTGGGAAAGAGCCTTCTGCTTTCTCAATTTCTAGACAGTTTCTCAGTTTAGATGGAAGCTAGAGCAGTTAAAATCTTTATTATTACTTTGATTCCAGGAATCAGATGAAAAAGAATGCCGCCTGCTATCACTATCTTAAAAAAGCGCGCTGACGGAATACCTCCCTTCCCCCTTTTTAAGTCCTGAGGTCATAGCGGGGAGAGCTGCTGGTGGCCTGGATGTCCCTACAGATACTCTGAGGTCCGGGAAATCTAACCTTACATGGGATGAGGATGATCCTGAGTGAGATAGGCCTTCACCGCTGTGGTCAGAACACTAACTCCTTACTCCGCGGTCACCCTTGGCCCACATTTGCTGTGCGTGGACACGGCCCCAACCCTGTGCACGACCCAAGCAGAACCAAGCACAGAACACAGGTGCTCATGCAAAGCACACACGTCATCGCTATTGTTAAACCGGCAAGTGCTAGGACGGAAAGGTGAGGGTGCTTGCCTGTGACAAGGAGGGGACTCCTGTCAGGGTCACTCAAGAAGGACTTCTCTGTGTGAGGAACTAGCCGAGGGGGTAAGAGGAAGTAACTCCAGGCAGAAAGGAGAGGCTGTACCCCGGCCCTGGGAAGGGAGGGGGTGTCCGGAGGGGACAGTGGGAGGTCAGCGGGCTGGGGATGTCGCCAGGGCCAGGTCAGGCAGGAGCTCCAGGTTGCCCTTTATTCTGAGGATAATAAGCCAGTTCAGTGTTTCAGTTAAAGCAAAGATGTGATCAGATTTGTGCTTTTCTGACAGTAGATTGGAAAGAGGCCAAGAGGGAAAAGCACATTTGTAAATATTTTGCACAATGGAAGGTGATTCCCATTGGAGCACATTCCAGAACTCCACATGGAAGGTGGTGATTTGGAAGCGACTGGTGGAAGAGCGGGGAGCGAAGGACGGATGAGAGGTATTTATCAGGTGACGTCATCAGGGCGTGGGGACGCCCTGGGAGGTGAGGAAGTAACAGGCATCACTGGCTGACTCCCAGGTTTTGTTTGTGCTGCTGGAGGGATGGGGTTTTCAGGCGCCGAAATCAGGGCTGTAAGATGAAAGATGACTCAGTTGGGAGGGTGGGCGGGGAGGGAGGAAGGCACCGACCAGGACGCTTCTGTGAGGCCTCCAGGAGGGGGTAGGGTAGGTGCTTCGATAAGGAAGCCCAGAACTTGAAGGAGAGGTCTGGACTAGAGACTAATTTCTATCTTTAGAAATTAGATTCAGAGCGCACCTGGGTGGCTCAGTTGGTTAAGCGTCTGCCTTTGGCTCAGGTCATGATCCTGGGACCCTGGGATCAAGCCCCATGCCAGGGTTCCTGCTCAGCGGGCAGTCTGCTTCTCCGTCTCCCTCCCCTGGCTAGGGCTCTGTTTCTGTCTCTCTCTCTGTCTCTCTCAAATACATAACGAAAATCTTGAGGAAAAAAAAGAAATTAGATTCACTAATCCATAGGGATGCCTTGAGCTTTGGTAGATCAAGTGCTTTAGAAAGGCAGCATGGAGAAGGAGTCGAGCGGAGAGGCAGGAGTTAGACCAGTCGAATCGTCCTTTCTTAAAGCTTCAGACCTTCTCTGAACTACATCTGGAGCCCTAAAACCATAGAGCTCTACGATAGCATGGGTGGTTCGTGCTCTTAAGTGGTAAACCTGTCTATGGTTTAGAAAAAATTTTTGACCACTGTGAAATGGACAGATAGGTTGGAAGGAAAAATGGCTGAGCGGATATGGTTTTACGAGTGTCTAAGTATTTGACCAGTTTGTCTTTAAAATAGGTAAGCAGTTTGTACAAACTGTATATAAACATGTTTACCTATAAATTTGGCTAATAGTAAGGTTTAAAGTATCAGCTGTGAATGACTAGAAAAGTTACTTTGATGTCCTGGGTTTTAGGTATCTTAGGGCAGCTTATTCAAGTGTCCTTTGTAAGTTTATCGTGACGTTAAACCCATGCACGTATTCTGACCCAGCCTCTGGTATCATTTTGTTCCTAACCACATCCTCATCTCCCTACACATTTCCCTGGAGAACATTGCTCTTGGTGAGAAATGGTGAGGCCGAGGGTCTAGTGGGTAGACGGTGAGTAACCAGCATAAAGGGTTAATGACCGCGCTGTTCACTTTCCTAGCAGGTGACACCATAAACAGAAGCATCAAGGAAACTTCCAGCTCTGGCCAAGTGCCCAGAGGGGTGCCGCAAGATTCAGGCCCACATTGGGGTCAGCCTTGTGGCCCGGGCTGGCATCCACTGCCAAAGCTCACCAGCCACACAGTGCTGGCCTTGAGGGGCTATCTCTGTTACACCTGTGGCCCTCCCCCCAGAGAGCCCAGCACCGAACCCCTGCTCACAGCCTGGCCATTCTATTCAGAAGGACACGAGCTAATGTGGGTCATTTTGTACCTTGGACTTGATTTCCTAGAAACCAACGTTGTCAGAAATATTTTACCTGGAGATTTGTAGACACTCAGTATTATTTTTCCGTTCTTACGTATTGCCGGGTGCTCAAGTCTTTGTATTTTCGTAGCACACACTCTGGTACATGAAGGCAGCCAACTTTTAAGGCTTGATTGTTTGAGGTTTGCTTTTCTGTGTAATTACACACATAAACGGTTTCTTTCATGACCTTGAGTTTAACTTAAGAATAAATCCGAGGAAAATAGTGTCAGGAAACCCAAGAGAGAGGTAATTGGCTTTGGTTATTGTCTACCCAGAAACCTGTCAGATAGAGATTATGTGTAATATTTGGAGTTGGGCTGGCTATCTGACTGTGGTCTCTTGCCTGATCCGGCTACTTTGCAAAATGCTGATAAACTCTTGGGGAGGTGGGTGTGTTTTTATGGCTTGATTTTAAGAGTAATGATTTATGAAACTTAGATACTTTATCTGAGGGCAACAAGGAATAATGAACTAGCCGAGGTAAAACTGCAGATCTGAGATTCCATGATTTACTTCCTTTTCATTCACTTTGTGAAGGAAAAGGTTAAGATCAATAGATAAACTTTCTAGGTTTGAACAGTGCCTGCTTTCTGAGCAAAAAGAGCCATAATCCCATTAAAATGTCTTGCTGCTAATGAAACCTCAGGCCCCGGCTTCAGATATTTTCTGTTTCTATTTTCATCAACCTGTGATGACACAGGTTTTATACTGTGTTCCTAACGCACAGAAACCTGTTGAGGGGTTCTGAATATTAAGTACTGGTGCATTTCCTGACAAAGCAGTGGGGTGAGCAGCTGCGGGCCCCGCTCATCAGGGGGCCACATCTGTTCTCCCCAGTGATGGGCCAATGAGACAGGCCTTCCGCCACAACTTTGTTTCCCCATGTCCGGGGACTTGGGCTGGGAGGGCACTGCAAGGAGAAATAGTGTCCCTCACGGGTCCCTGGGTGCCTGGGCGTGTCTGGAGCTGCTGAATCCCATCCCCCAACTCCCCTCCCAACTCTGGAAGCAGTGAGAGACAAATGGAGCTCTGTTACTGATAGAGCCAGCTGGAAAGGGTACCTCCGGTGTGCGGTGGCCTAGGATGGGCTCCCGCGCTCCGCTACGACACAGTAGGGCAGTGCCTGCCTGGGAAGCCACCTGTGGGCGGAGAGCAGTCCACAGTGCAGGCCCCTGTGGGCAGGCAGAAGTGGGAGAGAGGAAGGCTTGACGCTGGCCATGCTCTGGACTTCCTCCCAGCATTCCCGTCACCCCATGACGAGGGGTGAATGTTGGGGTCGGGCCGGAAAGGCGAGGACGTTACTGACTAGGAATCCCTCATGGGAACATCAGAACAAGGGAAGGAAGTTGTTCCTAAAACATTCTGACAGCCACGGAAGGTAGCAATCGTCATACCTGCACAAAAAAACAAAAACAAAAACCAGACGAATTTCTGTATGTTCGATAACAACGTTCTATCACATAAGAATTATGATAGAAAACTTACTAACTATATATAAGCAAAATGAAGGAAATCAGTATCACTCATTACCCTACTAGCCCGAGATAATGACTGCTAAGATGACGGTATAATCTCTTCCTCGGTGTGTATCCAAAAATACTGCTTACGTGCTGTTTTTCATCCTTTCTCTTTCCATTTAGCACTATCCTAAATTTTAATAAATCTAGAAAGCTTATAAATAAATCTGGGAGCTTATCAAAATAAGACTTTTCCTATTTTCAGCTTGCTTATGTGCCGAAGGGCTGGCTTTCAGCTGGTTGTAAGAGTGGTGAGTGGATATACACCTGTTGGGTTTAAAGCAAAAGAGAACAGAAGCCGTGGGTCAGGATTCTTAGACGCGAGCGACAGAAAGTCACGCTGGCTGACCAAGCCGAAAAGTTCCCTGAAACATTTAGCTCTCAGAATTGCTGGGAGAAGTGGGAGCTGGGATGAGGGCTGAGCTTCCTGGAACAGCACCCCAAAGCCAAGCCTCGGAACCGGTCTGGCGAGAAAATGCCTTCTCTTCTGAGCTCTCCATGATGGGCCGCTTCCGCATCAGGACCTTAACAGCCCCCGAAGCTTCCCCTGTGCCAGGTGCTCAGCCTTGCAGCCTCTGCCACCACTGCGGACACAGTGGGCTCCCCTTCCCCTTTCACACCACCAGCTCGTGAGTCCGCCTCTGCGCTCATTTGCCTGGTAGGCAGAGCCCCAGTCCCAGTCCATTTCTCTAGCTGCATGGGAAACCGGGCGAGCAGGTATCTCAATTTTTGTCTCCTGTTTGGAGAGGCTGTCTTGCCTGGCTTACCTGGATGCGTGAAATGTGAACTCCCACCAAACACAGGACAAAGCTCAGTCAGTGGGGAGCCAAAGGAGGAAACGTGTTTTTGCAAGTGCCGTGTTGTCGTGAGTCCTTGCTTTATTTATTTTTTTTAAAGATTTTATTTATGTATTTGACAGAGAGAGATCACAAGTAGGCAGAGAGGCAGGCAGAGAGAGAGGAAGAAGCAGGCTCCCCGCTGAGCAGAGAGCCCGATGTGGGGCTCGATCCCAGGACCCTGGGATCATGACCTGAGCCGAAGGCAGAGGCTTTAACCCACTGAGCCACACAGGCGCCCCGAGTCCTTGCCTTAATCGATGTTTGCGGATAACTGACCAACTGTCTATCACAATCAGGGCTGAAAAATTGACTTCAATCCTGTTGGCTCATGTGGCTGGCACAAATCAAGGCTCAGGTCAGTCAGGATCAGATAAGGTGAAAAATGCTTTGTAAACAATGAAGAACTTAGAACCCCTAGTTATTCAGCCCCTCACCCAAGTTCTTTTTACCTCCTTTGCAGCCCAGCCTCCATCTGAAACTGTTACCTGGAGGATCACCATCTCCCTCTAGTTCCATCCGCACACAGACTTCTGGTCACTTGCCAGTTTGTACGGATTCTTTCTGCTCCTGGTGCTGTGTTATTCGCTGGGGCCCCTTTTCCAGAGCCCTGTTCAGACCCATGTCCTCTCCCACCCCAGACAATCACAGTCATTGGCATTCTCCTCATTGCAAACAGGCATCTTCCTAAATAAGAGCTCTTATTAGCTACCCCAGCTCCAGAGCCATCAGTGGCTCCCTGCTACTCAGGGAATAAAGTCAGCTTCCAAGAGGCTTCACAGTTAGGACCCCGGCTCTCTATCCAGCATCATTTCACAGTTCTCAACAGACACCCCCCAACTTCCTCTACTCAGACTGATCACTTATTGTTTCCCAAATACGACCAACCCCGGGCTTTGTTCTCATTGTGTTCTGTACCTGGGGTGCCCTCCCCCATCTCCATTTGTCAAATCATCCTCTACTGTTTTAAATTTCTAAACCTCTATTGTATCTGTAGTAATTTCTCCTTTTCCATTCTGTTTTATTTGACTCCTCTCTCTCTTTTTTTTTGGGGGGGGGGTCGGTCTTGACAGATATCTATCTTACAAAACCTTTTGAAAGAATTATCTTTCAGATTTGTTAATTATTTTTAGCCTTGTTTTTGTAGTTTTCTTGTTTTGTTTTGCTTTGCTTTTGTAGTTTTCTAATTTATTACCTTATTTTCTGCTTTTGGTTAATTTGGACATGCTTTCTCCCCCCCTTCTAACTCTTTGATTTGCATGCTTAGCTCATTTATTTTTAAATTTTGTTATGTGATAAATGTGTTTAAAGCCCAAATTCCTCCAAATACTATTTTCACCACACCTACATATTTTTACATGTAATGTTCACATTCTAATTCAGTTTTAAATATTTCTCCTCCGCATTCTTCAAGGCCTTTTACATATACTACCTCCTTTCTGATACCTGTTTCATCACACATCTATAATCTCTCATTCTACCCTCCTTGACTTTGAGATTTTTTTCTTTCTTAGTACCCTCTTATAATCTGGCTTTTAGTTACCTGTATGGATTTAAAAAAAATTTTTTCCAGCTGTATAAATTAATTTTTTTAATTTTAATTCGAATATAGTTAATATACAGTGTTATATTAGTTTCAGGTGTCCAATATGGTAATTCACCAATTCCATAAATCACCTGGTGCTCATTACAATTGCACTCTTAATCCCCATCACCTATTTCCCTCATCCCCCCGACCCAACTCCCCTCTGGTAACCATCAGATTGTTCTCTATAATTAAGAGTCTGTTTCTTGGTTTGTCTCTTTCTCTCTTGTTCCCCTTTGCTCATTGTTTTGTTTCTTAAATTTCGCATATGAGTGAAATCATATGGTATTCGTTTTTCTCTGATTTTTTTCACTTAGTGTAATGCTTTCTACCTCCATCTGTGTTGCTGCAAATGGCAAGATTTCCTTCTTTTTTGTGGCTGAGTAGTATCCCATGGTATGTATACATATGTGTATGTGTGTATGTGCGCATGTGTGTGTATATGTATAAGAATGTATATTTATATATATATAGCTCCCCCACATTTTCTTAATCCATTCATCTATTGATGGACATTTGGGCTGCCTCCCTAATTTGGCTATTATAAATACCTGTATGGATGTTTTAATCTCTGCACTGAACAGTGTGTCCCTTGGCAGTGTCTAAGGACTGTGTATTGTTTACCTCTTCTGGCTCCAGCCCCCAGTGTATGCAACAATGCTATGTGCCCACTATTAAACTGTCTGGAACAAAGGTTTTTTAATTTTTCACACCTATCTACTGAATGATCAATCATTAAATCTCAGTCTACAAGTCCTTGTTAAGCTTCTTTTATTTATAGGTCCCTGTGCTGTCCTTGAGTGTGTTTAAAGAAGCTTAAACTCTTGGGGTGCCATGTTGGAAAGACACATGGCTGAGTTGTAAAGAGAAGAACAGCATTGCTGGGCCTTTGGAAATAGAGCTCTCTAGTAAGAGCATTTGGGTCTTATGAGTTTCCCTAAAGCCAAATAGAAACTGCCAGAATGTAATTAAATAGTTCATAGGAATTGAGTCAAGTCTTCTATTGAGAACTAACAACAGAATTTGGGGGGGAATGGGAACAAAAAACTGGTATCAACCTTGAAAGACTATAGAATACCATAGACATGGTAGGGAATACCCACCATGGCATATTACCACAGGGGATAAATGGACTGTGATAATGGTCACTGAGTTAAAACACGTCTGTGAAACAACACTTTATTTAACAAATATTTATGGAACATTTACTCTGTGTGTGATACTGAGAGTCTTGGTGATACAATAGGGGACATAACAGTCTCACTCTCATGAAGCTTTCATTCTAGTGGAGAAAAATATAAATTAACAAGTAGATATGTATCATCATGTCAAGTTCTTACACTACTCAAGGACAAATAGAGCAGAGTAATGACAAAAAATGTGACATAGGTGTTGGTGTTTTCAGTAGGGCAGTCAGGGAAGGCCTGAACATTTGAGCAAAGACCTGAGGAAGTGCAGGAGCCAGCCTTGTCAGTGATTATGGGAAAAGCCTTCTAGGCAAAGGGAACAGCAAATGCAAAAGCACTGAGGCAGTAGCATGGTTGGACTCCTTGGAAATCATAAAAAGATAAGAGATAATAGTATGAGCTTAGTATTAGCTCAGGTAGGGCCTCATAGGCCAGGAGGCTGATCATTACTACCCCACTCTATATCTCTCTCCCAGAGTGTTTTCATATAAGCCAGCCCCTCCCTGCTCACTGGACATTGGGCCTTGCGGCATGTGCTCTGTATTGATAGCCAAACTAGACCTCAAGATGAAATCGATCCAATTCTTTCTCCTGAGAATTTGGGCATAAGACTTTATAAAGTGATGAGGCCAGGCAGGTCTGGGCCAGCTTGTTTGCCTTTTGTTTCCAGAACAAAAAAAGAGAGAGAGAAAGAGAAGAAGCATGAGGTAGATATGACAGAAAAGAAATGGATATAAGAGGCCATTAGATCTTAAGGAAGAGTAGGGGTGTGCCAATTCTTGTCTCTGGCCTTCCTGAGGCCAGCTGTACTCCATTTAAAAAAGTTGTAAAATATCCATGTCCTTGTTCATAAATCCATGTATACTTAGGCCAGCTCAAGTGAGCTCCTATTTCTTTCAAATCAGTGATCACTGAGTCAGACACTGTTTTATCCCTCATGAGGTATGGAAGAGGTACAGAAGAGGGGCTGTTGTGTTGACGCTGAGGAAGGCAAGGTCACTGGGACTGGACAGATAAAGGAAGACCTCCTAGGAGGGCCACCAGCCTCAACAAATACAATAGCTGTTGGCACCTAGGGAAGCATTTCTCATTTCATAGTGCTTACTTCACAACCAACTGTTACCCTTCTCTTAAAAATTACAATTTATAATTAGAACTGTATGTATATAATTGTAATGTACACACATAAAATTCATCTTTGTACTATGTGCAGTTTGATGAGTTTTGACAAACGTATGCAGTTTTGTAACCTTCAACGTAAGTCAAGATCCATGATTTATGTCACCCCAAAAAGTTCCCTTATACCCCTTTGCAGTCAATCCCCTCCCCTCAGCCTTAGCCCTTGACAACCACCGATCTGTTTTCCATCCCTCTAGTTTTGCTGTTTTGAAGACTGTCATACAAAGGGAATCCTATACTATATAACATTTTATATCTTGTTTCTTTTACTTGGCATAATACAGTTGAGATTAATCCATATTGTTGCATGGATGAGTAGTTCATTTTTATTGCTGTTTTATTTTTTATTTATTTTTAATTTTTTAAAAATAGGCTCCATGCCCAGTGTGGAGCCCAACACAGTGCTTGAATTGACAACCCTGAGATCAAGACCTTAGGTGAGATCAAGAATCGCACACTTAGCCGAATGTGCCACCCAGGCACTCTATCACTTTTTAAATTTTTATCCCAATACATAGACATATCACATTTAGTTATCTACTTAACACTTGATGCTCATTTTGGCCTTTTCCCATTTTTGTTATTATGAATAAAAATACTAAGAATATTCACACATTAGGTCTTTGTGTAGACATTTGTTTTCATTTTGAGGAGTAAATCCTTAGGAGTGGGATTGCGGGATTGTATGTAGGTATAATTTGGTAGGAAACTGCCTATATTCAAATTCTCCAGAGAAAAAGAACCAATAGGATATGTATATATAGAGAGAAACAGGGATTTATTTTAAGAAGCTCATGTGATTGTGGAGTCTTGGTAAATCCAAAATCTGCCCCAGTAGGCTGGAGACCTAGGAAAGAGTTGCAGCTCAGGCTTGAATGGCAGTCTACTACCAGAATTCCTTCTTGTTCAGGAAGACCCATTTTTGTTCTATTCAGGCCTTCAATGGTTGGATGAGGTTAACCCACATTAAGAAGGATAATCTTCTTTACCCCAAGTCCACTGATTTAAATGTTAATCTCATCCAGAAAACACCTCCACAGAAACTTCCAGTTTTGTGGTGTTTGACCAAATATTTGGATCCCATGACCCAGCCAATTTGACACATAAAATTAACCATCCTGCTGCCAAACTGTTTTGCAAAGTGGCTGTACCATTTTGACTTTTGCACCAGCAAGGAAAGAGGCTTCCAGTTGCTCTGTATCCTTGTCAACACTTGGAATTTCCAGTCTTTTTAAATTTAGCCATCCTGATGTGTTTTAGAGCTAATTCACTGCATTCCCTTAATGACTGGCTAATGAGGTTGAGTACCTTTTCATGTGCTTATTGGCCAATCATATGTGATCTTTAGTGAAGTATTCAAATCTTTTGCTTATATTTTTTATGCATTGTGTGTCTTATACCTAAACTATATAAACCACTCTTACAACTCAATAATAAGTCCTTTAGCACCAACATGTTTGCAGATATTATCTCCTAGTCTATGACTTGTCTTATTGTCTTAACAGTGTGTTTCACTGGCTAGTTTTTCGTTTTGATGAAACCCAAATTATCAAATTTTTCTTTTATACTTCATGTTTTTTGGTGTGTCCTGTTTAACAAGTCTTCTCCTAGCCCAAGAGCACAAAGAATTTTCTCCTGTGTTTTCGTCTAGAAGTTTTAGAGCTCCCACTCTTATATTTAGGTCTCTGACCATTTCAAGTTAATTTTTGCATATAGTAAGAGGCAGGGCTTGAACTTCTTTTTTTTTTTTTTTCCATGTATGAATATCCAGTTGCTCCAGTACCATTTTTTTAAAAAGGTGGTTTTTCTTCATTGAATTATCCTACCACCTTTGTCAAAAATCAACTAACCATATATGGTGGTCTATTTCCAGATTCTGTTTTGTTTCATCGATCTATATGTCTGTCCTTATATCAATACCACATTGTCTTGATTACTGTAGCTTTGTACTAAGTAAGAAATCAACAAATGTTGATTCCTTGCAAGCTTGTGCAAATTCTATAGATCCCAACAGTTCTAAACCTCCCCCAAGGGGTGTTTGTCCTCAGATGAGGATTACTATCCCAAGTATTCTACATTTGCTTGGTTTCCCAAATGTGAGGGTCCACACTGTTTTATGATTTCCAAATCAAAAATACTATATTCTAAAACTAGAAAACTATTTCTAGTAATTTTTAAAGCAACTTTTGTGTTTACATGTGCATATAGGATGTGTGTGTGTGTGTGTGTGTGTGTGTGTAAGAGTCTTAGAAGTTGTTCATAAGTGTACATTGCAAAATAGACTGGCATCAAATCTGAATGAAGCTTGCTACCATTAGCATTTTCTGTTATCTTTCTCTTTTCTTTGTAACTTCTTTGTAGAAAAAACAGACCAATTTTCCTACAGGATGTCCCAGAGTCGATATTTGTTGGTGGTCCCCTGTGGTATCATTCAACGTGCTATCTTTCACTGCATTTTATATAAATTGCTAGTCAGATCTAGAGCTTTTATTGGATTTAGTTTCAATTATTTTTTTGCAAGACTATTTCATCAATGATTTTTCTGAATCTATTAATGTATCAAACATTACAAAATGACAACTTTCTAATTTTACCATCCTCTCATTTATTAGGTGGATGTCTTCTGTAGAGAAATTTCCCCATGTCAGCTATCTGGTTATTTTTAATTACAGTTCACACTGGCAAGGCAGGGTAATTGCTTGCTTCTTTTTCTTTGTTTTCACCAGTTTTCGAAATAAGGAGTTGATTTGCTCACGTTCTCCAGAGGTAACTGGGGCGGAGAAATTTTTATTGTGACTATTGACTTTAGTGCCATAAATTTAAACACGTTTGCTGTGTTGTAATCCATTACAGTTTAGTGGGTAGTTTGGTTCCTGAATCCTTTTGACAGAATCCTATAGTCCTTGATAGCTCCCTTGCTTCTGGTGTGATAGGACGTTCCAGGTTCATTTTTCATATTCCTGCATCAGACCTGGAATCAACCGTTTCTTCTAAGAATCCTGTTTCTTTTAGGCAAGGTGGTAAAGCCCACAATCCACTGGGGGTACTCATTGCTACTAGGGTGGTCATTACTTCTAGGCCAATTTATTTTTATTTTATTTTTTTTAAGATTTTTTATTTATTTATTTGACAGAGAGAGATCACAAGCAGGCAGAGAGGCAGGCAGAGAGAGAGGAGGAAGCAGGCTCCCTGCTGAGCAGAGAGCCCGATGCGGGTCTCGATCCCAGGACCCTGAGATCATGACCTGAGCCGAAGGCAGCAGCTTAACCCACTGAGCCACCCAGGCGCCCTTCTAGGCCAATTTAATAGGCAAAATTGGTGATATGTAAATTTTTTAAAGATAAAATACATCATGAGTTTATGCTGGTCTGCCCCATTCAAGTTCAGTCCTATGGGATTACAGCTCCCATAAGTATCAGAAAAATCTGATACTTCCTTCAATTAAAAAAAAAATCCTCAAAGAAGAAAAATTTGTAATTTCATACAACTTCTGTGGGCTTCAGACCTTAGAATGGAGAAATGAAGGGGCACCTGGGTGGTTTAATTGGTTATGTGTCTGCCTTTGGTTCAGGTCATGATCTCAGGGTCCTGGGATTGAGCCAATCATTGGGCCACATAGGGCTCCCTTGCTCAGCTGGAAGCCTGTTTCTCCCCCCACCACCCTTCTCCCTTCCCCTCTGTCCCTCCCCCTTACCCTGCACTGCTCACCCTCTCTCTCAAGTAAATAAATAAAATCTTCAAAAAAAAAAAAAAAAGAATAGATGAAAATAATACAATGCCAATATCTTTTTTAAAATAATTTTTAAATTTTTTTTAATAAACATATAATGTATTATTAGCCCCAGGAATGCTAATATCTTTTAATTGCAAACTGTCCCTACAACGTAGATGGTTTTGGGTTTTGGGTTTTGGGTTTGGGGATTTTTCTTGTTTTTGTTTTTTTGCATTTACGACTAAAATAAATGATAAGATTGGATTATCATGGAAATTAAAACCTCCATAAATTCTTCTACACTTCTAGGGGCCCACAGGTGAACCCACCTGTTGAAGAAGCCCTATCTCAGGCTAAATCTCTATGTTACTCTCTTGAGATTTCACTAAAGGTTAAACCCTTTTTTATCTTTATTCCATTAACCTCCTCAATGGGCACTGAGGCCGCTGAATAAAAGCTTTTTGTCTCTGTTTAGTCTGACTCCAAGATTATCTTTTCTTAGTAAAGATTTGATGTGACTTTTTTTTTTTTGGAGACTTTATTTATTTATTTGACAGAGAGAGATCACAGTGGACAGAGGCAGGCAGAGAGAGAGAGAGGGAAGCAGGCTCCCTGCTGAGCAGAGAGCCCGATGCGGGACTCCATCCCAGGATCCTGAGATCATGACCTGAGCCGAAGGCAGCAGCTTAACCCATTGAGCCACCCAGGCGTCCCAAATTTGATGTGACTTTTAATCACTTATCATCTAACTCCATGCATACCAGGCTTGCATATGTACACGGACCAACTGCTTAACCTCATATACACAGAAAGGAAGGGAGGGCCAGGAGCAAGGGCTTTAGTATTCACTTTATAAGTATTCACGTGAATGTTGTGTCCATAAATCTTGATTTCCTAGTGCACTTGAGGTATGATTCTCTGCACAAAAAATCTGATGTGTACGCAGCTCTTCAGCATATCTCTTGAGTAAATAAAATTATAGCTTATCAGTCGTGTGGTATTTCGGAAGAAACACCATTTTCAGAGGTTGCTAATGCTGCTCAGTTATGGGTTTTGTAAGGACGCATTCATGCTCAAGTCGTGATTCAGGAACTATATGCCAGCCGTGAACAACATGGTCAGTCTGAGTTTCCAGAATGTTCTTCCGTTCACAGTCTCATATTCCTGGCTCTCTTTTCCTAATGTTGAATGCCTCTTCTCTGGCTCCCTTTTTAGGCCCATGATCCATTTTTCCAAACGAAAATGTAATTTCAGCACTATTTTTTATAATCATGATTTTTAAAATATTATGACTGCAGAGAAGATCTTAATATCACTTTTGCTTGTATGTGTTTTGGGTCCACATTAAATTGACGGAGAGTGTTAACACAAGACAAACACAGCTTCTCTGTGCTAGGACTTGTCTGTGTTAGAACTGCCTTTAGCCTGGGTCTGCTCCTCCAGAGTATGGAAACACGCTTTGCCATTGTGTTCACTG
Organism: Lontra canadensis; assembly: GCF_010015895.1. Classification (NCBI taxonomy): domain Eukaryota; kingdom Metazoa; phylum Chordata; class Mammalia; order Carnivora; family Mustelidae; genus Lontra; species Lontra canadensis. The sequence continues at coordinate 10,357,702 of NW_022631025.1, read as the reverse complement.
GCCAGTGGTTCATGACCAAAGCAGCTCACAAACATTTACTGAGTAATTTTCTCATATGGAGCTAGAGTGTGACCCAAAAATGCAATTAACGATTAATTCATATTGTGATGCTGAAAGCTGCTGTTGGTGTCGCCTTCTAAAATTAAGCTTCTGGTTATAATTAAGAGCCACAGCCTCAGGGCATTCAGTATTGCTGTTGGCTTGATTGTTAACAGGGAGAGCTCCAGGATGGATCTTTTAACTCCTGTTCCACTAGGTCAGCTAGGCAGAGGTGAGGTCATGCTGGAGAAAACTTGTGTTTGAACCTGTTCTCAAGGGCATGCGTGGTCACAAATGCCTCAGTCACTGAATGTGGATGGAGAGGAAACTTTGATCATTTGAGAGCCGGAGGACCGGGAAGTCCTCTTATCCTGCAAGTCACCAGCGGGACTAGCATTTACCTGAACAGAAGGTCAGGGAGGACAGTGGAGGCTGAGAGGTTTGGGAGTCCCTCCCTTTGTCTTCCGTGTAAGTGACCAGCTTGGATGACAGGAGCTGGGAGTGCAGTGATCTGGGCGAGAGTCTCAGCCTTCTAGCTCAATTGTCCTTTTTTTTTAACATATGGTGTTCAAGGTCCCACCACCCTTCCTGCATGGCTATACATCACTGAAGCCCGAGTGATGTGTCACTCTAGATCCCAGCAGGAAACAGTCAGGTAACTTAGGAGACTTTAATAGAGGGACTATTTAAAACCATATGCTCAGGGTTAAGGAAAACAGTAAGATATGGTGAAACATCTTGGAGCTTGCAACTGTGAGGAATCTTTACCTGCAGCTAGGCCTGAAAGAGGATTACCGAACCCTGGGGAGAGTGGCCAGCAGCCTGGCTGGAGCTGTGGCCTCCCAAGAGGTGTCACCCGCGGTGACCCAGCAGAGACAGAGCTAGAGGAATTGACACCCAGAGCTCACTTTCCTTCCTCTCCTCTGTCTCCTGCCAGTGACTCCCATGGGCTGAATCCAGCCAGAAACCAGAGGATAAGGAAGCCCATTGAGGCAGAAGGTCAGCCTTCTGGAACACAGAACAGAGGGAGAGTAGATCCGGAGAGGCCAATGGAAAATACCCAACAACATCTATTTCCTACAATACATAGAACTGTGGATTGTTTCATACAGGAAAACGACAAGTATGGACGAGTAATTCAGATACCTGATTTCAGGTCACCTCATGGGGTTGAAGTGAGCGCACCAGAAAAAGTTGGACCAAAAACGGTTGTTATTGTTCTCATCTTAGTATTCATGAGGAGCTTACTTGGTGCCAGGTTCTATTCTGAATACTTTATATTAACTCATTGTGTCTTCCGAACAACCCCATGAGGCGTATATCATGATTAGTCCCATACTACAATGGAGGAAAAGGAAGCACGGGGAGCCTGAGGGGTCTGCCCACAGCCCCCCACCTAGGACATGGGGAGGCAGGACTGCAGCCCAGACTCGAGGCTGCATTCATGCCCCGTACAGCCTCCCACTCAATCAAATCCAAGTACATAAAATACATTTGAGGAGGGACGTTGCGGTGTTCAGTGATGATGAATATTTGCTTCCAGTTGACGGTTGGAAAGAGATTTTGTATGTTGTAAATATCTTCCTACACTTGAGGATTTCAGGCTTCTAAAGCAAAGTTCATTAATTTGTGGGGGGACTCCACCTAGAACAACTTACTAATGCTTTCTCTACCCCCCCCACCTTTAATGCTGTTTTTCTTTCCTCTACTATTCAGAAAAAAGGTTTTCCTCTTCCCCCTCAGAAGGATGGTAACAACAAAATAGCCTCTACCCAGTGCCAGACACTAGCTGGAGGGCTTGAGAAGGATAAATTATTTGACCTTCATTAACAGCCCTGCAAGGCAACTGTTAAAATCCCTATTTTGCAGGCAAGAAGACTGAGTCCTAGAGACACAATTTTTTGCCCAAGGTCATACAGTTAGGAAGTCCAGGTCTCACTTGCTCTGGTTCTAGCTTTTCCACTATTGTGTTTCTCTCACCCTGTGACTTGCCCTGGGCCAAGGCTGTCAAGGCTGATGAATGTGCTTTTATTTAACCAAAGTCCCTAAGTATTTTCCCCCTGAACACTTACATTTATTTTTGGGTCATTCCCAAGAAGAGAGGCTGAGGAGAGGCCAGAGATTCTGGAGAAAATGAGGATGGCTGTGGTGTCATGGAGAGAGGGGAGTTTCTAGAAAGAGAGCATGGTCATCAATGCCAAAGACAGCAGTAAGTTGGATAAATAAAGGACGAGTGGCCTTTGGACTTGGACATGTGGAGATCATTGGTGGCTTTAGCAACAACAGTGTTAGGGGAGGGGTCTGATTGGAGTGAACTGAGGAGTCATGTGATGGGGGCAGCGTGTGGAGGCGGCTCGTCTGGACTCTTCCTTGGAAAGACTGGGAGGGCTGAAGGCATTGAGTGGCAACTAGGAGGATGGGTGGTTCTTTAAAGATAGGAGAGGATAGAACATGCTTGAGACTGATGAACAGAATCTGCGGACAGTGTAGCAGAGATGGGAGACCACTGAAGATGACCCATGACCCTTCTGACTTCATTCTGCATGATCTGGCCCCACTTCCTGGTTTGTTCTCCTGGTCACCCTCGTTGTCTCTCTGTTCCTCTGGGCTAAACTCAGCCCCACCTGACGGGCTTTGCATTTTCAGTTTCCTCTGCTTCTGGGTCTTTGTATGTCGGGTTCTTCCTTGACATGGATGGTCTCAGCTAAAATGCTTTCTTCTCGGCAAAGACTTTGCTGGCCACTCATCCGAAGGAGTCCCCGCAGCTCCCTCCAGTTATGCCACTATGACCCTGTCTACCTCCTTTAGAGCACAATTTTCTCCTTCAAGTCGACACAAAAGTCACCCTCTTATTGGCGTCTCCCCTGACTGCTCCATTTAGAATTGTGACCCACTGCCTCCTCACACATGCTTCTAATTGCCTTCGTTCTGCTTTTTATATATAGAGAGACATATATATGTCTCCTTCTATATATAAAACATAGCACATATCACCTTATAAAACAGTATATAATTTACCTATGTATTATGACTTGTGTTGTTATCCCTTTCTTCTGCTAGAATGTGATCACTGTGAGGGTGGGAATCTATGTGTGTTTTGTTCAAGGTGACTCTCCAGTGCCACGGCACTGCCTGGCTGACAAGGAGTAGGACCTCATTAATATGTTCACTTGAATTAACTTTCCATTATCTGAAGTTACCATGACCAATTGTTGGCTTGCTCATTAAGTCTTTGGTCCCCATCCCCCAAGAATGCAAGTAGGGACCATGTCAGGCTTACTGATTGCTGTAAACCCAGAACTGTGCTGAGAGATCATAGGTGCTCAACTAGTATTTGTTGAATGATTGATGGTTGTATTCGCTAACTTGACTTAATTCCCAGATGTGAGACTTTCGATTTGCCCTGAGCATGGCTGATCCAAGACTCTTAACCTGGACTGCCAGTGTCCAGACCTTTGCCATGCTTTGTCCTTCTGGAAGTTTCTGGAACGCCAGCCTCTGCAGTAACACAAAATATGGATTCTGACTCCATTTTAAGCAACTGGTATCATCATTATATAGGTGGTATTATATCTGATTTTACTTTATACCTATAGATTTTTAATAAATATTACTCAAAAAAATAAGATTAATTATGATCTCTTAGCACTAGAAGGAAACTTAGAGGTTACCCAGATGTATAGCTTGTATCATGATTAATATCAGGAATGGGTTCATTTCACGATCAGCTGTCTAATCACAATCTGTATTAAGATTTCAACTAAGGGGGCGCCTGGGTAGCTCAGTGGGTTAAAGCCTCTGCCTTCAGCTCCGGTCATGATCTCAGGGTCCTGGGATCGAGCCCCGCATTGGGCTCTCTGCTCAGCAGGGACCCTGCTTCCCTCTCTCTCTGCCTGCCTCTCTGCCTACTTGTGATCTCTCTCCATCAAATAAATAAAATCTTTAAAAAAAAAAAAAGATTTCAACTAAGAACTAAGTATTCCAAATGTTAGTCACCAAATTCTTGACACCGACATTAAATAAGGGAAGGAGAGGACTCCTGATGAATCCTAAACATACATTTAAGAGTTTTTATCAGTTTCAATTCACACTTCAGCTACCATTTTTATATTTATGCGTCACATATGATAGGGGCTACATATTGTGAGGTCACCTTTAGTATAGTTTGATATAAGCAACCTTATGTGGTTAATTTTTAAAGTTGTCAAACTATGAAAAAAGTGATGAAGAAATTATGGAAAGCCTAAGCAATGTAATTAAGAGTTAATATAAGTAGAGATTAATGCATGAAGTTTTATAGCTCTGTGAAAACACCTTCAAAGTGGAAGTCTCCATTCGGCATTCTTTCTTTTTAATTCGCTTGTATGCCAGAAATGTGATATGGACTCACAGGTATAGAGATTTAATGGAAGCTTATTTGCAAAACCTGAGCTATAGGCAGATGAAGACAAATTGATTGTCTCACTGTTCTGCATTTCCAGGAATTTTAAGTAAAGCTACTTAGAAGTTCCCTTTATAGTATAATAAGATTTTAGAACATGTCACCGTGCCCATTATTTTTCATTGTCAGCTTAAGAAGTTCCTCTGGTTAATAAGCTTTCCATGGCAGGATCCAGAACATCTACGAAGCTAATAGGCATCCTTTGGAGGGGTTGACACAGGCTCAGCTGGCTCTGTCCAGCACTGTCCGAACGTTTCTTCCTGTGATTATCTGCAGAGGCAGGAGGTCAGCAGGGCACTCCTTAGACAAACTTAATGATACTGGTTCCTTTTCAGAGTGGGCAGAGAAGGACTTGTGACCTTCATTTCTTCTCCCAGCCAATTAGTTTCTTATTTCTGCATAACAGCTTATCACAAATTTATCAGCTTGAAACAGCACACATTTTTCATCTCACAGCTGCTGTGGTCAGGAGTCTGGGCAAAGCTCTGCTGGGTCCTCTGTTCATGGTTTCACAAGATTACAGTCAAGGTGTTTCCTGGGCTGTGTTCTCATCTGGAGCCTTGACCAGGGAAGCATCTGCTTCTTCAGGTCATTGGTAGAGTGTATCTCTTTGGGCTCTATGATGACGGCCCAAGTTTTGGTGGTTGCCTCCTGCAGTCCACCCATGGGCTTTTTGCCCCCATGGAGTTCTCATCATGAATGTTTATTGTCCCAAGTTAGCAAGGAAGATCTTTCACCGGCAGAGTCGTGGGAGTGACACCCTCTCAACTATGCCATGTTTTCTTGGTTAGGAGCAAGTTACACATTAGGCCTACACTCAAAGCAGGGGTGGGGATTACACAAAGGCACGGTCATTGGAGTCCCCTTCAGGATTGTCGGTGGTGCTCACGTGTCTCCCCTCGCCCCACCCCACTAGTCACAGCCCTTCTGTCACATCTTTTGCTAAAGTGAGTGTTGACATAAAAGGAGGAATTTGGGCCTTATTTTTTTTTTTTTCAAATTGTGGGACTAATTTGTGTTCCTTTGTCAAGCTTCTTTCTCTGTTGCGGGATTGCTCTTGCTTTGGGGGTAGCAAAGAGTCTCTATGGGTCATGGAAGGGAAACAGGATTTGTTCTCCAGGAAGGAGGGAATCTGGTTCTGGAGTTTAGGAGTAGCTGTCACATGTGTTTTGTGTAGCAATAACCCAGTTTCCACTCAATGTGCCATTATGTCACCAGAAAGTCATTGGGATTAGAACAACGGATTGACACCCAGATGGTGCACGTGCTGTCAAAGGAATTCAGCAGTCAGGGTGGGAGCTGGTCCAGATGAACTCACCAGGCACGTCCCACCCACAAATACTCGGCATGTGCTGCAAAATTAGAAAGCCCGCCCTCCCATGCAGGCCAGTTAAGGAAGGCTCTATTCCCCACGGAGCTAGTTAACAGAAGAACCATTTTTCAGAATCTCACTGAGAGCGAGAAAAGGAAAAGTAAGAACACTGGGGTGAATCTAACTGCGTTGAACTATAATGAGCCTCAAGACAGTGTTACTTGATAATGACACCATAAAAAAAGGGACCCTTCACCATTTAAAAAAAATAGTAATTTTGAGATATTTTAAAAAAAAATCTCTCTCATTTAGAGTGCCCATGTTTTTGGTAATCATGATGTGGTGTATTTCTGTTTACGTTCTTACTAATGACTGGCTTTTGAAGTGCTCTAAGAAATGCCCACAGAGTACATTAGTTTTATTTTGAATAAAGAACAGATCAGCTGTGTGCAGCATTGTATGGAGGGTTTTGAATAATGACTAGAAGGCACTTTTAAGTGCTGACAGCCGGAATTACTGAGGTAGAAATCTGCAGAAGCAAAAGCATTATTTAAAATAATAATTTTGAATTTGTCCAAGTTTTTTCTTTTCCGTAAGTGCTGTTTTTCTCCCACAGGCCTCAGGATTATAAACTTCGGGGACTTAATGGCTGGCATTAGTAGGCAAATAAATATGAGAAGAGATGCCTGTTGGCTTTTATGGATATTGGTATGCCTTAGGATATGAACAGGAAAATTCTAATATTTCTGTCTTTTCTTAGGCTTTGACGGCTTATGCTCCTGTTCCATTCTCTCAAGGAAGTCTGGCCAAGTCTTAAAGAGTACATTCATATAAATGGCCCAGAGTGCCAGGTGCTTCTCAGAAATCAGTTGACAGATAAAGAGAGCAAAATGTTTCATCTCTCCTTTTCCCTCTTTTTGAGGAGATGCTTATTTTTACAGTGTAGTTTGTAGTCCTTTATCACTGTCTTGTATAATATTATAAAAATTGTGACTCTTTATCCTTAATGGGAAGGAAAATGACCTATTAAAATGGAGAAATATAGGGGTGCCTGGGTGGCTCAGTGGGTTAAAGCCTCTGCCTTCGGCTCAGGTCATGATCCCAGTGTCCTGGGATCGAGTCCTGCATCAGGCTCTCTGCTCAGCGGGAGCCTGCTTCCTTCTCTCTCTCTGTCTGCCTCTCTGCCTACTTGTGATCTCTCTGTCAAATAAATAAATAAAATCTTTAAAAAAATGGAGAAATACTGATTTGAATTTTATTGATCAGATCACCCCCGTGGGCATGTATGGCATCCTTTAAGAGTACCAAATGTACAGCTCCTCCCATATATATTGTCAAAACCAAAACCAAAACCAAAAAACCAAGTGTATTCCTATGCAGTGGAAAGAACTCTGTGACCAAAATCAGAGCCAACACAGCTGCTCTTCACTGTTGGGTAGACGCTTACGGCTGAAGCTCAATTCGTCATCCCCATAACCACGTACATCACTGGTGTGCATGCTGCCCTTCACTGACCTCATTTATAAGCATGGGAACTCTATTCAGACTCTACCAATTGGTCCTAGAAAAATCATAACCGTATTTAAAGGCTCAGACAAAAATTTGATATAACCTGTACTTAACAAATTGCTTTCTCCTAGACCTAGAATTACACTTAAATGGTAGTTAGTGTTGGAATCTGCCCCAGGATCCCAGTTAATCCCCCTTAGCAGATAACTCGGATGAAACCTTTTCAGATGATCAGGGTAGCATTGAAGATACTGTCCTAATAACGTGCTTAAGAATTAATCTGATGAATTTGTTTCTAGAGAGTAATTTAGGCCGTGATGAAACTCAAGCCCAGGGACATATGTTGTCCTTTTATATATTCAAGTTCAAGGTTGTGCATTGGGTCAAAACCTCTTGCAGTTGTTGGGATGTGTTTCAGAGTTTAGCGGCATTTCTCTAATAATAATGCTATGGATAATATTCAATTTTACAAAGCATAAATGGAAAGTTTGTGTTCATTTTTTAACAAAATTAGCTCCCGCTGAGGACAGCAGTGTACACTCACTGAGTCTACAAGTGACCCTTGTCTAAGCCCCATTCATGCCGGGGCCCTAAAACCAGGCAACGTCACTGTTTCCCACATGCACTCAACCAGGCAGTATCTGTGGGCCTACTACGTGCAGTTCTAGGCGCCGAGGACACCTCACTGGTCAGTACAGACAAGATGCCTGTTCTCACGGAGCTTACTTTGCATTTGAGGAAGAAGACAATAAGCCAAACTAGAAATGTTCAAATGAAATAGGGCCTCGTGATACACAGCAATCAGACAACTACTTTAAGATTGGGAGCTCAGGGAAGGTCTCACTGAGAAACAGACTGAAAATGGAGATCCCAATGTCAGAAAGGAGCAGTCCCGGGAAAACATTGCAGGCAGAAGAGACAGCTGGTACAAGCCTGGTGTGCCTAAGGCCCAGGAGGGAGAAGGTGGGTGCTGGGGCCCTCGTGGACCGTGGAGGGGGAAGTGGCCCAATGTCAGGGCCAGATTGCGTAGAGCTTTGTAAGGCAGGGAAAGGAATTTGAATTTCTATTAAGCACAGAGAGCACCCAAAGGTCTCAAGAATGGAAGCATTACCAAGGCCATAGTATACAGGGGAGAGGCCTCCTGGGGTGTGGTTGTTAGCAGGTCCCTGTCTGTAACAAAGGCTGCTCGTGACCGGTTTTTCCTGTGAAAGGCTGGGAGGGAAAACCTGGAGGTATACGTCCCAGTGTGCCCGCGGAGAAGGAAAGTTTGAAGCGGTTTTTTTTGTTGTTGTTTTGTTTTTTAAGATTTTATTTATTTATTTGTCAGAGCGAGAGAGGGAGAGAGAGCGAGCACAGGCAGACAGAATGGCAGGCAGAGGCAGAGGGAGAAGCAGGCTCCCTGCCGAGCAAGGAGTCTGATGTGGGACTCGATCCCAGGATGCTGGGATCATGACCTGGGCCGAAGGCAGCTGCTCAACCAACTGAGCCACCCAGGCGTCCCTGAAGCGTTTTTTAAAATGACTGTTGATGTCTGTGTAAACTCAGCTTCACGTCTGGGTCTCTCTGCACTTAGGAAAACTGAAACTGTAAATCATCCTTTGTTTCAAAACCCTTGCTCAAGAGCACAGTCGTGATCACACCCTTTTAAATTTTTCTTTTTTTCTTTGTGTGTGTGTGTGTGAAGATCTATGTAAGTTCTTAGAAATTTGACTTCAGTGGGTCGTCTCTGGGATTCATGATACATTTGGCCTCCCTGGGAGGAGGGTCCCGTGCAGGTAGGAGTGTGCAAGGAGGTCCTTTGACAAACCGGGCACCTCACCTGGGCTCTGTAGCTGGGCGTGGGGCAGCTGTATCTGGGGTTCCTGATGATAGCTGCGGGGACGGAACAAGGACCCTCCTACTCTCCAACAAAAAAAAATGCTTTTTTGTAGGTACTTTCCTTAATAATAAGAGAAGGGAATGGAATTATTGAAGCTATAAAAATTGTTTCAATTGAATGTGTTTTTCATTTAGGATCTTGGCTCAGTCTGAGCAAATTGCTTGGTACAGTAAGAATGAACATTACTTGCTCTGTAAGTGTGTGGGATGTTTTAATCTTAAGCCTGCCCCCATCTATCCTGGTGCTGATCTTAGCAGTGTGGCTGGCTACTCATTTAAAATTCACTGTATTGGAAGGGCGCCTGGGTGGCTCAGTGGGTTAAGCCCCTGCCTTCGGCTCAGGTCATGATCTCAGGGTCCTGGGATCGAGTCCTGCATCAGGCTCTCTGCTCAGCAGGGAGTCTGCTTCCCCCTCTCTCTGCCTGCCTCTCTGCCTACTTGTGATCTCTCTCTGTCAAATAAATAAATAAAATCTTTAAAAATAAATAAATAAATAAAAATAAATAAATAAAATTCACTGTATTGTAAATTCATGCTGCTCTTTATTAAATTTAGAGACCATTTGATTTTCGCTGAAAACTGGCTCAGGCTACACAGTATCCTAATTTGGGCCTCCAGGAACTTTTTTTTTTTTCCCCTCATATCTGGAATCCCTCAGAAGGTCTTTGCCAGCATGCTCTAAATATGGGTTATAAATGAGTGAGAAAGAAAAAAATGGATTATGATGATTTATGTTTTACATTTTATGTTGCTTTACATTTTCTAAAAAATACATTCACACCCACCTTATATAATTCTCAGGATATCCACGTGAGAGAGGTATTACAAGACATGGCGAATCAGAGACAGTAAGGTCACCTCCCCAAGGTCACAAAGCTAGAAGCAACAAAACTGTCCATCAGTTCTGCTTCCCACACTGTGGAGGGGGTCGGACTGTGCTCCCCAGCATTATGGCCAACCATGTGCATCCAAATGGCAAGAGATCCTTGAGAATGCAACTTCCAGTCCCCCCACCCCCCAACATGAAGTCAGGTGCCTAGGTTTGGAGTCGAGGGATCTACATTTTCAAAGCACCCCTCCCCCCAGCTGATTTTTATATGTAGTAAAATTGGGACTAGTTAGTAGATCTTGTCAGGGTCAGCCCTTGGCAAAAGTATGAGGTTGGGAAAGATTTTCTGTGACCCATCCACCTCCTGCTCTGAATCTTGTTCTTCCTCTTGGGATACCAAGCTCGCTTACTGTTTTCTTTTATCAGACACCCCAAAAGAGGGTGTGCTGAAAGTACCTCTCTTCCATAGGATTTCTGCCTTTTAACAGACCAAGTTGTAAGAGAAAAAGGAAAGAAGAGAGGGAGAAACACAGGGACAGAGGAAGGAAGGAAGGAAGGAAGGAAGGGGAAGGAAGGAAGGAAAGAATGAAAAGAAGGAAAAAGAAAAGATCCTGTGAAGAAGAGGAAGAGGCCTGTGGGAATAAAGGAAACCAAGACCCTCTCTGGGTCTACAGTAGAATCACCCTTGGGTCAGCTTTCCCATCGTGGTCTCCGCTCAGGCCTGGGCACGGTGCTCCCGTTCAGGACCATGTTCCCAAACAACCGTAGACTGATCATGTCAGCTCTTGAGTTGGCTTCCTCTGAGCCTCTCTATATGGCATTTGCTGTTTTCGAGACTTTTCAAGTACTTTTTTATTTGAACTGAAGATCATGTCAGACCCTGGCCCCTTGGTGACAAAGCTTGGCCTCCTCTTTCTAGTGGGACCCCTTGGAGAGTATTTGGAGAGGACCCCGCGCTCTGCCAAGGGTGTGGACACTTGAGTCATGAGGTCATGGATGTGGAATCTGTTGTTGCCCTTGCTGATCACAGAGACAGCACGTGCCGTTTCTGTGGGCTGTGATTGCCAAAACCGCAGCTGACTGGGAGCTGCTTCCCAAACACCAGAAGGGCTCGCCATGCGCGGTTGAGAAATCCTAGTTCTCATCCTTACTGAAACTTGCAGGCAGAAATCCTTTGCTTAGCAGGAGTTGAGTTCCTGAGCGTTGGATCAGTTGTCCTGGGATATACAAAAGAATGCATCACAAGAGGATTCAAAAAGGCTGCTTGGTATAAAAAGGTATAAAAACAGGCTTTGGTTTCATCTGCACTGGCCTTAAATCATGTTGTCACTGAACGACTTTAAGGCCAGAAACACCTCTCAGTGGCCCTTCTGTCTGCAAACGGAAGAGCTCACGAAACCTAGCCAGGACGTACCTTCTCTTCTAATGACCTAGACACAGACGCGCTCATTTTAATCAGCTGGGAAGATTAAACCCTCAGCATAGGATTCACTTTTCTGTTTCGCTTTCCAGAGATGGTTTTGCTGGCGGAAACATCTGTCATGTGTGAGCCTTGCTCTGCCTCTTACTCACTCCGAGACTTGGGGCAAATGGACTCAAGCTGCTGGGTCTTCGTTTTGTCATCTTTGACAGGAAGGGAATGGATTGAATCAGTGGCTTCCAAATGTGGGTGACATCCCCCCGATTCCTGGGAGCCGGCCCAGACCTACTGAGACACAAACTCAGACCCTAAGCTCCAGGAATCTGCATCTTTAAAAAGCTCCCCCGGTGTTTTGGGGGCTCCTCGGGTCAGGTAGCCACGGCATCACGTGATCTTTAAGCCCTCTCCAGCTCTGATGGACTCGGAGGCAGCATCTACCCTATTTATCCAGTTGCCATTTGGGAAAATAGAACATGGCTTGTTGCTAATCATGGCCAGCGTTGGGTGCCAATTAATTGCTTCGTTTCTGCCAAGCACCATGGTTTATTCACTAGTAGAAAGTCGATTAAAGATCATAAAACATTTGCCTACAAAGCCTGCTGAGCCTGACTCGCTCACATTTTCCTCTTATATTCATGAGGAATAGTCATAGTGATGTCCAATACTCGTTCAGTGCTGTGTGCCGTGCATGTACTCTCCTAAGTGCTCCAGGTAGGTCAACTCATTTAATCCTCACAACCCTTCATGTTGTGGGGCTACTATGATGCCTCGTTCACAGCGGTGGAAACTGAGCTGCAGAAAGGATGGGTAAGGTCCTACGGCCCTACAGTTCATCGGGGGTGGGGCCAAGACTTGAACCTGGGCAGTCTGACTCAAGAGCCATGCCCTTAGATACCGTGGTCTGCGGTCTCCCTGTCGCCGGCTTGTCCTGCTTTTACTCTGCATTTCTATTTCTGTGCTAGTTCTCTAGAAGAATGGGTGGGTGTTCCCCACGATAGGACAGCAGAGGGCCACAGGTTTGGCAAGGAAAGACGTGTTTGGCCAGTTTGGAGTTATCTCATGGACGCTGAGAAAGGTTGGGTCTCATTCTCAGAAGAGGATACATGGCTAGAAAATCAGGGGGTGGGGGGAACGTTCCAGAACGGACATGGATGACACAGGTGAGAAGCAGAATCTGGAGCGTCAGTGACTGTGGAGGCTGCCTCCCTTCTGGTCCGGATGGACGAGGAACCAGCCAAGGGCAAAGGAGCAGCCAAAGGAGTAACACGAGAACCAGGAGGCTGCAGTTTCAGAAAACTGAAAGAACACCAATTTTCTCAAATGACAGAAAGCCACCGTGTTGAGCGCTGCCGTGCCAAGTCAGCGGGAAACGAGAGATTGGGCCATTAGGACCTCACTGGTCACCTTCCAGAGAAGAAATTTCGGGGGTGCCGGAGGACCAGACCACAAGTATGAAACAGTGTCCATGTGCTATATTTAGTTTAATTAATTCACAATTCCTCCAGTTAGTAATACCTGTGGAGTGAGATCGTGAGGAAAAGCCTGCTTGCATCAAGGAGACTGGCTTAGGTGGGTCGGTAGTTTCAGGGAAACTAACTGGCTGGAGGTGATGGCAGCTACCATCTGGTGGACGCTTACTCCGGGCCAAAACTGATTGTTATACTCAGAGTCCATCCATCCCCATTTCACAGACCAAGAAACTGACACTGAGTAGTGACACAACACGCCCTCCCTTTCCCAGTTAGTACAAGGCAGGGCCCAGATTCTGGCCTGGCTCCTGCATTAATCCCGGGGTAGGGCTGCCTCAGTCTGCTCCCGTGCCCTCCCGGTGCTACCTGCCTTCCTCTTTCTGGAACCTCCTGGTTCACCCGTGCAGCTCCTGAGCCCGCATGTTCTAACCTCTCCCTGAGCATTTCCACAAGGAGATGGAGTGGGTGCAAAGGACCAGGACAGGGCCCTGTGGCCACTTTCTCACCCCTGGGGTTTCTCCTGGCCAGCCACGGAAGAAAGAGGTGGCATATTAGCTCAATTACAAACAGCCTCCAGGGACAGTCACTCTATTACCCATCTTCCCAGCTTAGCATGTACTTCACAGCCTCTTGGTTTTTTTTCCTGGTAATACCAATTTGCAGGGGGAAAGCGAGCGAGAATTTCTGCCAGGCTCTGCCCTGACTTACAGAATAATTTTCTTTAAAACCCACTAGACCGTTGCCAGGAGAAGTTACAAGCCACCAGTACTAACTGCCAGATCTAATTTGGGGAGAGAGAGCAACACTAGTAACGAGGGCCTGCTTTTCCAGAAGACAGACAGGGCTTTGAGACCAAGATGTCAAGGGAAGACTGTTTTCAGTTCAGTATTCAATTGCTCGTTTTTGAGCACTCGGAGTCTTTTCGGTTTTCCTAATATTCTAGAGATTTCAGGCAACTTTTTATACAAAAATCCAGAATAAAAATGTTGAGTGCTGTCAGGGAGTTTTGCTGGCTGGGAAAACAAGGAATGGAAAAATTGCTGTTCATGTCATTAAGAAGAATATAGCGTGTGTGTGTGTGTGTGTGTGTGTGTATCACATGTGCAAGGACAGACTAAGTCCCTCTGTCAATGTGAATAATTAGGTCAGAACATATCCTTTAAAACCTAGTATTTAAGAAATGAGTGTGTGTCAGGCTCAAACTTTTTCATAAAGTGAGGTTTTTGTATGCAGGTAAAATTTCCTCGTGGCTTTTCCGTTTGTCCTAACCTAAGCACAAGGGAGATAGGGAGGGGGCCTGTGTTCTACTAATGGAGAGATCTTGTTGTACGCTTTAAGATGATGGTAATAAGGATGCCTTGCCTTTGTGTGGCTCTTGAAGGTTAGAAGGGCCTGTGATGGGCATTCTTTTCTTTGAGTCCCATGGCACCCATGTGAGATAGACAGAAGAGAGATTAACCTGCCCTTCACGGTTGAAAGAACAGAGATTCAGAGAGGTTAAGCAACCTATGTAAGGTCACACAGCTAGTAAATAAGCAGGACTGAAATAGCAAATATGCTTGTGGTATTTATGAGTCTCAGACTTCCTTCCTTGATTTATAGAGATTGCTCTGTTGCTTCTTTGCTGGTCCTCCCAGCCTTCCCAAACAAATACTATGTAATCACTCCGGGGGTCTGTTTCTAAAGTAATGCTCATATTATGAGTTCCTTTCCGTGAACGTAACTTATGTTCTTAGGGCTCTTTCAGATATACATTTCCTTCCCTTCACCACGAGATGAATTCCTTGAGAGTGGAACCTAAGATTTAAATTTCTCTTGAATTGCCTCCAAGCAACAAATACGGTGCTTGTTTCAATAAACGTTGAGTGCTGTGGTTTTGTGGTCCGTTGCCATACTCAGAACCCCCTTAGATAAAAGGGAGCTAGAATACATTAGGTGCCTGCTGTGTGCTGTGACTATTTTACTAGCTGCTCCACGAAACTCTCAGTTGACTGTCACAAAGCCCCTCGGGGTAAGCGTTCTCCTCCCTATTTTGTGCACATGACATTTGGAGAGATTGAAAGACTCACCTAACATCCCCAGCTAATAGATGACAGGTTAGGATTTGAACCCAGATTGTTCTGGCTCCAATATTTTTGTACTTCTGCCTCTGTATAATACATCTGGGGGAAAAAAAGGGCTGAAAATATTTGCTAAGATTCTCTTATGCCATGTCTTGAGTCCTAGCCTCTCTCTGTGTCCGTGCATCCATCCCTAGCCTTGGTCCTCTTCTGCCCTGAGCTGTGGGTTTCACTCCTTCTTCTAACAAGGTCTGCCCTGCCTCTCAGCCCTGCCTGATTCTACCCCTGTGATCTTTCTTCACCCACAACAGCCGAAATCAAATATAAACGGTGATCTTAACCTCCTTCTTACCTCTAGTTTTGCCTCTTTCCGTGGAAGTACTCCTCCCCTACCTCATGTAATAGTTACTCAAGTACCTGCCTTACCCTTCTTCTGCATTGCCAGGCTCAGAGGGTTGGAACGTAGCCTACTTACTCAATCACGGCAGCCTCCGGAACAGCGTCTCTTGCACATAGCAAAAACACACCAAATATTGAGTGCATTACGCTTACGAGGAGCTGACTGGTGCCCAGAGAAGTAGCTGCTGCTAGCCCAGCTGCCTGTACCCACAGCCAGTGGATGGTTTGAGAGCTGGTAGGGACACGGCACGAGGCTACGGTCTGTGGCTGGGTGCTTCCCAAAGAGCCTGAACGCCCTTCCATTCCTGTGAGCAGGGACTAAAGTGACTCGCCCTTGTATGATGAGTGGACACGATGGCCTCACCCCTCCCACACAGCACTCTAGGAGACATGACCAAGCAACCGAAGTTGACATTTAAGAAAATGTATCTGCTGCTCCCCTGTTGGTCTACCTAGGGGTGTGTGTGTGTGTGTGTGTGTGAGAGAGAGAGAGAGACAGAGTGTGTGTGTGTGTGTGGGTGGGTGGGTGGGTGTGTGAGTCCATAAATTTAATAGTAAAATGCTGAGGCTAGACTTTTAGCATCACCTGTTTTCAGTATGTCCGTGAGCCCCCAGACTTAATCTTCTCCTTGGCCAGAAGGTGGTATTTAAAAGTAATACAGTTGCACAGTAGCATGAATACACTTAATGCCACTGAATGGTACACCCCCAAATGGCCGAAATGGTACCTTTTATGTTATGCCTATTGTATCACATTTAAGAGGTATAAATCCCAAAGAGCTGGTGTTGACCGTTGCAGGGCCAAGCAGTAGGGGCAGGTAGAGTTCTCAGGAGAGCGGAAGTATAATCCCAGTTTTTTCTCCATTATGCTCCCAAATCCAGCCCGCAGTTCTGCAGTCCTACAGCAGATAGAGGTCACGATCACGGGTCATGCTGCTGGCTCTTCAAGTGGGACGCTCTGTATAGGGAACAGCCAGGAAGTATTTGTCGCTGATGGGATTGGTCAACTCTAGGGACGATATGCACATACTCACCAGATTGGATTCCGTTATTGGTCATTCAGCATAAATATAACGGTTGGTTTCTACACTACACCATCCTGGTAGTGGGGGGGTCTCCTCCTCCATCCGGCATTAGGCTCTCTACGATCTGTTTGGAAGTCAACCACTAGCATATGCGCCCTACAAAACCTGAATCATTATTATTTTACTCAACATCATTTCTCTGTCCCACTCCCCAGTACAATGCCCAGTAAGAAATAAGTGTCAGCATTGGCATATGTGGTTGAATGGAGTGGAAGTGACATCTGTTTTGCTTTTGTATTCATTACAGCACCTAGCCTCATCTGTCACACACACAGTGTGCATTTGTAGGTTAACCCGATGTTTTAGATGAAAAGCAGATCCCATCCCACAGTGGGTGTCACCTCCTTGTACGCAGGAAGAGCTAATTAAACATTAGTGATTGTTATTAGATTTGTCTAGGAAACATTAAAGTGAACACAGTGGCACACGGGGTAGAATGAACTACATCTACAGAGGAAAGACAGGGGGTGATGGAAACATTGGATAATTAGGGCCCAAACTGGGGAAAGCGTACTTACTGGGAGTATGACCAAAACCTGTGTTCTCAGCGTGGGTGCTCTTTAATTCCATTTGCTTTAGGTAATTTCATGTAATTATCCTCCGGGTCTCTATCACTGCTTCTAAGAAGACCCAAAGGGCACCTCTTGAAGTAATGGAATTTGGATGTTCCTTTGTGCCTTCTTTTCCCCGTGGTTGTTGGAGATTTTGTCTTCATGGGGACCAGAACCTTAAGTAAGACTTCAAGCCATGGCTCAGCTTTCCTTTGCAGTCGGTCCTCATTCTTCTCTGAAGTTTCCTTTTTAGGCCTTTTGATACTTTGAAGTGAGCTGTGAGTGTTGGTTATAGTTCTGCTCTGTGATCCACCTACCCTCCTTCCCTTTTGAGTAATTTGATGATGGTACAGATTAAAAAATCCTTCCAATTAAAAAATAAAAGAGGAAACCAGATGGATTAAGGTGTACCTGATCTTGTGTGGGTGCATTAAGTCATCACTGTAGCAATTTCCACCTTGGTAAACATTTCTTTTTTTTCTTTTCTTTTTTTTTTTTTTTAATTTGAGCATTCCTTTTTTTTTTTTTTTAAGATTTTATTTATTTATTTGACAGACAGAGATCACAAGTAGGCAGAGAGGCAGGCAGAGAGAGAGGAGGGGAAGCAGGCTCCCTGCTAAGCAGAGAGCCCGATGCAGGTCTCGATCCTAGGACCCTGAGATCATGACCTGAGCTGAAGGTAGAGGTCTAACCCACTGAGCCACCCAGGTGCCCCTCTATTTTTTTTTTAAATGACTGAGTTTGCACCCAATGGTGCTCACATTGTAATTAAAAAGATTTCATGATTTACTTTCCAAATATGGTACTACGTGTTCTGGGAGGAATACCAGTGGGTATAGAAAGAGTGAATTGTAGGGTAGTTGACAGTATGATGCCCTTGGACTTAGTGATGATCAACTGTGGTCAGAGTAATCTAAAACAGTAGGTGTAGCTTGTTTCTACCCTATATTACTTTGTTAGCTCTAATATTTTCTAGGCATAATCAATATAATGACTAACATTCATTTATCTCTCCTATGTGACAGGCACAGGCCATTAATATATGACTTCACAAAGACCCTAATGACAGAACAACTCATAACATCCCCACTTTATAGATACAGAAATTGAGGCTTAACCAATTTATGAAGTTTATCCAAAGTCAAACAATCAGTAAGAGGCAACACTGAGATTATGACCCAAATAATCTGATTCTGGAGGCATAGCTCTAACCACTGGTTAGTATGGCCTTCCATGCACCAGTGGTTGGCACAAGGAGACCCGTTTTTGTCCCACTGATTTTTTGCTTTAGTAAATAAAAAGTGAGCACAAAATATTTGGGGGAAATATAAGAAAGTACGTGGTTTTATTTGGGGATGAGTGCTATGGCATGTTATTCGAAGTGCATAGGGCAAGGATCAGCTTTGAAGGTGAGAGGAAGCTTGAAGTAAAACCTACAAATGTGTCCCTTCACCCATTCTAGAAGGTTCTAGAAGTAACTGCAGATGTAGTAGCAACTACTTTCTCTGTTTTCAATCCAACAGCTATAATCACAGAATAAACTAAGGGCTGAATTTCTCATTTTTTTTTAAAGATTTTATTTATTCATTTGACACAGAGAAAGAGAGACAGCAAGAGAGGGAATACAAGCAGGGGGAGTGGGAGAGGGAGAAGCAGACTTCCTGCTGAGCAGGGAGCCCAATGCGGAGTTCTGTCCCAGGACCTGGGGATCATGACCTGAGCCGAAGGCAAACACTTAATGACTTAGCCACCCAGGCGCCCCTGACATTCTCATTTTTAAAGCCAATTAAAATCCTGGCTGGGACTGTGAGGGTCACTTTCAAAGCACTTCTAACTATGTTTCTTAGAAATAAATGGGACAATGTCATTTTATTTTTTAATATATCCATTGACCCTCAGGAAAGGAAATCTCTTTGTCTGCTTTTTGACCACTTGCTTTCCTGCCCCCTCATGGCCATGTGTCACTTCTTTAAGGGAGCAGCATGGCCCAAGAAGACAGGAAGGACCCTTAATTGGACAGACTTGGGTTCAAGTCTGGGTGAGCCTTGTTTAACTTTTCTGTCATCAATTTCCATATCCGTATAAAAGTAAGTGATACTTGAAAGCCCACCCCACAGAGTTCTTATAAAGTTTCAAGTATAGTTATGAAGTTCCTATCACCGTGCCTCCTGGCCTGTAGTAGGTGCTAACCTAATACATTCTAGGTCCCTCCTCTTGCCTTTTTTTCCTCTGTCCTCCTCCTTCGTACCACCATTTACTGGTGTTGGGTTTTGTTAATCAAAAACAATTCTCTTCTAATAGATAGGGACAAGGAGCCCTCCTTGGCTACAGGGATCTTCTAGGGGAACACCCGTCTGTTTGCTTGCATAGCAATACTTTTTTTTTTTTTTAAGTGAGTTGGAGATAAAAATCTAGTGAGTATACATGTGGATTCTTTTTTGTGTATATTTACAGTTGTTGAGCCCATTGGCAAGAGTCTCTGCCCGTATTCTTCCTTCAGGTTCCATGAGGCTGGGACCCGTGGGTCTATTTCTTATAGTTACATGAATTCCCTTACAGTTACATGAATTCTCCATTCATCCACTCAGTCATTCATTCACTGAGTACACAGATCTCGACTGCGAGATACCCTGTGGGGTGCTACGTGTAACAGAGTCAAACCAACCAGACCCAAATCTCTGACGTCATGGAGCTTCCGGTTCCAGGGAAATTCTGTGTCCCTAAATGACCATTTAAAACCAAATTTAACATCAGCACATTCTAGACTCTTTGGGTAACCACCTTCAAGCTAAACGCTGCTGCAAGGTCCCCATGCCCACAATGACACGTGTGTTATTAGTGCCCTGGCATCCGATGATTTTTCCTAATAGCAGGATAGAGGTGAATATAATTGCAAATGATGCCTTCCAGCCAAGGCAAGTCCAACTGACAGTATGGGGCAGTGTCTGTGACAATGAAA
Source organism: Lontra canadensis (assembly GCF_010015895.1). Classification (NCBI taxonomy): domain Eukaryota; kingdom Metazoa; phylum Chordata; class Mammalia; order Carnivora; family Mustelidae; genus Lontra; species Lontra canadensis. The sequence goes on along the minus strand of NW_022631025.1, from coordinate 10,337,751 downwards.
GCTGTGTGGCGAGCCTGAATAGGAAACAGTGGTTGGAGAATTGAGAATTGAGTCATCAAATAACACACAATAGAACAGGGAGGCCATACTCCAAAGATCCAGGCCACAGTGTGGAAATCTAATTTCAACAATATATCATTATATGTCAGATTAACTAATGCGATTCATTTGGATTTTATTGGCTTTGTGGATTTGTTTGTATTATCAGTTATAAATTTGTTCTGATTTTATAGCTATGGAAGAACTTAAAACATAAGCAATTTATAGCCTCATAATAATTTTGTTTTAGTTAGCCCGAGGGAGACCTGACATCTTTTTTTTATGGTAAAGGAGGTCAGTACCATTACTTAAGTGCAGAGACATTGCTCCAAAGAAAGCTTCTCTATAGGTAAAATCCTCTGGAAATATGAATGGTTTAGCAAAACTCGTTATATCCTTGATTTATCAGAATAAATAAGAAAAGGGCTACGAGGAAAGATCGTAGCTCTTGGTTTTAACCCAAAATCATTCTGGGTAGGTTCTGTTTTGCAGTTGTGAGCTCTTGCTTTTATGTTAGCTATGACTGACTTATCCTGCTTTTAAGCATTTCTCATTGATTAAAAAAAAAAAATTACACCTTCTTTCTTCCTTACCACACCTCTCCACTTAGCTCATGTGTATGCACACACACAGACACACACACACACGTTCACCTGTAACCACTTCTGACTTACCACTTACTTATTTCAGACCTGTCCTTCTTACAAAGTCCTTGGTACAGGGTTGCAATATTTGTTGTAAAACATCTTTTTGTATTCAGGGTAACTTGAGCCTATCCGAAGAGCATTAGAGAGAAATCACAAGAGATTATCTCTTTATAATAATTACCATTTTCTGCTATGTATTATGGAGACTCTGCTTTCCCCTTCCAGATGCTAGGCTCCAAGGCAGGACTGGGGAGGCGGTTCTCTGCTGGGACCTGGTGCAAGGCTCCGGTGAAGGACGACCACACCTCTCTCCCCATTGGTCTGCACTGTCCAGGCTTGTTTGCCATCTCAGCTTATTAGAGGGGCCTCTGTTCACTCTGGAAAGTATGTCATTTGGATGATAAATTATAAGGTCACCGTAGTTACACAAAACACTTTGGCCATACAGTCCTACTAGATGCAAACAAGGAAGCTGCCTCACAGACTCACTTCAACCACTAATTAATTCCCTGTCTTCACTGACTCTTAACCCTGGATCTGTGTTGGAGTCTCCACAACGGGGAAGTGTTTATGTATAAAGAGATGGTGGTAGGCACGTACTTGTTGGCAATGTCTCTCTCAGGGACTGTGGTCAGGTCCAAGCAATGACTGAGCTGCAGCCAGACTTTCTGAAATGCGACCCGATCAGTCAGGACATTTCATATCCAAGTCAAATCCCACGAAAGTCCTGTTTCAGTGAACTGCTAGGACCTAAATACCATAATTCCTCCAGAAATTACAAATGAAATTGCGTCATCATGTCTTGCCGAAAACGAGTATCTCGTTGCCTGGGTAAGATTCAGAAGTTTTGACTGGAACTTGCTCTTCTGGGGGATGATCACGCCTTTGGCAGAAGCTTATTATTTGGGGGTTAGAGCTGAGGTTTGGGGGCAGTGATTGGGCTCAGATGACGTTTTGTGGCATAAGGCACGTGGACACGGAATAAAAGACCTTCTGGTCATTTTGGAGCAGACTGTCTGCCTGACTGTGGCCCAGGCTGTGCTTCCCTTCCTGCCTCTTAGTCTTTCACTCTTTGATTTGAACCTCGCAGCCCTCCCAGAGGACCAGGAGGAGGAAAGAATGGGAAATTCTTAGAATTTTGGAAACTTAGAGTTTTCCAGAAAAAGTCATTTGATAAAAAAAGATGGTTAAATCTGTTTTGTTTATTTTCGTGCCACCTCTGGGTGTGGAGGAGGGAGTGAGTTCTCTTTTTTGTTCATTAGACCGAGGATTTTCTCTTTTCTTGCACATGGTTTGTTTCTTCTCAGTAAATATATGTTGTTTTAAATTTATTGCAAATGCCTAGAAGAAAAGCTCCTTTAGGGGAGATCCATAGCTGGTTTTGTTCACTGTCTCTCCCCCTTATGCCTGAAACGGTGCCTGGTGCTAAGGGGGTACTCAAGAAGAAGGACAAGTGACCATCTCAGAGACAGGAAGTAGCTTGTGGCAGTGGTTAGGCACACGAGGAATGGGAGCGACCGGGAACGGGGACCTGGTTTCTTCTGCGGTGATGAGAATGTGCTGGAGTTCCTAGCGATGACTGCACAACCTCAAGCACATCCGAAAAACCACTGTTTTGTATGTTTCCTAAAGATTAATTTTGTGGAATTTTAACTAGATCTCAAATTTTTTAAATTCAAAAACCATTTTTTTCTTAAATGAAGGAATGAATCAATTACATGCCTTAGACATAGTCATAATTGGTGCCTAATAAAGCTATCTTTGGGGTGAATGAATGAATGATAGTTGTTCTCTACCCAAACAATCTCAGTGTTTCTCCCAAAGCATGGTGTGTGTGTCATGAGTCGGAAGGTGTGGCCGATCTCGGGCTGGAAACATCTGAGTTCAGGAGGTGCGGGGCCTGCCGTGGCGCCCAAGGCTCAGCTGGGACCTGTGGGAATCGAGCACAAAACAGCCTCGTGGCTCTGGGAAAGTCGGTTTGTTTGTGAGTTAGACAGGAGTAAGTGCCGTGTCCGTAGAGACCATCTGATACCAGCGCGAGCGAGGAAGACGCGGTGCTTTGGGAAGACTTTCTTAAAACAGGAGGAGAGGGACCTCGACCAGGTTCCGATCTTGCCGACTCTTTCATTCCTGTTCTGGTTACGTCCATGTAAGGTTCCTACGAGTCTGTTAGTCTTTAGAGAGCAAACTCTGTCGAAACAGACTAATGCCACCCCACAAAACATTTGGCTGTGTGTGGACAGCTCCTCTGGAGGACTGATCGGGAGCCATCCAATTTCGCCACTTAGGAGCGGCCAGCGAATGGTTGTACAGTCACCAGAGTCAGCAGAGGCAGGTTCCGGAGGTGGGGATGGTCCTGGATCCTCTTTAGCACAAAGTCATACCAAATTCTAAAATAAATAAATAAATAAATAAATAAATAAATAAATAAAACCCAAAAACACAAAACAAAACAAAAAAACCTTCCTATACTTCAGGCCATTTTCTCCTATTATCTTCCCTCTGAGCTAGCATGGATGAAATTAGTTTAAAGAGTGTTTACTGTTCTATGAATGTTAAGTAGTATCATCTTTATTCCGTCTGAAAATCTATGTTTAGAGAAAGAAAAGAATGACCTCCTGATCAAAAGAGGACTTGAAGACTCTTGGAGTTTGGAATATATTAGCATTTTCTGTGTGAAGCTTTTTCTGAAAGGTGAATATCCTTCCTCGTTTGCACGAAGCTAATGAGCTCAGTAGCTTGCACCCTTTTTTGTTGTTAAACTACGCGGCTGCTGCACATACTGTTATGCTGTTATCCATGTTTGCTTCTGTGCTCGAAAGCTATAGTTAGGATACCTGATCTTTCTAGAGCTGTAAGCTTTACTACTACTGTTACTAGCATTAAACTGGTCTATTTCTTTTTTTACCGTGTGTACGAAGTGTGTGAGGTCCTTTATGGCTATTGCCTTGTTAAATTCACACGATGACCCTTTGAGGTGGTCATTGGGTCGATATCCTGGTTTTAATGTCACACGTCGCAGCCACGTGGTAGAGCTGGATACAGACGTGACCTGGGGCTGCTTTCACTCCCATGTCCTCGGACGCCCACAAGAACACCTGCCACCCCCATCTTCCAGACGGGAAAGCTAAGGCTCAGGGTCATAAGGCCAGTGACAGACAGAAACAGACTCAAACTGAAGTCTTCTAATCCCAAAACCTGGTGCTCCCTCTACAGAGCCACCTTAACCATAGACAGTGGAAATCAGAGGTCCCCACAGACTGTGCCCTTCCTCCCCTTCTGGGAGCTTCCATGAAGAAGGCAGAGAAGGGGGGGTCGACAGAAGACCTGATTTTTATGGTAACCACAGCTGTGGAATAGTCCTTTTCCCCTGTCCTTCCCAGAGAGTCAACAGATTAGGTAAGAAGGGGATGCAGCTTCTTCCCTGAGATGAACCAGCAGGTCAATGTGGGAGCTTTGGTCTCATTTCCTGAGGGGACATGAAAGCTGTAATCAGCTTACATGTTTGCAGAAATGCCACAGGGGAACTTTCAACCCATCTTAAGTCATTTTTACAAAAACCTCAGGAAGCCCCAGAGAAGAAGCATTTTGCTATTCTGTGTGGACCCTTCTAGTGAACATGCCGGTTCCTAACACTGTGGGGTCACAGACCTCCACTTTCCAAATTTCAGTGTGCCTCAGAATCCCCTAGAGGACTTGAGAAAACACAGACCCTTGGGCTTCACCCGCCCACCACCCCCAGTCTCTGATTCAGGAGATGCAGGTGGGGCCTGAGGATTGTCTTTCTATCTTGGTCCCAGGTGATGCTCATGCTGCTGGTCCAGGGCCCACGGTTTGAGAACTATCACGTCAGGGAATTTGGTGAAAGCTCTAGACCTCTTTCTCCTCCTCAGGTAGATACCAAGTTGCTAGTGGGAGTTTATGAGTTCTTGAACTCCGGCAAGCTGGTGCGAGCACTGGTGAGTGGTTTGGTGTTGGAGGAAACATGGGAGGAAATATTCACTGAATGATTTGACGTCACTTTGGTGAGTCAGTGAGGACCTGCATGAGGGCACTGCGTCTAGGATGCGTGGTGAATCAGGTAGGAGCTGCTCCTGGAGGACACAGAAGGGACACTGCCTACTGGGGGTGAGTTGTAAGAAATTGATTAAAAACCATTTAAAGTATTTGCAAAGCTGTTACAGGCTGCGGCTAAAAGGCTTCTTAAAATATTGGCAATTGCAAGGAAATGCCGTTCTCTGATATATGCAATTAATATTTAGTCTCATCTTTTAGACTCACTTTTTAATTGTGGTACAATATACATGGCATCACGTTTACCATTTTGACCATTTTTAAGTGTATAATCCAGTGTTATTAAGTACGTTCCATGTACTTAACATGTATGTCACCACGTCCCAGCTCCAGAACTTTCTCTTCTTGCCAAAGGGAAACTCTGTTATCCTTGAAACAACTCTCCTTCCCCTGTCCCCCAGCCCCTGGCAACCACCATTCTACCCTCTGTCTCTATGAATGTGATTGTTCTCGGTGGCTCATGAGAGTGGAATCACACAATATTTGCCCTTTTGTGAATGGTTTAGAATAATTCTTAAATCTCAAAATAGTTAGAAAATGTAGTGATAACGCTCCTAACAATGAGTGGAAAATAAACTAAAATAAAACTTAAAAAAAAATCACGCATAAAATCTTCATCTGTGGGCTTAACAGAGTCCTCCTTTGCTGACCACTGTGACTCGAGATCTATTTGTTAGTGCACTGTAGGCCCAAGGCCCCTCTGGCATTGGGGATAGACTCCTGTTCCTCTCCTGCCAGGTGAATCTTGCTCCTAGCACTTCCAAAGACCCTGTCATATTGACGGCACCAAGGCAGAGCTGGGTCTCCAGCCCCAACCTCATCTGTTCATTCATTCATTCATTCAGCACACCCTAGGTGCCAAGTCCTGTTCAAGGTGCAGGGATCTAGAGGGGAAACCAGAGTCCTTACCCTCCCCTACTGCCTCTTAGCCTGGAGCTTCCCCTGGAAACCTGGAAACTCAGTGAGATACACTGTGTTGGGTCGTTTTCCAGAGGACGGCTCTTAACCGTGTTGATGGGAATCTTTCCACAGAGCCTCAATCCTTCTGTGCCTTAAGCACAATGTGGCAAACACAGTTTAACCTTCCCTCTATGACCTAGGTCTGTGTTGCACTGTAAATATTGATTTGCTCTCCCACTAAATGGCTCTGAGCAGAAGCATGTAATTCCACAGGCTCTGCTGCTACAGCTCTCAGCTTTTAAGGTGCCTTCATGTCCCCTTTTCATCTGCTAGCTCGAGGAAGATCTAAGGAGGGAATCAGATAGCCTAACCCTTGAAATCAAGCCTAACCCTTGAAAGCCAGCTGACTTGGCTGAAGACGGATGGTGACAGAAGAGAGACTGGGGCCCTTCCATATGTCTCTCTACTTCTAGATATTTAGAATTCCGATTGTTTGGTTGGGCCTATGGCCATGAGAACGGGGAGGACCACATTTCCCAGCCTCACTTGGATCTGTGCATAGCCGCATGACTAAAGGCTCACTAATAAGATGGGAATAGAATGCATCTTCAGGGAAGTGTTCTTAGGGAGTGGGGTGTGTCCTTTCTCACATGCTTGATACATGGATGTGGTAGCTAGAACTCCACCTTGAACTGTGAAGATAAAGAAAACACATCTGGGATAGTGGAACAGAAAGCTTGAAGCTGTCTAGTCTCACATAACGGGTACTCTCATACCACCCAGGATCTGGATTTTTATGGAAAATAGAAATGAAGGTATACCTTGTTCATTCACTATTAGTTCGTGTCTTCATTACTTGAAGCTAAACCTCACTGTAACTAATACGTAGATAAATTTGATGAAAGGATTTAGATGCCTGGAAAATAAGTATGTTCCACATCAGTGGTTAAAAAAAATTTGTCAGCAGGGGTGGCTCGGTTGGTTGAGCATCTGACTCTTGATCCCAGGTCAGATCCCAATCTCAGGGTCACGAGTTCAAGCCCTACATTGGGCTCCATGCTGGGCATGGAGGTCCACTGGAAAAAAAAATTTGTCGTCACAACTCCAACATATAAATAGATAAAAAGAGGGGTGCCTGGGTGGCTCAGTCGTTAAGCAGCTGCCTTCGGCTCAGGTCATGATCCCAGGGTCCAGGGATCGAGTCCCACAACGGACTCCTTGCACAGCAGGAAACCTGCTTCTCCCTCTTCTACTTCTCCTGCTTGTGTTCCCTCTCTTGCTGTGTCTCTCTGTCAAATAAATAAAATCTTCAAAAACAAACAAACAAAAATAGATTAAAACGAAGTGGCTCTGATTGGGTGGAGGTATGCAGAGCCCCCTGGCTCAGCTGCCCTTCCCCTCTACCAGGACTCTGAGGCAATTCTTTCTATGAATTGCTAAAGAACATAGTTGTTTGGGTTTTTTTAATCATTTTTTTAATTTATTTTCAGCATAACAGTATTCATTGTTTTTGTACCACACCCAGTGCTCCATGCAATCCATGCCCTCTCTAATACCCACCACCTGGTTCCCCCAACCTCCCACCCCCCTACCTCTTCAAACCCTTCAGATTGTTTTCAGAGAACATAGTTTTTGGAAAGTGGTGTGTGTGACCTTAAGGTCTTTTCCAAAGCTCAGATTCTGGGAGGTAAGTAGAGCCATCCTTCAGACCACCCTGACTGTTGGGCTCACCTTGGGATGCCTCCTTAAACATCTTACATAATCTTTTACCACCAGCCCATTGGATCCGGGGTATCTGATGTCCCTGTGGATATGACCAGATTTAGCTATAGGCTGGGGAGCTTTTAGCAACTTCAATCATTTGGAAATAATCTGGGAACCCATGACTAAGCAAAAAATACTTGTGAATATGAAGGAACACAGTTAGTATCCAACCCATACCCTTTATTGCATGGCGAATGGAGGGTTACTCTCTGACTGCTGCCACTGGACATAAAATGGCATACGAATTAGAGCTCCACTAAAATACTTCTTGAAAGAGTGACATACATAGCCCCAAGCTCCGAAGAACAGGTTGAACTAGGCAGTTTCAGAGGTCTTTGCCATTCTATAACAAACTGTCATTCTATTAATAAGCAGGAAGGCAGAAGTTGGGAACTAGGTAGATTTTCTTTAGCATGCTTTGAAGTTCTCCATGAGTACAGATTCCCATGGAAACCAAGTAGAAGAGAAAAAGGAGATTTAAAATAGTCAATATTTAATTATTTAAATACTTCCTGAAAATGTTTATTTAAATTATGTGTTACAAGTATTAAATATTAGGGGCTCCTGAGTGGTTAAGCATCTGCCTTTGGTTCAGGTCATGATCCCAGAGTTCTGGGATCGAGCCCTGCATCGGGATCTGCTCAGCAGGGAGCCTGCTTCTCCCTCTGCCTCTACTTCTCTCTCTCTCTCTTGGACTCTCATGAATAAATAAATGAAATCCTTAAAAAAATTAAATATTAGAGAAGTATTCCTTTGACTTATTGCCTGTTTGGTGTTTCGTGTTACACCTCGGGCAGAAAGGCAGCATGATGGACATGACCTGGGTGCTCAGGGGGAGCTTTAGTACAAAGTAGATTTGAGTCTCCGTTTTCCATCTCCTTGTTCAGACCATCACCTCAAGAGTGAACTGTAACAATCTGTGGTTGGGGAACATATATTTTGCCATTAATAATACTTCTCATTATTGTCATGAATTGAGTATTAAGTACTTCATACCACATTTCTCAATTAAGTCTTACAATTACATTGTAGTTGTTAATATCCCATTTGACAGGTGAGGAAATTTATGTCCAGAGAGGTGACTTGCCTTACTAGGGACAGCAAAGCGTGCTTCTGGCCTCTTACCAGACTCCAACAGCACTCCTAACCACTTTTTCCACACCAGGAGGTACTCCACAGTTGTTGTGGGGCAATACCTGGTCATCAGAAAAATTCAGAAAGTGGTAGGTAGAAAGCATTTCAGAACTCCTTGGGCCATCAGTTGGATGAACCTCTCCATTAGTGTTTTTTGTGTTCACCAGGAATCCCTAGACATGTTATTATTATAGATCATTATCATTCCTAATCATATCATAATCGTATAATCATATCATATTATGCACAACTGCCTTATAGTCACCACAACCACTGTCCTCTAGGACCTCATCTAAATAGTTCTAGGTCATTCCTCTTCCCTTCACCCACTCTCTGATTTTTCTCGCAGCCCTTGTTCACCCTTCACCTGATCTTCTTTCTCATGGGAAATAGTAATTTGGATAGATAAGGAGGGCTGATGGCCCAAGGGCCAGTTAGACCCATTGGCTCACCAGAGATGGGAGCCCGAGACCTTGATTATACCCCTGGTTCCTCGTGACTCCAAGTGTGGTATGTGGGTCAGTAGCAGCAGCACCTAGAGCTGGGGAGAAATGTAGACTCTGGGACCCCACCCAAACATACTGGGTCAGATCCCACATTTTAAAGACAACCCCACCCCCAATGCCTGCACAAATAGTTTTAGGCACATTAAAGATCAAGAAGCAATACCGTTGTCCATAGCTACAGCCATGCTATGGCGTAGATCATCCCAGAGGCTGTTGACAAGGGGCAAGGGTGGGCAGAAGCTGCAAGGAAAAGACCCAGATCCTGTGGCCCAACTCAAGGCTGTGATACGTCAGTGAGAGGAGAAGGCAAGTCTTTCTTAACAGAAATAAGAATCATCTCCGCTTTGGAATCTGCAGACTCTGACACCCAGGGGCTCCAACACATCTATTACTGTGCATATGCAATAAAACTACATTCGGTCCAACTTGGAAATTATTATAGACAGTTAAATAAGAGTGGGGTAATCAAGGTCAGGAAAGTCATTTAAGAGAGCTTCACTGAACAAATTTCTTTTCCTAAGTCATGAGTCCTTGAGGGAGGAAAAGAGCTGACGAAACAAAAGATTTCCTTTTAGAAAAGTAATTTTGTATTTTGTTTATTTGCTTAATATGTTTTTTGGTTTCGTTGTGATTTTTTTTTAAAGCCTAACCCTCTTATCTACTGTGGCTTTCATTGGAGCCAATAGGAGTGTGAAAGAATTGACCTCATTTGTAATTTCCTTTCAGCAAATGGTCAAACCTTTGTTTTCGGCTCCATTGTTCTCTAAACTGGTGCATGAAAATAACGCTTGTGCTTCAGGCCTGTGCTTGCGCCGCCGTTAACCTCCTGTAATCTCCTGATGTGCACAGTACATCCGTTCTCCACTTGCACATAACCTCGGCTGCTCACTCTCTCCGGGTCTCCTTCATGGTTCTCCTGGCCCCTTGTTGATGGTTGTCTGATAATTCATACGGTTTTAATTCCATGACTATTTTTTCAGTTAAACTGGGTGGGATCTGTGCAAGCAAGATATCACACACTGAATTTTTTTCCTCCCCAAGCAACCTCATATCTTATATGCATGGGAGTGCAGTTGCTGTCTTAAAAACCGGTTCTAAAAGAAAAAATGTCATGCCTCCCAGTGATTACAAATGACTAGACAAAGATAAGATCAAGTGTATTTATATCAGCTTCCAAATATTACAATAAGAAGAAGGAAATACAGTCTGTTACTTGACTTTCAGTGGGTAAGTTTTTAAAGTATAATGGAAATGCAGACTCTTGGCTTTGTATTTTAAATACTTTACCTTTGGAAAATACTATGATATCATGAGGAATGGACACTGCTGTGCCAAAGGTTAAGGTCTTCTGACAGCGATAAGTACTCTGCAGTATTTGAGTGACTGCATTTCTTATGTGGCATGTTATCACACTTCTTGGTTGCAGATGCCTTTCTCACTTTACCTCATTTAATAGAGTAAAATGACATACCATCCCTATGTGTGTAAAAGGCCTCAGGCCCCAGGAATGGAGGGCACTCATATTTACGGTTTGGTTTTCAGGTTTGACTATATTAATCTTAACAGTATGAAGAAAAGCTTACCTAAGAAACCACTTTTCTTTGGACCCACAAAGCGTAAGCTTTGTGGGTCCGTAAGAATGAAGGAAGATATCATAAAATACTGTAACAGGATGTGGAGTGACTTCAATTTCCTGTTCAGCATGCTAATGGAGGTAATTTAGGTAAATTGCTAATTATTGAAAATCATGAATATATCTAGGGAGGGAGAGAGGGTGAGGGAAGGAGGGAGGAAGACAGGAAGGAGGGAATTATACAATACAAGCAAGAAAATATAACCCAGTCATAATGCATTCTGTAAAATTGATTTCAGCACCGATCAAGTAAGGTGAGGACACCTATCCCATCAAGGACAGTTAGGGAACATGGGCATGGATGGAGGACCTGGCTTGTTGGTCCTGGCACGTCTGGTTGATGGCTTGTGTATTGGGCGTTCAAACGAAGTGGCAGGCGTGGTCCTCTGTTTTGAGATGTGCACTTAATTGAAGAGATCAGACATCTTATATATTAAGATACTTAAGAATATTGGGGGGGACATCTACTTCTGAAAGCATAAAATGTCCTTCCACTGGAAGATTTTTATATCAACTGTGGACTTAGGAATCCATAGGAGCAAAGTATAAAAAAAGACCTAGAACAAAGAGGAGGAAAGAAGAAAGGCGTGTGGAGAGGGGGAGAAGTACAGTTACAGGAAACATTGGGATTGAACTCAGAAGCTCTATTTTGAAAGCATTTAGAAAGAGGGAGCCTACCAGGCAGTGCCTTCTGTCCTTCTGGACCCTGCCTTGGATCACATGTGATTGTTAGCTCCTCTCACAGTCTGGGACTTTCATGCAGGGCCTCCTGGAGTTGCGGCAGTGATGGGAGAGGGTCTTCATGGGTCTAGGTTTGCTCTTAGCAAAAACTTCCTGCTGCAAGTTCCCAGTGCTTAGGACTTCGGTCTGAATGTTGAGTTTGGAGCCCGATCCGGAGATTAAAATATGCTGAATATTCCCTGTGCTGTTTAGCTGTCTGTAGAGCATAGCCAGCCGAAGGACCTCACTTTCATCAGGTACCCAGGTGTGTCCCCTGCCCACCTCCACCTTGGAGAGGTGAGGCAGTGGGGGGCCGGGTAGGAAGAAGCCAGGAGAAGCAGGGCGTATGCACTTGGCTGGAAGAAGACTGACACAATTAATAGACGTTAGAACATGATTCTCTGTCTGGAAATTGAGGGTGATTATTTCTCCTCCATTGTGTGCAGCATCCTTTGGAGATCGTTTGGGGAGGGACTTTGTCAGACTGGAGAATTTTGATTAATGAGGGAGGCCTTGTGGAGCCAGCCTGCGTGAATGCATTATCCTCAGTTGCTTTCCCATCTGTGCGCCCAGATCGCTTGGGGCCAGAGCTGTAAGGCCCTCAGAGCTGAGCTGGTCCAGCCCCATTATTTTGGATGACGAACAAACAGACCCAGAGAGAGTGAGGGGTTTGCTCTCTGGCTTGCAGGGAGTCAGGGGCAGCACTAAGGTCTCCTGGGTCACAGCTTCCTGTTCCTCCAGCCACACAAAACCAGTCCAAACCCCACTCAGCTCAGCATTTCTAAAAATGTCTAAAATGGCAAGATAGGGTTCCCTTCCATGAGGAACTCATAGTCTGGGTTGGGGGAGAGAGAGATTGGTAGCACAGCTCATCACTTTTTTAAAAAAAGTAAGGCAGGAATGAGCTCAGGCATAGAAACCTAGCAAAGAGCATGGTGCCCTCCCAGGATCCCTGGTGCGATTGGAGTGGAGGCTTCAAAGACTAGCAGGGGTGAGTCCTAGGAAGAAAGGGGAGAGCCCCATCCAGAGGAGGGAGCAACTCGAGCCTCGCCACTGGTATCCTGCCAAACCACTTCCTCATGACCCTCCGTTGAGAAGTGGTATTGTCTCCTTGAATCTAGTAAACTCATTTCTCTTAAAATTCAGGGGGAGGTTGTGGCAGATATTTTGATTTATTCTTTTCCTATGTCATCTAGTAGAAGATTGACCTAAAATGTTTGGCCAGAGAGAAATAGGAAAGACAATCCCAGTGTGAACTACTTGAATCTAATTCCATCATGATCTCAAGTCTCTCTACTCATGATTTCAGCTCTTGTTTGGAAGTGACTTGAGTTTTTCATGGACCACAGGATGAGTTTGTGACTTAATGTACTAAAGACTGCCCCCATATCCTGGAAGGACTGACTGAAAAGCATGAGGTAAATGAGCTACTGACAGAAAGCTGTACGCCAAGACCATCCACCCCTTGATTCTCGTGACTCTGTGCTCCTACTCTGTTCATGACGTACTGTACATACCCCTCTGAAGAATGTTCTTCATCCTTGTGAAAGAGAAAGGTGAACTAAGGGGTCAGCAGCTCCTTGTTAAATGGAACTATGGAATAAGGAGGTGAAAGAGAAGAGCAGAGAGTATGGTGGAAAGCCTTCTATGTTTGGGTATCACCTCCCACCATTTTGTCTTTTCTCATGAGTGATGAAATCAAGCAACAAGCATTGACTGAACATATTCTAGGTACAAAGCACTGTGCTGTGTGCTTTGAGGATATAAGAACAAGATGCACTTCTCCTCTCAAGCACCTTATAATTTAGTTCAGGAGACACAAAACACTCTGTGATGGTCTCATGCCATATAATGTAGAACTCTACTATTTATTTGTTTATTATTATTATTATTATTATTGGCAAGTTGCCTTACCAAATCTGGCTTTCCATTTCCTTCTCTGCAAAATGGGGGTGCTAGCTTACAAGGAAGGATGTGGTGAGATTACATGGGATAATCGATGTGAAGTATATCACATGATGCCTGCTACATAATATGTACTCAGGGGGTGCCTGGTTGGCTCCGTCATTAAGCATCTGCCTTCTGCTCAGGTCATGATCCCAGGATCCGGGGATCAAGTCGGGCTCCCTACTCAGCAGGAAGCCTACTTCTCCCTCAACCCCTCCCCCTGCTTGTGTTCCCTCTCTCACTGTCTCTCTCTCTCATTCTGTCAGATAAATAAATAAATAAAATCTTAAAAAAAAATAGTACATACTCAGTAAATAGTAGTGGTGTATCATTATCATTGTGGTGTAGAGGAGTTAAGTTCTGACATCTAAGATCTGATGTCCACATGGACATCCATGCATAGATCTTCAATAGGAACATCAAACCTAACATGTCCAAAAATGGTTACTTTTCTTATCTCATCATCCAATTAAATAGCATCACCATCTAACGAGTTGCTCAAAGACTTATAAGACATTGATTTGCTCCCTTTTTCTCTTCCTTACTTTCTGACCACCTAGCAACTTTTGTCTGTACCACTTCTAAAAAATACAAAGAGTTTACCTACTTCTTTTCCACCTTCATTGCCTCCACTCTGGTCCAAGGCACCATCAACTCTTGCCTCAACTACTGGCCCCTGCCTATTACACTTAGACTGCTAGAGCCTTTCGTTCTCCTACTGTGACCTTTCTAGTCCTCTAATGTGCCACACCCTTTTTCCCCTCAGAGCTTGAGCACTAGGTATTTGATCTGCTAGAATGTTCTTTCTCCCTCTTCTCTCTTTAGTAGCTTCATTGCTTGCTTGCTTGCTTGGTGAAGCAGGTCTTTGCTCAAATGTCTTTCCCACAAGTCTTCCCTGACATTGTCTGCTGCCTCAGTCCCCACCCACTACTCCCCACAGCAGTCTATTTTGTACCTTCTGGAACATCTCATAGGTGCTATGGAAGAGGAAAAAAGCACCAGAGTATCTCATAGGATGATTTTAGGCAAGAGCTTGAAAGTGGCTGACATCACTTTTGTGCATATTCCTTTAGCCAGAGTTCAGTCTAATAGACCAACCTGCCTGCAAGGGGAGGCTGAGAAGTGTACTTTTCTGGCATGCCTAGGAAAAGGAAGCAACGTGGGGACACGTCATTCACTGCCACAGCTCACATAGCTGAGAATCCAAGTGTGCAGTTTCATCTAGATACTCAATGACACTGTCATCTTTTTGACCTTCTCCATCTCTGGATTCCCTTCCAGTTTGGCCACATGCTCAGAGAGACCCTCTCTCACTGAAGCAAGACAGACACAGAAGCTCCACATCTTGCCACCTACAGTAGTAAATAGTGAGAATCTTTCCTGGAAGCCTCAGAAGTCTCCTTGGGTCACCGTCCCATCACATAACTATTTTGACCAAGGGAATGTGACCTTAGAGCAATGTGTGTACTCCATCCCAGGATTTAGGGGATGGGGAGAGGGGCAGCTGAACCATAGGAGATCAAGATTGGGGGTGAGGTAAGATACTGAAAGAACTCTGATGAGATGTAGGATGAAAGGATGCCAGTGGCAAAAATGGCACATATCCACTACAACAGCTTATAGGATTTATTAACCAACACAGTACAAATCTAAAGATTCCTCAAATTAGTTGATCTAAGTATCAGTGGGCCAGAAATATTTTTTGAAAAAAGATTTTTCTTTCTAGATACCTCTGGCAGCAATGGCCTGTATCAGAAGCATATTGTCCAGCCACAACTATTTGCAAAAGTACACAGAAGTTCTTGATGCTTTGATTTGTCTTACTTTAGCCTACATTTCTTTGTTGGTGAAGTATAAACCTGAGTGGCTTCATTCCAGTTAAGAGATAAGTATTTTTAGATGTGAGTTGTAATGGGCAGCAGAGACTCACCTTAAATCACCCCATCTCTGTTGAGGTCACAGAAATTGCAATTATACTCATGGTAAGTTTGAAAGAAGACTGAGGAGCTGAACTAAGGTAGGAACAAGACCATCAGAGAGGAGGAACTTGTAGTCATGCTGTTACTAGGATGCCATGGTGTACAATGAAATCATCTAGGATTATGATGCCAGAGAGGGACTCAGAACCCAAGAAATGAAGCCGAGGGTCACAGAGATTGTTGAATCAATGAAACAATAATGGGTGATTTATAGCATGATCAGGTGAGCTTCAAAGCTGAAGGGGTTTTAGGGAAAAAGGAGACAATGTGTGGAAGCAGCGTCAAGTAAGGAAGATACCGACTGTTCCTCCTGGTCTTGCTGTGGTAAAAAGGGACAGCCACCATTTCGAAAACCTTAAAGAGGAAGCAATGCACTCATGAGATCATCAAGTTGTGGCTAGAAGAAGAAGATAAAGAAGAATGTTCAGCCAAGAGGTTGACTTTAAGATCTTCCGCCCAGTTTACCATGATAGTAGCTCAGGTATGGGCTGGATCAAGGAAGACCCTTGTGTCAGTCAACCAGAGACCAATTTCTGTTGATGTGCCAGCCCTCCA
The DNA here is from genome assembly GCF_010015895.1 of Lontra canadensis. Taxonomy (NCBI): domain Eukaryota; kingdom Metazoa; phylum Chordata; class Mammalia; order Carnivora; family Mustelidae; genus Lontra; species Lontra canadensis. Next base: position 10,321,853 of record NW_022631025.1, on the reverse strand, counting down.
CTAAGTTCAGCAGATACTGTGTGAGCAAAGCAGACACAATCCCTGTCCTCACGGGATTTACAGTCAAGTGGAGGAGATAGACATTAAATAACCAGATAAACATCTGAATATAAGTAGAAACTTTGATAATAGAGATGTGCAAACATTCAGAGCGTAATACAGGGAGACCGGATTCTGGGCTGATTCTCCGCAGGTAGGGTTAAGAACATTCTCAGTGTCTATCTGGATACAATTGTTCAGTGCTCAGTACTAAGTATGGTAATGACCAAACGCTAGAAGTATAGTTCTCTCTCTTTTTGGTGCCTATATGTGGGTGGGGTATTGAGTGATGGTCCCAAATGCTTGCCCCAGCAGAAATCCTGTTGAGCAGCCACAACAACGGTTCAAGAACCCCATGACAATAGAGGAAATTTCACGAGCCAAACAGTCAGCCATTGTGGTAGTAGGGTTCCATCAAGAAGCTACAAGACAGTCATATACATGGGTGGACCATCCAGAAACAGGCCCAATTTGGAAATGCTGGAAGAGGTAGCATGGCAAACTGCAGGGCTGTTTAAGACCATATGAGATGAGCAGGAGGAAGGCACATAGTCCCCAGTCCAAGTAGTATTAGAGTGCTCAGCTGGTGACCAGAACGGGCATCAGGACAGGGATTAAACTGGGAATCCTGTCACCAAGGTGGGCCATTGGTTGGGAGCCAAGTCTGATGAACAGGGAGGAAGTCTGCTTGTCAGAGCATTGAGTACAGGTCAGAAATAGTCAAGGGGATCTGGATACTGAACCTTAGATGTCAGACTAGTGCTCCAGAAATCCTGTCACCCGCCAGTCAGAACTGTTGTGGGGACCTGGCTAGGCTGAGCCTGCAGCTGGGGTCAGATGACATCATTGGGACCCATGGAGGTGGCATCAGCCTTGGAACCACAGCCAGGACTAGATTTGTTCTGAAGTGTTCCTCTTCTCTCCAGGTGCTTTAGCCTAGGGCAGCCTGTTGCCCTGGCAGGGATGGAGAAAAGGTCCACACCCCTTCCCTTGTGTCCCAGGCTCTTCTCTCCATCCCTTCTGTGTTCAGTCACAGGGCCCTGACAGGTTTGGGCTCAAGTAGCTGAGTTAGCTGACCTACCAGGTGATTATGGTCCAACAACTATTTTAGTCTTTAAATCTTTCCCTTCTTTTTTTAGTGTTTTAAGGAGCAGATACTTTTGCAAATGCAAACTTACCAGTTAGACATGGTATTATTACTAGCTCACATGTTATTATGTACTTATCTATTTGCTGGCACCAGTGACTAGATCAGTGTCAGTCACAGGGTAGAGGCTCAATGAGTGAACAAATGTCAATAAGTGAATAAGCAAGAGGACATTCCATTCTAATGGGCTTGGATAGTTCAATTCTGTTTATAGACATGTTCTATCCAAATAAGATAATTCACAGATTTAAATGAGTTATCAGAGGATTCAATATCATAGGCAAATGATGACCAGTTCGTCCTGGACAATAAATGACCATTCCCTTGTTTTCCTGGCTACCCCAGGAGTAATTCCAGTTTTTATGTCAATTGAAACTTTGATCCTTTCTTCTTGCTTTCCTACAAGAGACAAAGAAAATGAGCTTCTCTTGTTTGTATCTCTAACCAATGAATTCATAGGAAGGATGTTATTTCCTCTTTAAAATGGACCAACGGATCATGGACCCCGTTTGCTAAAATTCACTGTATTTGTCCTGTGTGCCTGGCACTATTCTAAACCATTTACATTTATCAGCTCATTTTTGTAATAGTTGCATGTGTTGTAGTGATAGTGATGATGGTGATGGTGATGAAGATGTTGATTACTACCTCCATCTTATATATGGAGAAACTGGGCTACGCAGAGGTTAGTAACTAGCCTAGAGTCACTGGCAATCAGTAGAGGAGCCAGGAGCATTCTTAACCACTAGACTGTATAGCCTATAAGATTCCTGGAAGGGCTCATCAGTAAACATGACACAAGTCTTCATTGAGTGAACAGAGGGTAAATAAGACATGCTGACTGCCTCCTAGGCTTCTTGTGAGGATCAAATGAATTAATATATGCTAAGTACTTGAAACAGTATCTTCCACATGGTAAGCTCTCACCAATGTGAGCCATTTTCATCCACCACCACCCTGGAGGAGCTCACGATATTGTAGAGATGACAAGCATGGAGATACATGCTTTCTATATACCTTCGTTTTTATCTGGGGTTGGCCAATATTTTCTTTCACTGGCAGAAGTTGGGAAGGAAGGGCCAGTGACATTAAATGAAATTTAATTAGCAAATATACGGGAAGGGAGTATGACTCACTCCTGGAGAGAAAGCAAATCTTTGCCATTCTTCCACTGACCTGACAGAAAAGCATTTTACAAGTGGGAAAAAAAATGGCTGACATTTACTCAGTGTTCACCGCGTGCTGGACACTGTGAGTAGATGACGCCCTTGAATCCTCCCCACATCCCTTCCAATTATGTAGTATTATCCACATTGGGAGGATGAAGACGTGGAAGCCTGGAGAGGCATGCGCTTGCCTAGGGTCCCCCAGCTGGCTAGCCATCCCCCAGAGCCAGTACTCCTAATGATTCTACAACACCACACATCCCAGCGCTCACTGGGTGAGAGGAGGGGGGTCTACCGGTATCTAAAGTTTTTATGAAATGCACGGCATAGTCAGGATGGAAACCCTGGTAATTTTTTTAAACTATGTAATTAGAAATCTCTTTTCAGATGATTTTTTTTCTTTTAAATCTCATTCATTTGCTGGATAATTTTCTTGAGCTAACTCTAATAACACCATTTTAGTATAATTACTTGAGATAGAGGAGCTCAAGATAGAATTCTTAAGAACGGTGTCTGATTGATGAAGGGTAATTTTGTAGCACAGTAATAGATTTAAAATAAATTCCAGTTGTCAAAACCATTAACACCCAAGATTTCTATAGGGGCTGATTGTATGTGCATTCATTCGTTTGCTTCACTCATTCATTCACTATATATATATATATAGAGAGAGAGAGAGAGAGAGAGAGAGAGAGAAGCAACCTAAGCCAGAGAAGAGAGCGACAGGCAGCCTGCCTAAAATCTGCAGAAATACCCAGTTTGCATATTCCTTTTTCTCTAAGTCTGCAGTTCAGTTCAATGGGCGGATCCATCACCGGCCGGTTGCGTGATTGGCAAGCGTGGAGAGGGACGGGTCCCACCAGCGGTAGAGTTGTGTGAATGTTCTACAAGCACGTTGGAAAGTGCCTGTTTTCACTTCTGTGTTGTACACAGGAACATGGATTGAGGGTAAATGTCATGTTAAATGTTCTTACCAAAACTAATCCCCCGCCCCACAAAAAGACTTTTTTGTTCAGACCTCTGTAGTATCTAAAAGAGGGAGCTTAGCTATTTTAAAGGGCCTTCCACGGATGGTTTATCTTTCTTCGTATCTGACCCTTTCCATCAGAAGACAAATTGTGGCTCTCCTTGATCTGTTAGGTGCTGGTCTTAGATGCCTGTGGGCACTTAGAATAGGTGTATCTGTTGGTGAAAAATGTAGCCTCTCCTCTCCCTCTTAAGTGAATGACTTGAACATCCCTAACGGAAGGGCCTCAGGCCTTTCCTAAGAGTCACATAGAGCCACGGCACATTTTATCTGTTTGCAAAAAGCTACTGTGTCCTCAAGAAGACACTTAATACATTGGTCCTCAAGTCGAGACTCCTGTTAACAACTGCCTGGCCCGTACGGGGCTGCAGGCCCCAGTTGCCCAGGTCACCTTCAATGCCCTCACAACATTTCTGAGAGAGAAGCCAGGCCCTTGTCTTCACCTTCGGATTGCCCTCAAGGAAACTGAGGCTCAGTGGTTGAAGTGACTGGATCAGATCGTGCAGCCGAGAAGGAAGAAGTGGGGGTTGGCCTTCATGTCTACTGCCCCCCAGGGTCCCCCCCAGGGACTACTTATTCCCTAGGGGATGGCCAGCAAGGAGGAGATGCAAGAGCCTTTCTCTGTTCATTAAATATTTACCGGGTGCCTACCATGTGACAGAAACTAGTCTACCTTTTGTCCTAAAACCAGATTTCACAAGGCAAAAACAAGACAGTCCTTGAAGTGTGGGAGTTTCATGTGGGCGGGTCCCTCCCCACCACACACACCTGAAGACAGTCTCTTGGCCCAACAGAATGACTTGGCCCCTTGCATCGTGTAACCTCTTGGAAGGGGTCAGGACTCTTTTTTTCTTTCCTTCCCGCAGAGACGTGTGGTGAGCTAAGCTTCTGGACGCACTAAGGTAAATGTCAAGGATGTTTTCTCAGTGAATCTCACTGGCTGGTCTTATTTTTACTTGCAGCAGAAATAATAGCTCTGGCCATGCGAACGTATAATCCTGAGGTGAGGAAATTGCAGGGTAGGGCGACAGGAAAAATGCATTTTGACACTCTTCCTTTGACTGATACCATTTATGTGGCCTCTGGCAAGCCTGAATTTGATTCAGGTCAAATGTCCCAGGAAATTACAATGACAGAAAAAAGGTGCCCGGAAATGATGCCGTTCGGGGGGCATTTCAGTGGCGCGGTTGACTGGGGCCATCTTTGATCCCTGTCACCTGCTGCTCAGGACGTGGGTGACTATCAGTTATATAAGCTCTCAGAGGCTCAGAGAAGCATGTCAGAGAGGGATCCAGGTCAGGATGTCCATCTGGGATCTGGAAAAGCAACTGAGCTATTCAACGTAGGGACAACTAGTCAGCTCCTAATGGGTCTTTGTTTTACTTAACTTTGGGAACAAGACTCATAAAGCTGCCCTGGCGACACAGCCAGGGATCCATGGGTGGATATAGCGGGAGCTGGAGGTACCTCATGTAGCCCCAGGATTCTGTCATCGCCACTGCTGTGCGTCACATGCAATACCATTCGGTGGAGCGAAAAGCATTTCATGCTCTTGATTTTTCAGAAGAGGCCTGTCAGCAGGTTTTCTGGGGCAAAAAAATACCTTGTGCCACAGTCAAACTTCACTAAGGGCCCTATCCAATGTCATCCCGCTGTGAAGAGGAATCCAGGGCTTTGCTAGAATAATAGGATACAAATCACTACCAGTAGGACTCATTACTGCAGACCAGTAGGGTTGAGTGGAGCCTCCTTTGCACTTCACGCAAAGTCTGTCTTCTTTTCTCCATACCCGTTCTCTGTCCTGAGGTCGTGCCAAGTGGAGAAAAGGTTGTCCTTTGGTGCTCTGGTCAGAATGAAGGTTTTTAGGACTTCACTCAAAGCAAAATAATATTTGTTGTGCATACACTCAGTGCTAGGCATTGTGCTAGAAACTTCCCCAGTATATGCCCTTGGCAGACATTTCTAATTGACAAATACCTTCATCCATTCAGCCTAGATTCAGGCTCAGATCCTCCGTAAAGGGGTGTCAAGGGTGGCTCAGTTGGTGAAGCCTCTGCCTTCAGCTCAGGTCATGATCCCAGGGTCCTGGGATGGAGCCCAGCATCAGGCTCCCTGCTGATAGAGAGCCTGCTTCGCCTTCTCCCGCTGCCTGCCTTTCCCCTTGCTTGTGCATGCACATGCTCTCTCTCTTTCTCTCTGTCAAATAAAAAAATAAAATACTTCTTAAAATTACTAAAAAAAAATCCTCAGGAAAGGGCTCTTGGCAGCCATATTTGATCAGTGGGGTTTGTCCCACATGCCTGTGTCATCCAGGTTTTTTAAATGATTTCTTCAAAGACAGAGACCATGGCTTCCCGTCTCCTCATGGATGCTTAGCTGTGTTCACTGCCCAGTAAAGAGTAAAGATCCTCTGTTAAATTAGGGCTTGTGTTTTGAAATGGCACCCACAAGCAGATGTGGTTATGTTTTTTTAAGGAAGTGGAGAAAAAGTCCATCTGGGGCTGCAGATAGCCTCAGCTCTGGGTCAGAGGCTGCCTGATACAGTCCGGGGTGCACGCTATAAAAACTGCACTGTGGCTAATTAGCTTTTGAGAAATGGGATAGAACCAGGAAGAATCAAACTAGATCTACTACCGAAATGGCTTTTCTCTGTTTCCTCTCCTTCTCTTCCTCCTCCCCCACCCACTCAGCTACCTCTCCCCTTGCGTCTTCTCACAGTGATGAAATATTTAATTGCGATCAACAACTTTTCTTTGAATACCGTGATAGGTTTGATAAGACATTTAGGAATATCAGTTTAAAAGTCAGACTGCCAGCATTGGCCCTCCCTTTCTTCCCTGACTAGCTGTGGAACCTTGGCCAAATTGATTTCTCAAAACAGTACAATGGCAGCAGCAACGCAGAGCTAATACCAGCCTCACTATGTTGTGAGGATGAAAAGTGATTTCACCATTAGGTAGATGAATATAAAATACAGCCCCTGTTTATACTCTGATTGAGGAATTACATTGGCAAAATGGGAATGAAACAAAAAGACAGATATTCCCCTATGGTTGGAGGCACCATGAAGCAAACTGCTTATATGGGAGCCTATCATCTGGGGAACATGATGTCCCTCATGTGTCCTCTGTCAGTGACGATCCAGACCTGCTCAGGAATTAGTATCATCCCTAGAAACACTACTGCTCTGGGTGGAACCTGGTGGTGCTCTCCGTAGTACATAGCTTATGCTCTGCTCACATTGGTCCCTGCATGATAGTTGGGGGCGGTCAGGGGACGCCATATCAAGCTTCACATTAACAAACACTGAATTTTCTTGGAGATGCTTGGGATTTTTTTTTAAGCACTCTCTCTCTCTCTCTTTTAAGGTTTATTTACTTAAGAGAAAGGGAGCATGAGCAGGGTTAGGGGCAGACAGAGAGAGAGAATCTTAAGGAGACTCCCTGCTGAGCACAGAGCCCGATGAGGTGCTCAGTCCCATGACCCTGAGATCATGACCTGAGCCAAAAATCCAGAATCAGATGCTTAACCAACTGAGCCACTCAGCTGCTCCTAGCTGTACCTTTTTATCTACAAAAATCTCATTGAAACGTCTGTAGGAACTAGAACTCAGCTATTTCTGGAACTCTGTTCCCTAATCCTCTTTTGCCCGTTGAAAGAATGGCTTTCTATAAAGCAGTTTTTGACACCTCCAGTTTTCTTATTGATTCATTGATGCCTCAATTCATCCATCCCTCCTTCTTTCTTTCCTTCCTTCCACCCATCCATTCAACAACCATTTAGTGCCTAATATGTGTTAACATGGTGGCAGGCGCTGCGTATACTAATAGACACAAAGACACAGACTCTGTGCTCATGGAGCAGTATCATTGTTGTGATGTTCTGATAAAACTGCATTTGTTAACATACAGACATCCTCTGACAGCGGACAGAGTGCATTGCTGAGCTGGGCTCTGAAGCCTGGGCAGGAAAGAACAGAGGAGGTTCCAGTCATGGCCAGGGGGGTGGGGGGCTCCTTGCTCCCATAAAACCCACCATGTCTTCCTTGGTTGGCCTCTCCTCTGCGTAATAATATTCCCAGTTGTAGACAACTGATTTCTCAATCTTTGTAAAGTGTGAATAGTAAAATGATTTTTATCATTTTAATAAAATTAAATGAAAAAAATTTAATAAAATCATTTTTAGTAACTTTGTGACTTTTAAAAATCTAAAACATATAAACTAAGTACAATCAATGCGCTTACTCTCAACACCTTATGGCCCCTTCTATCCAGAACTGCTGGGTGAAATTTAAAGAAAGGAGTAATCAACAAAAGTGAGAAGGCTCCAAGAACCTCAGGCAAGGGATGTTCTGCGAATCGAGCCTCAAAAGATGATTAAAAAATCTTGACGCTAGATACCCCAGGCTTCCACACATAATCAGCACATTCCCACAAAGAAAACCACCATGAGGCCAGGTGTCCTTGGGCTTGAAGCCATAAGGTCTGCAAGGATCTAGGAAAAGCTGTGGTGGTTGGATTCTGTGTTCCTGGTGTATGGGCCTGGCTCCTTGCTTCTCATGCCGTGTTGGGCTTTGCCAGGGGCTCCCCTGACGCTGCAGCTGGGATGCTCTGATTTTACTTGGTTGATTTAATTTCTCACTCTAGAGGAACAGAGTGCAATCAGTGTTTTCTAATTTGCCTCTAGACTCCTTTAACAGTTACCTTCAGACTGCAAATCTGAGGCACTTCACTTTAGATCAGCTACAAGGTACAGAAGAGAGTGCTTGCGGAGTCACATGGGACAAAAGGATTTCTCGCACTGGGCCAGTTCTGCTGATTGCCTAGGTAGCTGCCGTACTTGGGGTGTCATGCTGGAGAAGTGGATTCCAATTGTGTGATCTCGGGCAGCTCTCTTCTCCCCTCTGGACCTTATTTTTCTCATCTGAAATATAAAGAGCTTAAATCAAAGTTTCCTCTACTGTGGTTAGCTAGATCATTGTAAGTGACTAAAAGATGAGCATTCTTTAGTTACTAGTCAGGTATTTTCATGGTCGATTCCATTTATGGGAAGTGATACTAGGTTTTCACAACAATGATCATTGTTTCTTTCATTTTATTTGAGCGACCTTTTCCTGGTGTGGTTTCTTCACTCTTAAGCTGAGCATGACTCCTTAGCCGCCTCGTCCCTGTGGTACTGAATTGTAAACCCTACAATCTCCTTTCCAAAGCCTTTTCCCTTGATCTTTCATTTCATGACAGTGAGGGAACCTCTTCATATTGTGTGTGGGCTGTGCTAGAGTGAGCCCTCACTGGAAAACCACTTGGGTGTTTTAATGTGGGGTTGGTCGAGCCCAGGGCTTCCCAACCATCACTCAGTCCCAAGCTGCCTTCGTAGCTGCCGCCATGTCTGTGTGCCATAGTTGACTAATTATCATTTGATATTTTCTTCAGACTGACTGGGTTTATTTTTCACTCAAGTAAAATTATTTGTGAAGTTCTTTTTTTTTTTTTAAGATTTTATATATTTATTTGACAGACAGAGATCACAAGTAGGCACAGAGGCAGGCGGAGAGAGAGGAGGAAGCAGGCTTCCTGCTGAGCAGAGAGCCCCATGCGGGGCTCAATCCCAGGACCCCGAGATCACGACCTGAGCCGAAGGCAGCGGCTTAATCCACTGAGCCACCCAGGTGCCCCTATTTGTGAAGTTCTTAAAAATATTTTTCAGAGTTACCTAAAATAGGAGTAAAACCAGTACATCAAATATTGAGAATTAATCATGACCCTTTACACTGTTTAAACTTCAGTTCCCTAGGACTTCATAGGATTTCTTTTGCCAGAGTTTCAATAAGAGATCATTATATTAATTTGTTTTGTGACAGGTTATCTACATAGTTAGAGGCTTTTAAAAATTTTTTTTGTTTCTTATTCTGATTCTAGTCTCCTGATCAAATTGAAAGAAAGGAAAAATTTAAGGTTAGGGAGACAATCTCTATATTACAGCTTTGTAATGATTTACAAACATTAACCAGCTTGGAAATTTTCTACAACTCAGTAGCAGAAAACAAAAAATACCAATTTAAAAATGGGCAAAGGACTTGAATAAACATTTTTTTAAGAAAGATGTACACATTGGCCAACAGGTATATGAAATGGTGTCCAACACCATTTTGAGTGACTGATCATCAGGGAAGTGCAAATCAAAATCACAATGAGATTTCACCTTACCCTTGTTAGAAGGGCTATTATTTAAAAGAGAGAGAGAAAGAAAGAGAAATTAAGGGCTGGTAGGGTTGTGGAAAAGAGAGAACCCTTGCGCACTGTTGGTGAGTGTATATTGGTGAAGCCATTGTGGAAACAGTAGGGATATTCCTCAAAAAATTGAAAGTATAACTTCTATATTCCCACTTTTGGATATATATCTGAAGGAAATGAAATTGCTGTCTTGTAGAGATATCCACACCCCCATGTTCATTCCAGAATTAGTCACAATAACTAAGACATAGAAACAACCTAAATGTCCATTGATGGATGAATGGATCAAAAAAACTACATGTCTATACACAATGTATATATATATAGTGCTCACACACACACACACACACACACACACAGACACTGGAATATTATTCAACCATTAAAAAGAAGGAAATCCTGCCATTTGTAACATGGATGGACCTTGAAGACATTATGCTAAGCAAAGTAAAAAAAATTTTGATTTTTCAGATCAAAAAAGAAAAATACTGTATAATCTCACTTATAGGTGAGATCATAAAAAAAGCTGAACCCATATAAATAGAGAGTAGAATGGTGGTTGCTCAAGGCTGAGGACTGGGGGAAATGGGGAAATGTAGGTCAAAGCATATAAATGTCCAGTTGTGAGTAAGTTCGGAGGATCTAATGTATAACATGGTGGCGATAGTTTACACTACTGTGTCATCTGCTTGAAAGTTGTTGTGAGAATGGAGTTCCAATGTTCTCCTCGTAATAACAGCAAGCAGAAATTGTAATTAGGTGATGGGTGTGTTAACTAACCTTGTTGTGGTAAACATTTCCCACTATGTGCATGTATCAATTCATCCCATTGTACGCCTTTTAACTAAAACAACGTTATATATCAATTCTATCTCAGTAAAGGCTAGTGGGGAATTTTTCTGGGAGCTTTTAAACTCCAGATCCCTATACCTGTTCAATAAGTAGCAGTGGCCCCAGATGACCCTCAGACAGGTCCAGGGAATGAACCACATTTTGAAGTTCTCCACCTGCATGGAAAAGTCCCTTTTTAAAGACATTCGGTTGGGGGGGAGATTTTTGTTTTATCAATAATACATTTACTTGCGAATACATAAATAAGTATATAAGCATGTACAGAAGTATATAAGCAAAACAGACATTGCTGGTATTTTGTAGGAGAAAAAGTTTGAATGTCACCAATTTCATATTACCTAATAAGGTTTGAAAGAAAGTGTTGTAAGTGGGGTCAGGGGAAAGGAAATGTCACTGGATATAAACGCAACACTCCGTGGTGTTTCCGAGCCATTGCATGGAGTTGTGGGAACTCCAGATTCACAGTCACCTCTCTGGCCTCTCTGGGCCAAAGCTATAGAACACTGAGGGGTTCTTCCCTTTCCCCTGACCTGGTGGCAGAGGTGGCTTTCCAGGTGTAATGGTGCGGCATCAGAGCCCCAGCTCAACATCTTGGAAATCACCAGAAACACCAAAATTCTTCAGCAAGAATGCATTTTTCAGGGCAGACATTAATCTGCGCAATTGCTGATTTGTGGAGGTGACAGCCATCGGCATGTCGAGTGGAGCCTGGGATTTCAAGACGCAAAGCCCTTCACTTCAGCGATCAAAGCTTAAGATGTTCAAAGTCAACAGTTCTACACTTTAAATTTTATTTTCTTTAAAAAAAAAATAAGATTGATGTACTAGGATGTTCCCTATAAATTATTTATAATTTATATAATTTCTCCCTCTCCCCAACCAAAAGGGGACTATAATAAAGAATCAACAGATTATACATAGAACATTTAACGTAACAAAATACTGCATTACTGCTAAAATCACATTTTTGAAGACGAATGACGTGGCAAAAAAAACATTCAGGCAACCACCTTCTTGAGTGTCTACTATGTGTCAGACCCTGTGCTGAATGCTTAGGATGGACATGACAGCTCTGACCTTGATGAGCTTTCGGTCCAGTGGAAGAAAGAGAGGAGTAAACAGGCAAACACAATGCAGCAAATGCTCAGAATGGGGCACTTCCTATGGACTCTGGGCCTCCTTCCCAAAGAGGGGAAACTCACCCAGGCAAGGGGTCCTGAAAGGTCACAAGAGCATAGACTGGCTGGATGGGACTTGGCCCTAGTGAAGACCAAGTGAAGGGGCTTTCTAGAATGACAGTGGATGCTGGGGGCTGGTAGTTGGGAGCTGGGAAGGATGCATTCCAGATGTAGCTCAGGTGGCTGAAGAAGGAGTGGGAGGGGAGAGATGGTCAAACAGCAGTATGTCTCCTGGTGTCCGGTGTCCAGGAGCTCAGTATCCATCATCCCATTTTGTGTCATCCTGTGACCATGCTAGAAAGAGACCAGAAATGTCCAGCTCCAATGCCTCTGCTCCCAGCTCTGCCCTGACCTGGATCAGGGGGCAGAGGTCTGATCATTTTCCTCATTTTCCACGTAAAGCAGTTTGGACGTGGAGCCATGCATGAGTTATAATAGCCAAAAACGGAAAAAGGCCTCCACCTCCCCCCAAAAGAGAATTCAATAAAAAAAGTTATGTCCATTAAATGGCATTTTGTGCAAGCATTAAGATGATAGTTATGGAAACTAGAAGCATGGGAAAATTTTAATATAATAGATCTTTTTTCCCATGTAAAATGAAAAAGGTTCATTGTAGAAATTTGGACAATTTCAGAAAGATGAGTAAAGTAATCCTACCATCCACAAATAACTAGCATTAATATTTTGGTATAGTTCTTTCCATGTAGGTATACACACAAAAATTAGGCTTATAAATTATATAGTTTTTTATCTTGTATTTATTACTTGACATTATACTAAATGCATTTTCCCTTGCATGCCATTACATATTCTCAGAAAACGTACATTTTAATGCCAGTATAATCCATTTTATAGACAAGCATTTAAAGGAATAAAACACAACACAAAATTGTACAGACTTTGTGGTTACAGCTTTATAAAATTGGCATAAGAAACACATCAATAATGCCAGGGTTAGGGACAGTTTTTCTCTAATGTGGTTATTTCCATGACTTTGCTCTTTAAAAATTTTCAACCGTTGGCGTTAATTCATTCAGTGATGAAAATTGTTTCATCATTTTACAACCGACAGAATTACCAGTGAAGACCCAGTTGTGCTGCTTCTTGACATCCAATCATGAGTTTGAGTTTGGAGAAAATGCAGTGACTGAGAAAGAGGGGAATCTAGCCGTCAGTGATGCCATCTCATAGAGCCCACCATCCCGCCAGAGAGCTGGAGAATTGTTTTGTCAATGTAAAAAGTCATAAAAACCAGGAGGGACTTGTTTTATGAGGCTGATATTGTTTCATGTTGATTTATTAAGCCTAATGCTTTTTTCTTTAGAACAGAGTCACAAACAAGCCAAGAGGGAAAATTGAGATTCTAATCGGAGAGGCTTTGGTGATTCATGGCTCTGAGAGTGGAGTGTCATTTAACTTATAGTCTGCTAAAGGTTTGTCTGCGGCATCACCATCATGATGTGGGGAGAGAAATATGAAAGCCCGCCTGTGCCAGCGAGGCCATAATTCATTAGTTGGCTGAGGGGTGATGGGGAAGGGGGGTTGCTCTAGCAAAACAGATCCAAAAGTTCCTTGAAAGAGCTACAAAACTGGCAGAAAGTGGGTTTTTTTTCCTACTCCAAAAGAATTTACTTAGCCCCCTTTTAGGGAATGCTTCTGTCCTTTATGTTTATAAAGCCCTAGATGTCAGGAAAACAGAGCTGCTTAGAGGAAACTATAATATCTTTGGGAAGTCACTTTGAATCCTAGATAGGATAGATTATGAAATTATACACTGTCTTAAACATAATCCTATATGACCCTGAGGAAGCTTCCCCCTGACACCATGAAACTCATATTATTTGCCAGGCCCTAGCCCCTGCTCCCCGCAGCAGTCCCCAGCCGGTCTCCTCCCCTCACAGCCATGCACTCGGCTCCAGAATGACAGTGTGCTGAGCCGCCAGAATGCCATTGGATGCTACGGGCAGGGTCTTTGCATGGCCACATGCTTCCTCCTACCCCAACACTACATCTGGGGAACATTCTTCCTCCTTCAGAGCCCGAGAAAATAGCCTCTTTTCCCAGGATACCTTCCTCTAACTGCCCTAAATAATGACTCCTCTTCATTTTCTCTGGGCCGTTGTGGCATGACCCTGTCATTCATTCATTGTGCATCTGTCCATCCCAAGCCATCAGGGACTGGGTCTCACTGTTTCCTTACCGCCTGGTACATGGGAGGCACGCAGTACATTCATACTAGCGTGAGTGCTTCCATTTCATAGCACAAGGTTCTCTTATTAAAGTGCACTTAGGAGCCTTATGTCCTAAAGCCTGGGCAAGCTCCCATTGGGTCCAAGTGACGTCTGCCCCACCCCCTTCTTGCTAGAAGGAGAGGCGATAACCTCAGGGCCTTCTCAGCTTCTCACAATGCTTATTAGTATTTTCTGAATCCCCAGCTTAGCATACACTGGAACCTTTCCCTTAAGTCTGACCTGCCCTCCGAGGGAACAGGGATTCAGTGAGGGAGACTCACGCACGTGAAGATTGCTTGCCTGGCAATTTGATTTAATCATTTCTGGAGCTTGGTTCAGGCTGCTCTTACCTGCCTGGAAAGAAAAAAAGAAAAAGGCTCTGGTAGGTTTCTTGGCCAGTTTGACTCCATATCATCCCAGAAGAAAACAGCGTAATTGTTGTTTTTCTCCATTTTGAGCCTAGCATTCGCCTCTACAGCAGGGTTTTATTTTTACTTTAAGTCTTACAGAGAAAGCTCTCTGTTTCTTCATGTTCGTAGAAATTTTTAGCGTTGCTTCAGTCACCCTCAGGAATCGTAGGAATCTATGTAAAGACGAATGGTTTTCCAGGGTTTCTCAGCCTCGGCACTGTTGGCACTTTGGGCTGGATCACTCTGTGTGTGGAAGGCTGTCCTGGGCATTGTGGGATGTTCAGTGACACCCGTGAACTCTACCCCCTAGAGGTCAGTAACAGCCCAACACACACTTGTGATCATCGACAATGTCCCCAGATACTGACACATAGAATAGGGTGAGGGAGGAGGACAAAATCATTCCCAGTTAGGAGCCAGATACACATGTGCGCGCGCGCGCACACGCACACACACACACACACACACACACACAAAACCGCACACACTATAATATATAGAAACATATACAGGTAACACTTTTTCCTGAAATCTCCTTCATATAGCCTTGATGCCTGGCCTATTCTGCTTGGTACATGCTACATGCCAGACTGTCTCCTAAACCCTGTACCCATGTTATTTCTTTTAGCCCTTACGATAATTCGATCATGCAGGCGTCTGGGAGGAAATAGGTGTACGACATTGCACACATGCAGTTCTAGGGAGGCAGAGCTCACTCCTGACCACGGTACTGTCTTATCTTCCGAGGGATTGGTGAATCGGCTTACCAGGAACCCCCTAGGACTACACCATGAACCATTGAGATAAGTGACTTGTACATTTCTGCTATGATCTCTTCCACGGTGGGTAGAAAATGAGAGGGGCTGGAGGAAAGGAGAATATACTTAAAATTCTCGTAGATGTGATCAGAAATGTGGTTGGGGAAGGCCGCTCCTTTGTCTCCTAGCTACATGTGATCTAATACATGTATTCTGATTGTGTTTTTATATTAATTCAAAGGAAGATATAATTGTTTTTTTCAACTCTGAATAACCCATTAAAGCTCCAAAATGCAAAGTGCCTAGATTATTTGTCCCCAAATTTAAATTTTTAAATGAGCGAGTGATTCTCCCCAAACCTTCCATGAGCTTTTTTCCTGTTTTCTCCTTTTGTGGAAGTGTTATCACAGGCTGACTCTGATCAGAGGCTTTGAGAAATGAGAACTTTCACTTAGGGCATGTGAGACATTCCCAGGGAATCCCAGTGACTCCCACTGCTCTCCTCTAAGTAGAAAACATTTCCCTGTCACCTCCCACCTGGACAGCTGGGTCGCCCACCCCACGGGGAGAGTGGGGCAGTCCTGGCATGTCGTTCTCTAACTTAGTGTGGTGGGTAAGCTTTTTTGGCAGAAGGTATAAGTCTTTCGGGGGGTAGGGGGATGGGTTTTCTGATGAAGATGAAGTCTGAAAAGGAGGGGGAGGCACAGCCGGGGCAGGCCAGTCCTTCCCATGATTCTCAACACAAGCCCAACTGTCTCCATTAATTCTCTCGCCTCCTGCCAGCTGAGGGAGGCAGCACTTTCTCCAGAATACGGGATCATGGGATGGAAGAGAAGCTGAAGGTGGAGGGTCAGCAGTAGGGGAGTCCCCCACCAGGATGTCCGGGACCGTGGTGTCATTTGAAAAAGCCTCACAGCTCATTCTGACAGGCCTACCTGTTAGGAATCTCTGCGTTTGTCAGACAGACACCAGAAGATGTAGACCAAACCCAAGGTTCAAAGTTAATGAGAAATATTGAAAACTCAAAGATTAACAGTTTGAATTAAGTGAATGACTACATGTCAGGTGCCCGTGGGACTGGCGGGAATTTCCTTAGCGTTGGAAGAAGCTTTCCTATCCGTGGTCTTCCTCTCTGCAGGTGTGATTTTCTCTGCTGGCAACGCCCTTCTGCATCTGGCAGGTGTCTGTCCGTCTCCCAGGAGCCCACTGCGGTAGTTTCCTCCTCTGTGCTCTCCTGTTGTATGCAGAATCCAGGAAATACTTGCTGAATGAATGAAGAAGTCCACACTAGAATCTATGCTTTTTACTATTATTATAATCATTGTAAAACAATAGAAACAATCCTGAAGTACCTGAGCCATTTAATTTTGAGCATTTCGTCATTCATTCAGCAAATATTTCTTGCATACCTGCTGAGCGCCAGGCATCGTTCCGACATCTGGGAATACAGGTAGAACACCATGGACAAAGTTTTAGGTTCCTCCAACCTGACACTCGCATGGGGCAAGGCGGATAGTAAACAAACAGCAAATACCTAACATCAGTTGATAATGCATCGAGAAGAAATATAAAGCAGGGCAGGAGGGTTGCAAGCTGACAGTCTCTCTGTGACGAGACAGCTCTCGTCTCTCTGTTTCTCTGTGACGAGACACTTGAGCAGGGGTGTGTAAGGAGCTGGGCAGCCAGCAGCAGGGATGCCGGGAGGATGTCCAGGTGAGCAAACAGCAGATGCCAAGGCCCTGGTGTAAAAATGAGTGCGGTGAGTTTGAGAAGCAAAAACAACAGTGTGGGACACAAGGTCAGGTAGGTAGCAGGGGCAAAATCATGCAAAACTTGACGGGTGGTAAAAAGAGCTTTGGATTTTATTCTAAGTGAGATGGGAAGCCCCAAGCAGGGAAGCATCAGGATCTGGTTTCTGCACCGTGGCATCGCTTTCAGAGCGTTTTCCTCCCCCTTCGTTCAATAGGCATGTATCTCCAGCATTCAGCACTGCCCTAGATCCTGGGGAGTGGCGGAAAAAAGACAAAGTACATGCCTCTAAGAAGCACGCAGCATGGTGTGGAGACCACTGTGCCACTGGCCAGTGACAGCACACTGCGCTTGCATCATGGTCCGCGTGGTGGAGGGCTGCAGACCCGGGACGAGGTCAGAGAAGGGCAGGACAAGGGCAGATGAGGAGAGTTTCCAGATGAGGATGTTGTTAACGACCCTCCTAAACTGGTGCTGTAAAAGCAGGAGTTTATGTTGCTATGGGGTATGTAATAGGAAGACCTAGCCTGGTGTCGGGAGGCAAGGGAGCAACCTTGGCAGAAAGGATTTTAGACTCAGCTCAGAGAGATGGGCAGTAAGCAGCTGGTCAGGCAGGAGGGTGAGGGAGAGTCCTGATACGTGCCCAGCATGGGGGCAGGAGCATGATGGGGAGAGATGAAGCTGGATGGGTCAATGGGGTCTGAGCCTGCGGGCCTTGAGGCCATAGTCAGGGCTTGGATCATTCCCCAGAGAGCTATGGTGAAAACAAGCCTTTCAAAGGAAGGAGGGCCATGAGTAGAGTTGCATTTTAGGAAGGCAGTTCGGGTGCATGGTGGAGACTGTTCTGGAAGGAAGCAAAGATGGGCAGGAGGACACCTGTAGTGTAGATGAGAACAGATGTTGTGGGTTTGGGGCAGAGTGGTGGGTCTGAATAGTGTAGGAGATGGGAGCAGGAGCCTGCGGGGAAAGATGAACCACTTTGGAAATGTGCGGGAACTGTGTGCTGAGTAACTGATAAACTAGGGAGGAAGCACAGTGATGGGAGAGGACGACCCTCAGGTGGTCTTTGGGCAGGGCAGACAGCTGCAGGGAGATATCCAGGAGAAAGTAAACCTTCTGACACGACGCCCATCGGAGAAGTGTGAAGAAGGGATCTGTCCTTCGGAGAATTAACGTGCGGATAATTGAGGTCATGGAAACTGTTGCTGGGGGACAGTGAGCCGAGCGATAACTGAGGACACCCATATTCAGCACCAGCTAAGGACTCCCACCAGATGTGTACTGACACCTCAGACCCTTTGTGGCCTCACAGCGGCATCAGCTGCGGGCACTGGGACACCGAGCGCCAGTGTGCATTCGAGGCACCCCACTAACGCGGGGGGTGTCCTCGTAATGGGGGCCTCCCTGGTGATAAAGGAGCCTAGGTCTCTGCCTGACAAAGGGCTTCCAATCACCTTCACATTTCAGTTGGCTTTTGTGGTTGAGTAATCAGTCTTGTTTTCTGTTTCTTACTTCAGGATTAGAAGGAATATTTTAGAATGTTTTCTTCTCTTGGCTTTATGCCCATGCAATGAGGAGCAACAAAGGAAGATGGGCCTTTTTTTTCTTACAGACTTGAGCTGCGGCCTTTCCACTAAAGTCACACCAACTGTGTTTCAGGGAGGAGGGGGCCGTGAGAGGAATGGGGGAAGGTGGTCAAAGGTACAAACTTCCAGTTATAAGAGAAGTAAGTTGTGAAGCCGTGACGATAGCTAACAATATTTGGAAGTGGTTAAGAGAGTCCACCTTAAAAGTTCTCACCCCCCCACCCCACCCCCGCACACAGACACACAAGTTGTAACTTTGGGAGGTGAGGATGTGTTAACCTTATGGTGGAAATCATTTCACAAAACACACATACTAAATCAGTGCTTTGTACACTTTAAACTTATACAGTATCATATGTCAGTTACATCTCAGTGAAGCTGGGCAGAAAGGAACTACTTCATGTGGCTTCAGAACAGTTACCAAATGTTATAGAGCACTGACATTTCCTTAAACCAGAGGCGTGGCCAGGAGGAACAAACATCGAATCAATCATACTTGGCAAAAGAGAATTGATCGTTCTTGGTAACACCGGATTGTGGTAGTAGCATTTATTCTGATTACTCAGAATGAGAATTGACTTCACAGGCCTTTCCAATCCTGCTAATGTCTGTGTGGACTCACGTGACAGTCCACACAACGCCAGGCACACTGCCATGCAGTAAGTCCTCGTGGAATCGTATTCACCATTGTTGTTGTTTTGTTACTATTCCTTTGTTGTACTTGTGTGCTGGCGCATGGCTTCCAGACAGGGACTGACGTAAGGATCCTGATCTTTTTATACTCTTGGGACTAGCAGAGTCCTTGACACAGGGTAGAAATAAAGTATTTTATACTGACTTCTAATTAGTTGATTACATGAGTAATCTTTTCCCACTTGGAGTATGAGTTCCTTAAAGACAGGAATGATGTCTCCTACCTCTTGACTTCCAAAAACACTAGCCCAGTTCTGAGCACATGGTAGTTTACCTGCTTGTATTTATTTAAAAACTGACAGACTGAAATCACGAGTTTCATGTTTGTCAGTTGAAGAAGATCGTAAAAATAGTAACAATCATTTTGTGATCTCTGACCCCAGCAGCAGAAGCCAGGTCAAGCCCTCCTCATTGACAGGCACACCTGTAACCTGTAAAAATGATGGGCCTTTTGCAGCCCAGAGACGCTGCGGTTGAAACTGAAGACACCCTCCTTGTTTTTAAATATTGCTCTTTGATCAGGGTATTAATATTCATAAAGCTCTTGAAAGGAAATTGTCATTAGGTATTAAAACCATTACAGTTGTCACGGATTTCAGAGTGTTGCCACAGAGATGAAATTGCCTCTGGGATGAGCTGCATTTGAGTGTTGGGAGACCTGTGCCCCTGACACCAAGAGGTGGAGATCAGAAGTACAGAAGTCAGGGGTGGATGCTTGGAAGGAGCGTCTGGAATTCAGAGTTTGGGGCACTGTCTTTTATGCGCACTAGATGAGGAAAATGTCACGGGGAATGGAACCCCACCACTGGAAAGCAGTGGCTTGCTATCACGTGAATGCTACCATACACACCTTCCTGAGAACTGGCCTTGAGGAGAGGCTATACTGTCTGTTTTCCAAGTGGGTAGTTTGTATTTCTTGGCATTGGAGCTCAGTGACCTTCACAGTAACAAAAGTCAATGAGTACCATAGGAAGAATCGGTCTTTGGCAAAGTTCAAGACTTCCTGTTCTCTCAAACATCTTGGAGAAAGCTGTCCATCTGAGAGTCCAGAATGACAGGATCCAACTCAGTTCATCTAGAAGCATTTGGTGTCTGCAGAGCGATCTGTATTTTGATGGATGGGTGGACAGACAAGTCTAATAATTTTTTTCAATCAAAACCAAGTAAACAGTAAACTTGAAATGATATGAGCCAAATACATTCTCTATTAAGATGAGTTGATAAGGTGGGTTGTTTGGGTGCCTCATTTTGTAGCCACACAGCTTCTATAACTCAGATAACCTTTTCTGCTTTTGAATTTGAGAATGCTTTTTATATTTCAGAAAATAGAGCATAGACCTTAAATTGGATCTTTATGAAAATTCTGTTAATACTGCAATAGCTTTTCACTTGTAATCATTTCACAAGAGGTGTTTTTGATGGTATCTCCTCTGCTGGTGATCGTGGAGGAGAAATTTAATAACAAAATCTTTTTCATTTCCAAGTCCATTTTGAGTGGATGGGGGGAAACAAGTCATATTTAACTGAAAAAAATGACAAGTTGGATAAATTTATTAAGACTGCTGTGTAACCACAAATGCAGAGAATGTAATTCAGATTTTAAGACTCCTGCCAAATTTGGGTGACTTTACGTTTCTAGAATAAGATAGACTGGAGGCTTGTGTGTGAAAAGTGTTCTTTACAAGACTATGGGCCCTGCTGATGCCCAGAGCAAACATTCACTGGAGGCTTTTAAGGACAGTGAGGTGACTTTAAATTCTGTGCAAGATTTAGTAAACTGTTATTTCCAAAATAGCCGTGCAAATCCTGTAAGCCACACCTTTGGGAAGTGATGTCAATAGTGAATTTTACAGTAATTGTTTTGTGTGGTGTTCAAGTCTACCAACACTGTTTTATCAGATAATTTTTAACTTCATTCTTTTTAATTCAGTGTTTTAAAAAATCATCATAGTTTTAAGCCCAGAATTAAAATTTTCTATTTAGGCAGGTCTAGGGTATTCTCTTTGCAGTAGACCAAGGCCACCCAATGTTTTGTTCAGGTCTTTTGGTTTGGTTTGGTTTATGTAGTCCTTAACTCAATCTTGAAAAGTTTTGACTAACATTTAGTTAGCGGAAATTCAAAAGAGAATCCACAAAATCTGGGATATTTTGAAAGTGTCAGTAATATTTACACAGTAAGGTTTAATTTTCTTGCTGTCCCACTGCAGGGATTGAAAAAATTTCTTCTGAATTGAAATTAATGTTTGATTTGACCTTATAGTAGCAATCTAATTCCTTCTGAATATACATGGAAAATATTATTAGATCTACTTTGGAAGTTCAAGTCAGTCCAGCTGCTGCTTTTTTTTTTTTTTTTTAATAATGAAAACGCTAACTGAGAAAGAACTCCTACCAAAAAAAAAAAAAAAATGTTAGAGGGGAAATAATAGAAATGAATATTGTGCTAATCATAATCACCTTAAAAGATCCCCTGGACCCCCAAATGGTAAGTTGTAGGACTGACAGATCCAACTAGAACCCCAAACCAGCTCTAGTCCAGACTCCAGCAGATCTCTAGACTGTGTAACAGATGATGACTCATTCATTACAGACCAGCAATGATCTTTCCTTGATGAAGTAGCATAATTAGCTCTATACCTGAGCTATCTACTTCCTCAAGCCCTGAGCACCGTTTCCTGAGGAAAGGGCACTTTCTTTCCTGTATAATGGCAGCGTCACTTCCATCATTGTGCTAAGGTGTCCCCAGAGCCATGCTATTCGAAAGAGTGATCCTCTGACCCCATCAATGCACCCTTTATTACCGGTCTGCCATGAGTTAAAGGCTTTGGCGCTGGGGTCTAAACCAACCACAGGGCTAAGAGCGCAGTTTGGTCCGTCTGGCGATCATAAATGAGGAAAGTAAGCGCATTGATTTACATTCTGGGGGAAGCAAAGTGCCTGCCAGTGTCCTCTGTCTCAATGTTCTCTTTCTGGCTCACAGGGATTTTCTCGACAGTTTGGAAAGTTCAGCTCAGAATGTATAAAATATGAGCATGCAGGGTTTTGTAGGACACTGTTTACAAGGAGCAGCACGACCGATGGCACATCTACGGAGCTTACAGTACCGTGGTTCTGATTCCATTTACTTCTTTTTCGTGGAAGATGTCTTTCTGATTCTTCTTTGTGTCAACTTGTGCATAAACTTGATTCCTAGGGATGCAGATTAATAAATGTAATAATATTATGCAGTGTTTCGTAATATCAATAGTTATTGATGAAGTGTGTCCTAAGGTCCTGGGCCAAGTGCTTTACATACATTAGCATATCTTGTCCTCCCCACAGCCCTCTGTGGTAAGAATTTTTTTTTAATTTTTTAATAAAGATTTCTTTTATTTATTTGAGAAAGAGAGAAAGAGCATGAGCAGGGGAAGGGGCAGAGGGAGGGGGAGAAGCTGATTCCCCACTGAGCAGGAGACCCCACACAGGGCTCGATCCCAGGACCCCTGAGATCATGACCTGAGCCAAAGACAGACCTTAACTGACTGAGCCGCTCAGGTACCCCTGTGGTAAGAATTTTTATCATCTTCTTTTTTGGAGTTAAGGAAACTGAGGCTTAGGAAACGTTAATAACCTACCTAGTACCAAACAGCTCACTACTAGTTACAGCAATGATTCAAAAGCAGGCCCGCTTCGCTTCAGGGTCCTTGCACTTTGCTCCTCACAAGCCCCCAAAGGCCAGCCAGATAAATGACAAATTGGTGAGTGAGATGCATATTCTGGGAACATCATGGACAGAGTTCAGATAGTCTCCTTTAGCCACAAGTAAGTAGGAAAGTTGGTTAAAATACACTTTTAAACATAACCATTAAGATCAAAAGAAAGGAAGGAAGGGACCCATCAGGTCCAAGAAAGGAAGCAGAAGCTCAAAGGAGGCAGCTAAGAAAGTTGCCATGAGGGGCTTGGGATCAGGGTCTACAACTAGACCCTCATGTTAACTCCCACGCAGGCAAGGTCAGCAGATGCGACCGACCTGGTGCTCACCGGGAGCAAAAACTTCAGCTCCGAACCAGACTGAGCTCTTCAAGGGTTGCCCCTTTTTCAAGAAGGGGACTTGAAAAATCCCATCTGCCAAATTCATTCCGCGTCCCCGTGTGGGGTCTGGATCTACCCCAGCAAGGCCGAAGTCTGGCGAGATGGCTTGTACCTGCATTGCACTCAGCCGTGATCTTGATGAAGCCCTCTGACTTCTGTCTGTTCTTGCAGCATTACCAAAAGCACATCCTCCTCTTGACATAACATATGGACATTTTAGAACACCAAAGATGAAAGGAGCATTTTAAACATAACCAGAAGGGGGGGGAGAGTAAATAACTGAGAAAAAGGACCAGTTGCCATCAAAGGAAAAACAGTTCAGCGGGCGGCATACTTGGTTTTTTGGCAACAGTAAAGACCGAAAAACATTGAAATAACATCTTCACAAAGCTGGGAAAGTAACTATCAACCTGGAATTCTGTACCTGCAAACCATCATTTAAGAGTGATAATGACATGGAATCCACATGACAGGAAAAGCTACCCCGTAAAGAGCAGTGATCTCACAAATATCGTGTTGAGAAGCCGGACACAGAGTGCCTACTCTGACTCCACCGATGTGAAATTCAAGAACGAGGCTGACTTAATCAGTAGGGAGAAGTGTCTTAATGGCAGGGGTGACTACTGACAGAGAAGGGACGGACAGGGCCCTCCGGTATGATGAAAATATTCCACATCTCGATCTGGGTGGTATTTGCTTGGGTATAGATGCAAAAATTCATTGAGCTAAGCCCTTTGCATGCACGCTACACACCTCCCTGTGTGTATTTTGACTCCACCCACCACCCAAAAAAGAACATATTTTTTTAAAGCGGGAAGACATCGTAGACATTTTGCGTTTGCTTTTTATAAACACTCCCTAAAGAATGGCTGAAAATTTATTTCCGTAAGAATGAGATGGAACTGGGGGATCAGAGTGGGTTGGAATAATGAACAGTGACAAAAGAAAGTGGTAAATAAGAGGTTTCATTTAAACAAACACCGACTAACAACAATAATAAGGTCTTTGGGGTGTGGGGTTTAAACCCAAGACGGAATTAAAACACTAGGTAACAACCCGTGTGTGTGGTAGATGGTAAGTGGAACGAAAGTATTCAAAGATCCTTCCTGGGGCGCCTGGGTGGCTCAGCGGGTTAAAGCCTCTGCTTTCAGCTCAGGTCATGATCTCGGAGTCCTGGGATCGAGTCCCACATCGGGCTCTCTGCTCAGTGGGGAGCCTGCTACCCTTCTTCTCTCTCTGCCTGCTTCTCTGCCCACTTGTGATCTCTGTCTGTCAAATAAATAAATAAAATCTTAAAAAAAAAAAAGATCCTTCCTTGTTTTTCTGGAGGAGGGTAGGAATGTTGATTAACTTTGAATCAATGTTAAAAATTTAAGGTAGTCACGAAAACAATAGCAGCAGAATATCTGTCATTTTGATTGATTGGAAAGTAAGAATTAAGATGTTATTTAATATAGGAAAAGGAGAAAACCAGAAGCAAAGAATAAGATTCAATAAATAGGAAAAAAAAATAATGGAAGCAATAGGCATAGGTATATTATCAATTATAATATAAATGTAATTTATTAACAGATGGAACTTTTGACATGTTGGAAGACAGAGATTCTACCTTACTATTTATGTGACCGACTCCCAAACCAAAAGCTAAAGCCAAAGGGATAGAAAATGAGAAACCTGAAAGATACTTTGTAAAAATAAGAGCCTATGTAACTACATAAACGCCATGCAAAGCACACTTCAAAACACAAACTTTTTTTTGCAATAATTCATCAGAAAGATATAAAAATCCTGAGCCAGGACCCTCCAGGCAAATAAAGCAAAATCTGACACAATGACAAGGAGAAAACAGACAAATTCGTACTTACAATGGGGCGTTTTAACACACATTCCTTAGAAAATGATACCTTAAACAGGCAAAGAACCAAAGATGTGGAAACGTTGAACAACATTATTAATGAACTCAATCCTTTGAATACAGAGAGACCCCCGATCAGAGATTAGGCAATATATACTCCAAGCACAACATACATGGTTTACAAAATTGAATGTGCATCAGGCCGCGAAAGAAGTATCAGTAAAGGGGCTCCTGGGTGGCTCAGCTGGTCAAGCAACTGCCTTCAGCTCAGGTCATGATCCTGGAGTCCCGGAATCGAATCCCCCATCAGGCTCCCCACTCAGCAGGGAGTCTGCTTCTCCCTCTGACCCTTCCCACTCTCATGCTCTCTCTCTCAAATAAATAAATAAAATCTAAGAAAAGAAAGAAAAAAGAAAGAAATCAGTAGAATCAGTAAGGAATAAACCAGACAAGGTCTAAGACAACTGGGAACATCTAGGCTTACAGCAAACAGGAGGGAATATGCCTTCTGAAGGAAAAGCCAATAAAACAAAACAAAACAAAAATACTCTACAGCCTATAGCCTCCAGTTTGAGACTTCTTTCTAAGTGATTGCACCGTTATGAAATGACCTAAGCCCATCCAACATCTCCTGCTACCTTTCTGTCTCATTGCTTGCCCTCTGATCCTGAGACAGCTCAGCTGTTTTGTTTTTTCTTTTTTTTCTTTAAAGATTTTATTTATTTATTTATTTGACAGAGATCACAAGAAGGCAGAGAGGCAGGCAGAGAGAGAGAGGGAGAAGCAGGCTCCCTCCTGAGCAGAGAGCCCGATGCTGGGCTCAATCCCAAGACTCTGGGATCATGACCTGAACCGAAGGCAGAGGCTTAACCCACTGAGCCACCCAGGTGCCCCAGCTCAGCTGTTTTCAAAGACAGGGAAGGTGTTGCCAGTGGATAGGACCTCCCCCACCCCACCGCCAAGTTAGTCAGTCATCTTCGGAGTTGTAGACACTTCTGATAGGAGGCAACAGGGCATCAGAAGGTAGGGGGAGAAGAGGAAAGGCCATTGTCTTAAATTAGGTTTAAGGATTCTCTGATGAATCAGAGGTTATTCATTGTCCCTGGCCCCCCAGATTTCACCCTTAAGAGAGCTGAAAGTCTTGTATGAAATCTTTCTCTGAAGATGTGAAGGAATTGATAAATAACTTTCTTCTTGGATACAGTTAAGGCTTTATGTGTTGAACACATTCAATAAGTGCTTATTTTCATGATGGGAAGAACTACGTGAACCTGAGGAAACTTGGACATAGATTCTCATTGTCAATTTGACAAACACGGGATTTACCAGGAACCCTATAGGACTCCACTCAGACATCACCTTCTTTTCCATGGTCTACAAATAACATTTTTCAGCATCGAGGTGATAATATTCTAGGTTTGGTATGTGTCCTCCTAATTTGTTAATCTACAGCATTCTTAACCCTTAATAAATGATTCATGGCAACCTCTCATTTCGTTAGATTTTAGTAGCTCTCCTGTATCTTTTGCTGACCTGGAAATTCTACAGACAGCTCCATTTTTAGGCTGATGAAATGCAGTGATCCCTGAAGCTATCTGTGCAGTGTCCCTCAGGAGACCTCCTTCAAGCTTGAAATGATTCCATTTATTATCATGAATCCCTGCCCTTGAGATCATCGTGACTGAATGTTTGCTAATTTCCCTCCGAGCTCTGCCTTTGCACACTGGCTATCAGTCCGTCTCCTAAAATCTTTCTTAATTTTTTTTTTTTAAGTTAAGAGCTGATCACTAAATTCTGTATCTCATGAGTGTTTTTGGTTGATAAAAGAGGAGTAAAACAACCCACCATGGTTAATTTTACACTGTAATTGAAAAGCTAAAGCACTGTGGAGGGCAGGCATCTTCCCTATCTCTAATGAATAAATATTGCTCAGATTTGTATTTTTCTGAAAGTGCTAACTCTGAGTCCCTTCGCAAAGAGTGATCTATAGCTGTACCTGGTCACACACTCACCCTGGGGGTCAGAATTCCTGCCACAGTGGAAGTTGTCATTGGCTGCGTTTGCGTGAAATGTGACAGGCTGTCCGGTGTAGCTGTGCCCACAAGCTTCCCGTCTTGGGGTGTACGTCCGGCATGTCTCTGGTTTCCCATATTGACCCCAAAGATTTCAGCCTTTTGCGTGTGAACTGAACAAAGGTGTAAAATGCTTTGGCTTCTTCTTGCTGAACAAAGGAAACCTGGTTTTGTGCAGATCCAGATATGTTTAAATGGGTTCAACATTTTTTACTCAATATGAAGTGGCGGGAAGTGTCAGTGTGATAGTGACAGAGTTCTCTGAATTCTCTCTGTGTCATGGCTGTGCTTTAAAGTTTCCTGTGAAAGACTCCATTCAGGGCATGTGAGTTTCTAGTTGGAGAATTATCTAATTGCTTTTCTGATTGAGGCTCAAGTAGCCATTCATATGAGCTATAAATATAAAAGCAGTTTGGTTTGGTTTTTTCCTCTTTTTTTGCTCTCCTACTTAACTGCTTCCTCATTTTGGATTCCTCCTTTAGGATTAGGTTAAAACCAGCAGGCACCTGAGTCATCAGATTTGATAGTTAAATGGATACTATCCCCATTATATTATAAATATATATATAAAATACACATTATATATAATTTTTATGAATAACACAAAGGCCACAGTCGATAAGTGAGCACATGAACAATTCACTAAAGAAAAAAAAATACAGATGGCCAGTAGGCCTTTAAAAAAACTGTTCAGCTCACTAGTAATCATAGAAATGTCAAAACAACCATGAAGCCTCATTTCTCATCTTTGAAATTCTACTTGAGTAAGTTACTTCAGTTATTTCTAAGCATTTTTCTTATAAAAAGGCCTGGAAGACTTTGACGTTATCTTGTTGAATTGATGAATTTCGAGATATATGCCCAAGATGTTTGCCACATTGTTGATCCAACTCTACTCCCAAGTAGGCCAATATTGGGGAAAGATTCCTGTCTCTCAGCTCTGCCACATCCATGGAGAGGATCCGTTTTTAAAATGCTGCTGAGTGAACGAATTACTGTTTGACTGTAAGATATAATACTTTCATGAAGTATTATATTTTACAGAACCCAGAAGAGATGATTATGGAAAGCTCAAGTGACACGTGGAGAAGCTCTAGCCTCCGCACTTCCCACAACAGGGCCTGAGGGAGGTTGAAGGGTGTGGGGTATCCAGCCTCCGCTCTGCACCAGGGTGGCTGTCCCCTCCCTGCCTCTCACTCTGCACCACCTAAGGAGTGTTTAAAATCTGGATAAACACCCTTAGGGTAGAGCCGTTCCTTCGTGCCCTGGAAAATGGGTGTGCAAATATCAAAACTTGTTGCTGTGGTTAAATCATCCGCTACTCTTTTTAAGAAACCTGGGTTGTCTCCAGGCAAAATGAACCTCTGAGGCTGAAATGTTCTTGTCCGCGGGGCCTCATCTCCCTTTGTCTTGGCTGCTTCCGTTATGGGGAGGGCGTCTTCTCGGGACACATGCAAGATGGCCATCGTTCTCAGCCCTCTTGTCTGAATTCTCTGTCCTCTCGCCTGTTGATGTCTGCGGCGGACTCTTGAGAAACTGTCTTGCAAAGAGAGTCGCTCTTTCCACCGGTGGTCTAATGACTGAATCAAAATGAATAGAGCAAGCGCTCACAGGAAAACTTCTCTTTGGAATGTGACATGTCTCCGTGTGTGTGTGTTTTAACCTAAAAATATCTGCCATTCTTCGCTATTTTTAAATGGTGCGCCTTATTTGAGAGGCGGTAGCAAAATCTCACAATCAAAATAATTTTATTTTCAAGGTAGAAGAAAATTCGAAACGATGAAATTTTTTGACTGGTGCGCCACCGAAGGACTGATGAAATCTGTTCTCATAAGCACAGCAGATATAAGTCTTTGTTGTATATTATTTAAGGCCCCTGCAAGTTCTGGGGGCTGGGGGGAGCTTTAGGGGCCAATTCTCTCTTTTTTTAATTTTTTTTTTTTTTTTACATAATCTCCACAACCAACATGGGGCTTGAACTCACAACCCCAAGATCGGGAGTCTTGGGCTGTACTGACGGAGCCATCCAGGTGCACCAGGGACTGATATTTTGGCACAAAGGTATCAGAAAATTAAATTCCTCCTCGTCAGAACCATGGCTAGATCACAAGTAAGCCAGTTGTACCTCTATCTAACTTTGTTAAGTATGCAATGTATGGTGCCTACTAATTGTATAAAAATGTCTTAGGGTAAGGAGGTTAAGTGGCCTTTGGAATGGGACACTGTGCGGTCAAGTTCTGGCTCTGCTGAATACTAAGCCCATGTCCTTAATTTACTTAATGTCCCTGAGTTTGTTTCTTCACTCAAAATGTGAGCATAACAACACTCACTCGGTAGAGCTGTAATAATTAAAGATAATGTATACAATATACAAGAATCACTATGTATTAATTAGTGTTAATACTTCCTTAAAATCCTATTAACTTTGTCTAAGTAGGTATTTAAGTAAGTTGCTTTTCAAATGACTTATTGATTGACCCACATTTTTTTTCATTTTATTTTATTTTATTTTATTTTCAGTGTTCCAAGATTCATTGTTTATACACCACACCCAGTGCTCCATGCAACACGTATTCTCCTTAATACCCACCACCAGGCTCACCCAACCCCCCACCCCCGCCAAAACCCTCAGTTAGTTCCTCAGAGTGCACAGTCTCTCATGGTTTGTTTCCCCCTCTGATTTCCCCCAACACCCCTCTCCTCTCCATCTCCCCATGTCCTCCGTGTTATTCCTTATGCTCCACAAGTAATTGACTTTCTCTGCTTGACTTATTTCACTCAGCATAATCTCTTCCAGTCCCGTCCATGTTGCTACAAAAGTTGGGTATTCATCCTTTCTGATGGAGGCATAATACTCCATCAGATATGGACCACATCTTCCTTATCCATTCGTCCGTTGAAGAGCATCTTAGTTCTTTCCACAGTTTGGCAACCATGGCCATTGCTGCTATGAACATTGGGGTACAGATGGCCCTTCTTTTCATTACATCTGTATCTTTGAGGTAAATACCCAGTAGTGCAATAAAGTAGCTCTATTTTTAATTTCTTAAGGAACCTCCACACTGTTTTCCAAAGTGGCTGCACCAACTTGCATTCCCACCAACAGTGTAAGAGGGTTCCTCTTTCTCCACATCCTCTCCAACATTGTTGTTTACTCTGATTGACCCAAATTGACCATAGTACACTTTGGGTCACGTTTTTCAAGGTGATGCACACAGACCCTTTCCACTAACTTGTGTGTGCCCCATAGCATGCACTGGCAAGCACTTTTCTGAGACCTGGGAATAGAGCTCTTGTTGCCAGAAAAGCCCACAAACTCACAGAAGGTTCAGTCCACACTTTTGTATTCATTAGCACCATGGTGAAACAGAGAGTTTTAACTGGATGCTTAATAATTCTGATTCAGACACTTTATAGGGTGTGAGAAAGATAGATTCTATTTCTGCCAGGAACTTGTAATGTAAACTACTAGAACAATCTGAAAAAAAAAAAAAAAAAGAATTCTGGTCTCATAACTTAGAATTCTCAGTTCATCTCTTGGGCCTCTCTGGCCCAGTCTTAAACCACATCAAGATCTGTCGAAAACAGTGTCCACACCAGAAACCACCCAAAGTTCCATCAGCAAGGAAAAGAGGAACACCCTGTAGTATGTTTGTGTCACGGACTACTACTCAACAGTAAAAAATTCCGAGTTATTAAGGAAAAAAATCTGAGTTATTGACAGATGCAACAACATAGGTAGATTTCAAAAACATTATGTCGAGCCAAAGAAGCCAGAGACAAGAGAGTATATATTAGATGATTTCATTTTGGAGAAGTTCAAGAAGGGGCAAATCTAAGCTATGATGATAGAAGTCAGAATAGCAGTTATCCCTGGCGCTACTGACTGGGAAGGGGCAAAAAGGAATTTTCTAGCATGATAATTGTCCAAATCCTATAGACTCAAGGTATGCACGCGCATGCGCACACACATACACACACTCATACACTCATTCATTCATCAAGCTGTACCCTTAAGATCCGTGCACATACAGTAGGTAAGTCATACCTCCATTTTCAAAAGAGCGTCCAAGATAGGGCACCATTTTGTTTGAGGAAAGTGAGGAAGGTAAGGGCATAAGGAGATGAACTCTTAAAATTTCAATCTTTTTAGGGTTTCCACTTTTATAGGCTCTATTTCTATAAAAATGAATTTACCTTTGAACTCTGATTTTTAAACAAAATAAAACTTGTCAGAGTAGCTCCCAGTAGTCAAATAAATTGGATCCCAACTTTTTGAAGTAAAGTTGTAGCTCTGAAACTCAGAATTAAGAAGCGCCATTGACTTTAACTGCCTCTTGGAATGCATCAATGTTTCAGTCCAGAGAAAAAGAAATTTTATGTTGGAAATTCATCTCCCATCTTGGGTTTGTTCAACTCCTCTGTAAGAGCATCAGGAGGATAAATTACTCAGAGTTAAATGTGAGTGTGTCTTTTGACTCAATGTAAATTGATTTTCACGCAGGACATCTTCATTTTCTGCATAAAGACTGAAGCCATTAGTTGATTACTCTTTGCTTGCTCTATGGTATGCTTTTTCTATGACTAGCACGGAGCAGAACAGTGCACCTGACTGGCTCTATCAGTAAAGCATGAGACTCCTGATCTTGGGGTTGTGAGTTCGAGCCCCACATTGGTTGTAGAGATTACTTTGAAAAAATAAAATAAAAATTTAAAAAAAAAGAGAATTGGCCCACAAAGCTTCCCCTAGTCCCCAGCACCTGCATCTGCAGGGGCCTTAAATAATAAATCAAGCGAGTGGGGGGAACCTATGGAGGCATAGCCTTAATATAACAAACGCCCAGCTCATGAAGATCGACTAGAAGGCGAATACTGACTCTCCTCTTTCACTGTTTTTTCTTTCAAAACCTTCATGATGGTTGAAAAATTTATAAACAACCTCTTCTCTTATAGTATTCAAAATCTTTCAAGATGTTTTTTGTTCATCCCTCTAGACATGTTCCCACGTTTCCCGCAGGAATCCCCACCCCCAGCTTCCTATCTGCAGTGAACAATGTGATTCCTTAAAGACTCCGTGAGCAATGCCATGTCAGCCTCTCAGCCCAAATCCAGTCTCCCCTGCCACGCGCTCCCCCGTGTCTCTCTGCATTAACCACAAACACTGTACCTCACACAGAGTAGACATGGAAAGTTTACAGAAGGAAAGGGAGTGGGAAAAGAGCAAGACTGCATCTGTCTGAGCAGTAAAGATTAAAAGGAAAAAATGATTTTCCATTTCATGGTACATAGGTTTTGCGCTAATAAAGATTTCACAGAACCTTTCAGAAGGTTTCTTCCTGCCTTCAAAACCTCATAATACAGAATATTAAGATATTTGTTCCAGGGATAAAAAAAAAAAAAAAAAAACTCACCTAGACCCTCATGCAGCCAAATAGTTTAACAGGTGCAGGGAAAAAATATTAATGTTAAATTTAAAAGCCCCACAGTCTGCTGGAGTCACAATGCATAACAACACTATGAGGAGGTGTGACCTTGTCCCCTGGAATCTGTCACCAAGGCCTAATAGCTGGTTTCAGAACCATAAGATATCTTTTATTTTCCCAAACGTTTTTCTTTTCACAAAAACACATGTTTCATGAACATTATCTGAACGTTATGTGTTGACACTAGTTCCTCTCATAGCTAAGGATTTAACATTACTCTTAATGAAGTTTTAAGATATTCATGTATATATTATATTTATATATGTATCTGTAATATCCATTTTGTATATATTTATGCATGAATATGTACACACAGCGATGGAGTATACCTACACATCTGTGGGATGGCCAATACATTATTTATACATGGTGAAGTGCAGTATAATGCACACCCCTGCTCCTACCTCAGGACCTTTGAACATGCTGCTCATTCTGGGATGCTTTTCCTTCAGGTTCCTAACTGCATGCTTACTCTCCCATCCTCTGTATCTTCATCCTTGATTGTTTCCTTTACAACACTTCTCAGAATTCACAGCATACATTTGATGACTCCCCAGCATAAGTTCCACAAGGGCAAGGATCTTGTCTGTCTTATTCACTTAATATTCCTGGTGCTTAGCACAATGCCACATATATAACAGGACCTCATTACATGATTTGCACAACAAATGACTTAAAGGTCATCTGACTGACCCTCTACCATGCACATGAATTCCCAATAAGAACCTACAGTCATAAATTAATTGAAGGACATTTATAAGACAATATGGGAACAGGCTGGTTACAGAAAGATAAAAGTAAAATAAAGCAGATGAAGAGGAGGAGCAAAATTTCAGAGAATGCTCAAAAGGAAAGGAAGAAGAGGAAATCAGTCTGACCCATTTTGGAATGTTATTGACAGGTGACTGGTGGACAAAAGCTCCATCATTGGTCACAGAGTTTATTTTTTTTCCTTAATCCCTGAGAAATTAATATCAGTGTAACACTTTATGGTTACAGGTACAGCTTATGACATTTAAAAATAAGTAAGTGGCTAAATAAATCCTCAGGCCATTTAAGGATCAATGAAGAAAGCATATCATGAACTGCATGTTACAAGGTCCAGAGAGAAAACACTGTGCACGCCTCACTAATTAGGGCCTCATAACCACCAAGTCAGCTCGGCAGGCATAACTATTAATATTCCCATTTTTCAGACATGGAGACGGAGTCTCAGAGACTTATAAGTGATATGCCTTAAGTTCATAGACCTTATGCGTGGCAGAATCCCAAACTGGTGCCAGGTATTTAGAATCTGAAGCCTCATATATGATGGAAAACTCAGTTCCAATTTTTGTTGCAATCCTGGGAAGCAAGTTATAAAAAAAGAAATTAGAAAATTGTATCCTCTGTGTCCTAATATAGGCTTCTTTTCCATGTTGACATCTGGAAGATTTCCATAGAATTCTTTTTTTTTTTTTTAATTACAGCTTTATTTCAAAAGTCCTCTAGTCTGACTTTCTCTCCTTCCTTACTTTATGACTAGGGAAGGAATTGGTGTGAATTGAACCATCTTGATTTAAAAGGGACTTATCTGTGCAGTTACCCTCTTTTACCACGAGAGGTCACTTTGGGGCCAGCGAGGCCCAGAGCACTGAAGGATGGATGAGAAGTTGTGAAAGAATTCAGAAATTAAAAATCTGTAGACTGTGTCATGACAGCTCACACGGCATGAAGCTGATGACTCATTGGATCAAGATGGCAGAAATTGAAATAGTTACAGGTTGCAGACACCCTTAGATGAAGGAATGACAGGATACGGAAAGACAAAAGTCTCACACAGACCCATTATGGGTCCCGACTACCCTTGATGTAGTATTTCTTTGCGCAAACCCTATCCTAAGCACCTGCTGTGTCCCAGGCACCGCACTGGGTGTTTGGACAGTGACAGCAAGGACATGGGCCTTGCTTCCCCCGAACCCAACCGTGCACTCCCGCTAATCTTATCTGCACTTTGCTGTAAAGGTGAGGTTGCAAGCCTCCAGTGCCCGCCCCTGAGTGTGCTCAGTGTTGGTCCCCACTCTGCTCTGGGACTGTTGGAGTTTGCTTCTCCGCCCACCCGCCTGGCTTTACGCATGTGACCCACCTGGCTTCTGCAGACATCGAGTTTTGTCCCTGTAACTTCTCTGTGCCCTCCTTCACCTTGCCCATTGTGAGGACAAGCCCTGTCCGCCTCTGGGCTCGCCTTGGGAGAGGTCTGCTTACCAGCTCCCCAGGCATTCCAGGCCTTCGGCTGTGCTGCTGCTTTAGCAGCTGCTGTAGGGAAAAAAAAAAAAAAAAAAAAAAAGGAGATGTCAGCTCCTTCTACTCTGGATGAGATCTGAAGGCAAATGACCTTGTTTGCCTCAAAGAGAAGAACCAGATGGCTCTGGGGATGGGGGGAGCCGCCAGTGCTCTACCTGGAGCATCTTGGGCATGGCTGGCTCTGAGGGCACCGATGGCCAAAGGCTGGTGGCACCTGGAGGCGTTTGACCTTGTGCTTTGTCTTCAGGTTTTGTTTCTTACCACATCCCTTTCTTCTCCCTATTTCTTCCCTCATGCCATCGACTCACTCATTTTACTCCTTTCTTCCCTCGTGTTCTTACTGCTTTCTCCTCCCTCCGGTGGCCTTAGCAGACACGGAGGGCAAGGCAGGGGCTGAATGAGGCCCCTTAAGCAGAAATCTTTCTACTCACGCTGTGTTCTAACTCCAGTAGCACCTGAAGATGTTTGGACATGGCGTGTGCGACCCCATTCACGCCACGGTCCCCACCTTTCTGTCTCATACCCACATTTAATTTGCCAGCCAGCCCGCAGCCCCCATCCCGCCCATGAACTTCAGAGGTTAAGGAAACATTTGAGTCGTACATCCCTGTTACTGTTATGACATGGCTTTTCCAATACCTGGGATCTCAGGCATCCCAACCACCGTTCACCTTTTAATAGTT
Source organism: Lontra canadensis (assembly GCF_010015895.1). Lineage (NCBI taxonomy): Eukaryota > Metazoa > Chordata > Mammalia > Carnivora > Mustelidae > Lontra > Lontra canadensis. The sequence goes on along the minus strand of NW_022631025.1, from coordinate 10,286,337 downwards.
TCCACCTATTAAATTGTCAGACATTGTTCCTGTGCAGGTAAGGAGACATTTCATTTTTTTAGCTTACTTAAAAATACGAAAAATAGGGGCAGCTGGGTGGCTCAGTCGGTTAAGCGTCTGCCTTCAGCTCAGGTCATGATCCCAGGGTCCTGGGATCGAGCCCGGTGTGGGGCTCCCTGCTCAGCGGGGAGACTGCTTCTCCCTCTCCTGCTCCCCCTGTTTGTGTTCTCTTGCTCTCTCTGTCAAATAAATAAAGTCTTTCTTAAAAAATACAAAAAATAGTACAAAAGAGCTTGCAGCCTCTGTCTACCCACTTGAATTTATTTCCTATTGCTGCTGTAACATTATCACAGATTTAGTGACTTAAAACAATAAATTGTATTATCTTACAGTTCGGTAAATCAGAGGCAGATGCAGGTGCCTTGAAGCTGAGATTGAGGTATCCACAGGGCTCCACTCCCTCCTGGGGGCTCCAGAGGAGGATCTGTTTCTTTGCTTATTCAGGTTATGGCCGAATTCCGCCGTTATTGGGGTTGTCAGGCTGAAGTCCCACTTTGCAGGCTGGCCATTCTGGCTTCTAGAGGCCACTTTCGTTCCTCGGCTCATGTCCACCCCCCTTCACCAGCTTTAAAGTCAGCAACGGGGAGAAGAGTCAAGTCCTTCTCGTGCTCCACGTCTCATCCTTCTTCAGTCTCATCTCTGTGACGCAGCTGGGAAAGGTGCTCTGCTTTTAAGAACTCCTGTGATTAGATCAAGCCCACCTCCATAATCCAAGATAAGCTTCTCATCTCAGGTTCCATCCCCTTGATCACATCTGCAAGTCCCTTCATCACAGAAGGTAGCATCTGTACGAGTTCTAGAGATTAGGGCATGAACATCTTTGGGGGCCATTATTCTGCCAACCACATCCCTGATTGCAGCTCTTGGCTGGTGGGAACCTCACACGGTGGTTGCATTTGAAACCAAGCCATGCGGCAACCTGCTGAGAAAACGCTAAACCAGGGATGGGGAAAGCTTGGATCTGCTCCAGCCCTGCGACTGTGACCCTGGCCAAGACTCTGGAGCTCTGTTTCCCTTAGGATGTTGCTAAGATGTCCAGCTTAAAATTATCTAGAAATTGAGAATGAATAAAATTGATTAACATTCTAGTGTTCCCAATTTTCGATTCCTGGCATGACAGAGATCAATTCAATATTCTTCCCATCTTAATTACTAAGAGAACTCTTATTTTACTTGGTGCCCAGCCCAAAAAAAAAAAAAAAAAAAAAAAAAATCAATGGAAATTACTGGATAGGAATTTCAGGAAAACTCTCTAAAAGGAACTGACTCAGCTGGTACATACCCCACCTTGCCCATACCCTCCCCCATCTGCCTGCCCAAATTACAGACGTGGTGACAGGCAATCTGACTGCCAACTTGAAAGTATGAGGATGAGAATCAAGGCATAAAGATGGCAGCCTGAGAAGCTGGAAAGAGCCAAGTCCCCAACAATGTAGATAGTGTATGACCCTTATACCGGCCCTGGACTGACCACTTGTGGGTTTCTTTTATATGAGAGAAAAGTATGCCAGTAGTGGAGTTGGAGAGGGGAGCCAGTAGGGGTGCTCTTCTCCTAGTGGCTGAATTTAATTCCTTTAATTTCTGTGCTCTAACAATTGATTCTTAGCCTAAAGACTATCACAAGAGTGTCTTCTACCAATGGGAAGTGAACTATGAAAAATAACTTTTTAAAATAAGAAATTTAGCCATCAAATGAATTCAAAACAGAAGTAACTATAAATGTATGTCTAACACTTTTAATACAATAGCTATTTCACATACATTATCTCCTTTTATTACTAGAATAATGCACTGAGGTAGGTGGGTTGGACACTGCATGGCTTTTGTTTGCAGTTCAGGAAAGCAAGGCACCAACAGCTTGAGCAGCCCCCTTACAGACCCTGAGTCCTGATTTTTAGTTTTGGACTTGAAGCCATTTGCTCTTTCCTGCTCCTTATGGTTTATGCCTTTGTGTCATATTTAAAGAACCACTAGTTTATGATATAAGTCCAAAATGTTTTTCTTTGCCTCTGGTGTGTTTTTAACATGGAAACACTAAAAGATTATGCTTCACAAGGCTTTCCTCCCCCCAGGAATGGGCAACCCCCCCAAGCTCATTCTGATTAGGGAGGAGTTGGTCATATCCAGTGAGAGACCTCTCAGGATAAGGACAGCCAGGTCCTGGGAATGGGACTGTGACCTTGGAGGCCACTGGGGGGCATCATTGTCTGGGTTCTCTGACTCCCTCCAGCCCTCCTGGTCTCCTCAAATTAAACACAGCAGCCCGCGTCTCCCTTCTCCAGAGTCCCTGGGTGGGAACAATTCCTAGAGGAACAGAATTGTTGAAAGCAAAGACAACCCACACCCTGCACTTGGTGATGATTTCAGGGCCCTCAAGGAGACTGACCCTTGAGCAAGAATTTGCTCTGCTGCTGGAGTGAGCTTTCCATCAGAGGCAGTTCAGAGTTTCTTTTTCTTTCTTTCTTTTTTTTTTAAGATTTTATTTATTTGACAGAGGGAGAGAGAGAGAATCACAAGTAGGCAGAGAGGCAGGCAGAGAGAGAAAGGGGAGGAAGCAGGCTCCCTGCAGAGCAGAGAGCCCTATGCGGGGCTCGATCCCAGGACCCTGGCGCCCCGGCAGTTCAGATTTTCTAAGTCTCCTGGGTTAACCTGAAAGGCAAAATGCTGATTTTCATGATAATGAATGGAATCTAGGCCATAAAAGACAAATGAGAGCCCCAAAGACAAACACCACCTTTGCTTCCTCCGTCTGAAGGACTGGAGAGTTCTCTGTCCAAATCATGAACTTTTAGGAGGAAACTTACCTTGTATCATTTCAAAGATGATAATACTTAGGAAATGTCATTAACTGAAGAGGAATAAAGAAGAGCAGGCTCCCACCGGCCAGAGCAGAGAGGTAGCTTTTGGAAGACCTTCCTTTTTCCTGAAGAGGTAATGACTTTGACGAGTTCTTTTATGTTCATTTAACAGCTCCTCTGTTGAAGGTCATTTATTGGTACATTAATTGATTTAAATATCCTGTTTTCAAATTCTGTTTCTGTTAGCACTGAAAATAATTTCACATCTGAGTCAAAATGGTAAGATTCAGGACACTGAAAAATGTCCTCATGAATGCAAATTTACAGAGAACTCCCTATTCATGTACATTATAAAAGGTGCCCTGAGGGTTGCTATTTATAGTGGTGGCTGGGGCTGGGAATGTTGGCCAGTAGCTGGGAGTGTTGGCTGGAATGTTCAACAGGAAACTCTACACATGCATTTGATTTTATTAGTCTCCTCTTTTTTTTTTTTTTCATTTGTCTACACACAAATTTACTTTAACCTTACTGCATAGAAGAATGTTATAGACATAAGTATAATAAATTGGTTTAAAAAATCCTTTTCTGAATGATAGAGAATATTTAAATTAACTGACTGCATTACTTTCAATTCCGTGCGGTCACAGGAGCTTGGCCAACAAAGGCTTGATGCGGAAAGATCCTTTGTAAATGTGCCATAAGGAATATTTAAGCATGACTTGTAATTTGCATGGTGATTGCTGACATGTGAGCAAATGCTTTTAAAATATCCCTTAAAGGTACCTTAAATACTAAAACTACTGTTCGTACCACTTTACAAATTCTCTTCAAAGATATTGCAAGGAAAATGTTGCATTTTAGCCTTAAAAGAACAGTAACAATAAAATAATAGTAGTGGAAGCTCGTATCTCCACGGCAGTTCCCTAATACAAGGACTCTACACTTTAGAAACATCTTCTGGTATTATTCTTGCAACAAATAATCAGTATTGTACCCACCCCTGTTTTGTAGAGGAGAAAATTGAGTTGGAGAGGCTTGCAATTTATGTCAAATTATTTGGATCCAAATTAATGCGCTTTTACCGTTTGTAAAAATACTCCCTCCAGTGGAAGAGATGGTGACAGAGAAATTCCATTAACCCGTTATGGTAACGGAAGGAGATTCAGGCCTGGTGGGCTCACTGAAGACATGCCATGGCTTCGTCATTAAGGCCAGACCCTGGAACAAACCAGACTCTGCACATTTCAATCCCAGCCCTTCCGCTTACCTGCTTCGCGACCCTGGGGTAGTTAATTCGACCTATTTGTTAGTTCCCACCTACTCGTCCTGAAGACGAGTAACAACTAATTTATAGAGCTGGGATGAGGATGCGGTAACATTGCCATGCATAGGAGAGTCCCCCGCCCGTAGGAAATGGCATCAGGATGCTTTTGATTGGAGCCTGTCTGTGTTGGCCCAGGTGCGGGGTCTGGCTAGTGCTATTTCCAGAAGCCTAATGGCCGAATCAGTGGGGTGGTCTGGACAGGCAGCAGGGTATGACTTCCTCAGCCCCATAATTCTCTTTCTTATGGTTTCTGGACCTCTTGGCTCTGCCCGTGAGCGGAGAACCCACACAGCAGTCGCGACCCCAGGCACGGTGCAGGCCGTGGAGGACAGACCAGGGGAGGGGAATCCCAGCACCACCGGATGCCCAGCTGGGAGAGCTGTCAGGGACCTCCCTCGGGGTTACCAGCCACTGCCCCTCCCAGGACTGACATGTTTCCATTGTAGATGCCCCTGAGTGCCATTCTTAGAAACTAAGGAACCCTGGCTGATCGGACAATAAAAGAAGAGTTTGGTCTAGAGAGGGTGTGGCAGGTACCGCAGCTGGCCAGTGGGGGCCTGGGGAAGCTTCTTCACCTCGCTGGGCTGATGTCCCCCGCAGGGAAAGCGATAGCCGCTCTGCTTGCCCCCTCTCTCTCCTCCCCGGTAGTCCCCAGGAGATCAATTGCTATTTGTGATTGCTTTCAGTTTGGTTCAAAGAAAGGGGACTACAGAAATGCTGGAGTGAAATGGTTTTTCTGTAATTCAGGAGAGATTAGCTGTCTTCAGTAGAGTGACCATTCAGTCCAGCACCCAAACTTAGACACTCCTGAGAATAAAAGGAAGCACGAAGCAAACTTAAAATTATGTAAACGTTCTTGGAAGGCAGCTTAGCCATTTTTTAACAAAACTAAGCATATTGTTCCCATTCATAGGACCCAGCAATTGTGGTCTTTTTGCTATTTACCAAAAGGAGTTAAGAGCTTAGGTCGACACAAAAACATGAGCATGGATGTTTACAGCAGCTTTATTCATAATTGCCAAAGCTTGGAAGCAACCAAGACATCCTTCAGTAGGTAAATGAATAAATACACCGGTACATCCAGACCATGCAATAGGATTCAGCACTAAAAAAGAAATAAAGGGCTGTCGAGCCCTGACAAGTGACAGAGGAGCCTTCAATGCAGATTAGTAAACTAAAGCAGCCAGCTGGAGTGCAGGGAGTAAAAAGTATGTGGTTGTTTCCTGATTTCTTCTGAAGGTAAAAGGGACAAGGTTTCCTCAAAGATTTGATATCAGCTGGGAGAAAAGGGATTCAGCCATGACACCAAGGATTTGCCTCAGTAGCTGAAAGAAAGGCAGTCAGGAAGACTGGAAGGAACAGGTTTAGAAGGAGAAATCAGAAACCTGTTTTTAGACATAGTTTCAAGATGCCTGTCAGCTCTCGGTGGGGAGGGGTCCAGGAGGCGGAGTGTCGGGAGGGGCCCAGGGGAGTGGTCTGAGATGGAAATACAAATTTGAGAACTGTCCTAATGTAGATGATTTTTAAGCTGTGAGTCAGAGATCCTGAGGGGATAGTGTGGACACTGACAAGAAGGGTCCTGGGACTGAGCTCCCCTGGAGCGGGGGTTGGGGGGGAGCCTGGGGCTACCAGCCAGGGGAACCATCCAAGGACTTGGGGAAGGAGCTGCTGAAGAGGGACCAGAAGAACGTGGTGTCCTGAAGGCGGGAGAGAAAAGCACTTTAAAAGGAGGGTTGGATGAGCTATACCAAATGACTACTGAATTTTGGTGACCCAGACAAAAGCTGATTGAGTGGAGGGCTAGGGATGAGAGCCCAGCTGGAGTGGGCTTAAGACAGATCGGAAGAAGAGAAAGGACAAGCCAAGGGGCAGGCTCAGAAGGGTTAATGACCTCATTCATGGGAGCACATCTTGTGTGTGAGCAGCAGAGCCGGGGTTCTAATTCGGTGGGAGCTTTCTTACGCTTAAGTCTAGAGAAATCAGCAAGGAAGAGAGTCCTAAACTTATATACAGCTTTTTATATCTAAACTTATCAGCTCTGTCGCCTAGAGAAACTCATCATTTAACACACAGGCCCGAGGTCCTACGGGGTGGCAGGCACAGCGCTCAGTGGGAGGACTCCAGAGATGAGTAACACAGAGTCCTGACCCAGACCAGCAGGTGGCACCGGAAGTTGGGGGTGGCCTCCAGAGGGGGTGCAACGGCCATTTGGGTTTGTCTCCTCTCTTAAACAGTTCAGGAGGTTGGATGAGGGAGGCCCTAAGCACCTTCCTTACCCTTAAATTCACAGGTTGGGATATGAGCAAATCCTTTCACCTACTGAGACGGGGAAAATCAGCACCGATTTCCCACCTCCTCTGGGGTGTATCACCAAGTTATTTTAAAGATGTCAGCCCCTAATTGAAATTTTAAATTGGGAGAAGTGTGTGCGGCCACTTCAGGTGCAATTAGTGCAGTAGATTAGAATCATTCTGAAGTGACCTTATTTGCTCCCCAATCTGTTTAAATTGATTTTTCCATTTTCTGCCCCTGTAAGTGGACAGATGACATGCACATAGCTGGGGGGACTGCTAGTAGATTTTAATAAAATTACCCTTGTCCACCAAGGAAAAAAGGCAAAAGCTACCATAGCACACCTTTTCACTGCATTAATAATAATAACAAAAGGCTTCATCCCTTCTCAATGGGCTTTTACAGTATTTGCAATAAACCGAGAATGCCCAAGATTCTGTTGCATTTCACCCGCACAAAGCCGTCCTCAGCTTTGCTAGGTGGCGCCCCTAAATAACATCCTGAAGTTTCTGTATGGAAAGAGAAACTCTAAATCCGATCAAAAGGCAAATGATACACTGGGAGAAAATATTTGCAGCAGAGTGACAGTCAAAATATTATTTTAAAAACCTCCTGCCTGTAAGAAAAAGATCTGGTAGAAAAACAGGGAGTTCACCGAAAAGAAAATGCAGCGGCCGATAAGCTTATGACAAAGAGGCCACCTCATTAGTTGTCAGAGAGACTCCAATTAAAACATGACCTATGAGACTGGCAAAAACAAAATATATTAGTAAATATATTAGTACCATCTTTGGGGAGAGTTCCATTCCCGTGTGTCATGATCCATCGTGGAATAACTCCTTGTGGACCCTCTCCTTGCCCTTGATTGCCTCCAATCTGGAAGAATGGTTGCATGAACTTGGGGAAGGAACCTGAGTGTGTAGGATTGGTGCCGTCCGGGTCCTCTTTTCCCACTCTGCCTGCCTGCAGTGAGAATTCATCCCGCTGTGCTCCTAGCCATTTGGTAGGCTTCCCCAGCTAGGCTTGACACTGTGAGGGATGCCTGTGGTTTACCAGTGTCCTAGTGACTAGGAGGGGTCTGTATATTTAAAGCAGAGGTAAAGCACTGGACAATTTAGCTAAAAATATAGAGGCAGATCATCTAGTCCAGCTTGTCAGATGATATTTTTAAATGTCCATTTGTGTGGTTTCTGTACATATCTCTGTTGCTTCAAAAGTTGGGAAGGGAAGGGGGACATGTTCATTGTTTCCTGCCTGCCCTCTTTACCTGAAAAAGAAAGAGAGAGAGAGAGAGAGAGAGAGGAAGGAAGGAAGGAAGGAATCAATCCATGGCTACATGTGGAAAAATAGAAATTCTTTGGAGTTGAAAGGGAATTACTAAGATCTGGGGGAAGATACCTGACTATATCTATTAAAATTTGAACAAGTATTAGTTTGGATGATTTAGTGTCTGGTCTTTGCTTTAACATAATCTAAGAAGGTATAAGTGGGTAGGGTATGGATGCATCAAGACTGGCCTTTATCATGTCTGCAAATTTTTATAGCCTCTGAATCAAATTAAGAGAATAATTATGCTATTCTCTCTAGCTTTCCATGTGTTTGAAATTTTGCATAATATAAAGATGTTTTATCATGTGTATTATTTTCAACCAGCAGTCTACTTTTGGGAATTTATTTCATAGAAGTAACTATCAGCCCATATGGACACATATCTATGAGGATGTTTATTAAAATACTGTGTAGAAAAAATATGGAAATAACCTAATGATCATCAATAAGAAAAGAGTTATACAGACTGTGTAGAAGTTGAAATCATTTTTCTTAGATTTGATTTATTTATTTATTTATTTATTTGAGAGAGAGCATGAGCAGGGGGAGGGACAGAGAGAGAAACAGACTCCCTGTTTGCAGGGCCAGATTCAGGGCTTGATCCCAGGGCTGTGAGATCATGATCTGAGCCGAAGGCAGACGCTTAACCGACTGAGCCACCCAGGTGCCCCTATATATGTTGACATTATTAAGCAGAGTGAATCAGGGGAAACAATCTTAAGCGGCATCAAGAAAAACTCACACCATCCTCCTGATCCTTTATTCTTGTATATGAAAACATAGGAATGACCAAAAGTTGGGGAAGGGTCAGGGAGAATGGAGAAAATAGCAGCGTGAAAGAGGAGAGGGCCAAAATAAACAGAACTGACCACAGAGGAAGCATAGATAATCCAAGAAACTTCAAACAAATGCACAGCAGCTCTCATTAGTATGCTCAGAGAGATCCAAGGGCTCAAAATATCCATTTTAAAATATTAAAGCAGATAATATTAAAGAAAATCAGAAAATATGAAAGGAAAGAGCTCTTAGAGATTAAAGACAGGCTGTCCAAAAATTCAGTAGAAGGACCTGGGGAAAAATAAGGTGAGGATGATTAATAGAACGTAGGGCAAAAAGAGAAAGAAATGGAAACAGAGGGAAGATAAGAAGTAAAGGACCAACCCGAAAGTCCTAACAGAGCCACAATAATACAGAACTTCCTCCAAGAATTAAAAATAGAAATACCATATGATTCAAAAATTCCTCTCCTGGGTATTTATCCAAAGGACATGAAAACAGGCTTTCTGGGAGAAAGCCCCACACCTCCATGTTCAATGCAGCGTCATTCACAGTAGCCAACCTCATGTCTGTCGCGGCATGAATGGATCAAAACAGTGTCTCTCTCTCTCTTTCTTTCTTTCTCTCTCTCTCTCTCTCTCTCTCACACACACACACACACACACACACACACACACACACACACGGGAGAATATCATTGGGCCATGAGAAAGAAGGAAATCCTGCCATTTGTGACAACATGGCTGGACTGTGAGAGCTTTATGATAAGTAAAATAAGTCAGAGAAAGACAAACACTGTGTGATATCACTTAGAGGTGGAATCTAAAAATCAAAACCAAAAAAACGTGAACTCAGAAACAGAATAAGATGGTGGTTACCAGAGGCTAGGGAGTCGGGGGTAAGGGGAGGTGTTGTTCAGAGGGAATAAACTTCTAGTTAATAAAGTAGGTTCTGAGAATCTAATGTATAATACAGCAATTGTAGTTCATAATGCTACATTATATGCTTGGAAGTTACCAACGGAGTGGATCTGAAATGTTCTCACCACAAAAAAGAAATGGTAATTATGTGATGTGATGGAGGTACTTATGGTCCGAATAATTTTACAATATGTAAGTGTAACAAGTCAACACATCTCGTACCTTAAGCTTACACATTGTTATATGTCCATTATATCTCAGTAAAGCTGGAAAAACAAAAAAACTCCAACATCTGACCAATAGGAGTCTCAGAAAGTAAAACCAGAGAAAATCGCCGGGGACGAGGGAAGACATTATCAAGAAAATAATAGAACATTCCCCAAAGCTTCGGAGACACACAGATCTTCCAATTAAAATGGCATATTAAGTGCAGAGGACAGTGATTAAGAGAAAACGTAAAGCCTCATCTTCCAAAAACTTCCAAACACTAAGAATAAGAATAATATATTGAAAGATGCCGGAGAGGAAAAAGGGACACAGAGTATAAATTAGGCTAACCTGACGGCTCATCAGCCACACGGAATGCTGGGAACTCACTACCCAGCAGGGTCCTCAGACCAGCAGCAGCTGAGGCTTTATTAGAAATGCAGAATCTCAAACCCCACTGAGACCCATGAATCAGAATCTGCATTTTTTTAAGATTTATTTAAGGGGGGGTGCAGAAGGAGAGGGGGGGAAAGAATCCCAGCCGACTCCCCACTGAGCACGGAGCCTAATGCAGGGCTCCATCTCAAGACCCTGAGATCAAAAGAAGTTGAAACCAAGAGTCAGATACTGAACTGACTGTGCCACCCGGTGCCCCCAGAATCTACATTTTAACAAGATCCTGTGAACAGACTAGAATGCAAAGCATGATGACTTCATAATACGAGGAAAAAAATATTATGAGTGTAGAATTCTATGCCCAGTGATCAGTGGAGTGTAAGAGCCGGATTAAAGCACTTCAAGGCAAAATACAAAATACAAAATCTTTACCATTCTGGTGAGTGCAGATGAGTACAGATGAGGAGGGAGGCGCTCATGTGTGTGTGTTGGGGGGTGCAGAGAGTTTTGGGGAAATCTCAGTACCTCCTTAATTTTATTGTAGAGCTACAACTACTCTTAAAAAGTCTTTTTTAAAGAGGCTAATATTTAAAATTACAAATATGATCAATAAAAATACAACTGTTAAATGTTGGAAATGGAAGGAAAAAGATTAAGTAAACCAAATTGTCCCCTTTCATCATCTTTCCTGACAGAACATCAATAGATATCACCTAAATTAAGTCAGTAAATTGTGACATATTAGGGAGATTTCTAGAGGTAACCACAGAACTAAAAACAGAAATAGTATTTTTTCTCCCATTACTCAGTAATTCTCTCTTTTTTTTTTTTTTTTTTACAGATTTTTATTTATTTGAGAGAGAGTGAGAGCAAGAGAGGTCACAGAAGGAGAGGGGAGAAGCAGACTCGCTGCTGAGCAGGGAGCCCAATTGGGGCTCGATCCCAGGACCTTGAGATCATGACCTGAACCAAAGACAGATGCTTAAAGGACTGAGCCACCCAGCCATTCACTCAGTGATTCTTTTTTTTTTTTCAAAGATTTTATTCATTTATTTGATAGACAGAGATCACAAGTAGGCTGAGAGGCAGAGAGAGAGAGGAGGAAGCAGGCTCCCTGCTAAGCAGAGAGCCGAAGGCAGAGGCTTTAACCCACTGAGCCACCCAGGTGCCCCAGTGATTCTTTTTTAAAGTGGAGATTTAGTGACTTGTTTTGAGGCCCGGCTGAAATAGCCTTGTGCACTGATTGATGAGAATAACATAAGCAAATTCCAAAATTTTATTGTAGCAACATATTAAAAGTTATTTTACTAACAGTAGCAGTCCAAGGCAGGCTATTTCTGGGCAATGGGCAGTTTTCCTGCATGTGCTCGATTCAGGACTCCAGGCCACTCCCTTCTTGAGATTCTGATATCCCACAGGTCTCAGACTTTTCTGCTTTTAACCAGTGGATGAAGGAGGAGTGAATGAAAAAAGGCAAGCTCACTTCTTCAATGAGGTGTCCCAGAAAGGTCCTCCTCACTTCCACCTTCCTTCTCTTGGAGAGAGAACTAGTCATGGCCCCAACCAGATGTACGGAAGGCTTATAAATGTAGTTCTTGGTGGAGAGTGAGCTTGAATTTTTGAGGGCAACAAGTCATTTCTGCCACACTGTATATTCAAAAGGCCATGTAGAAAGGCATGTACCCCCTTGCTTTCTCAGAAAGGACAGGGGGATTCTGGACACTGGAAAGTCAAGTGTCCTGTAGGTAGAAAGGATGGTGTGTTGAACAGATTTGCTTTGGGTTGTTGGAATATTTTTAATTCTTTTCCCTTTCTCTGACAACATTTAGCCAAGTATCGTTTTGAAATTATTTTCTTTCATTTAGTAGATCTGTCTTTTATAAGTGGATAACCTGGGAAGAAAAACTGGGCAATGTGCTTTTCTCCAGTGCTAGCTAACACACATGACCTTGAAGGAGCCACATGACCTCTCTACTCCTTGGTCTCCTGATCTGTAAAATAAGGGACTTGGGCTTTGCCAACTCTGTCAGTTCTAACTTCCAGCTACTTTGTAATTCTGTTCATCCATGAGCTAGTAATGTGGTTTCTAGAATACAGATTCCAAGGACCTGCACTAGAATTTCCCATGTAAGTAGAACAACGCTGAATGTTCCCTTTACCACGCCCACCCCTGTGATCTACCCACAAAGACATCACTCACCACAGTGAGGCTCAAGGAAAAACAGAGGCTGAGTCCTAGCATGGCAGCAAGAAACCTGGTGCATAGTGAGAAGTTTCCATCAGTAACAGAAGAGAACGCTTTTGCAGGAAGTCAGCACATCAGCCCTACCGCGAACCGCTCCCCAACGAGGAAGGGAGATCAGTTTTCCCAGTCTTTACATTCAGAAGGCTGTCACCATCCTTACCCTGTAACGTAGAAAGAACAGGTTATTGCCATCACTTAGGTAGGGTCTTTTAAAAATAGATTCATGGTCCAAACATCAAAAAGTACAAAGAGGCAGGATGCCTGAGTGGCTCAGTCCCCGTTAAGCATCTGCCTTCAGTTCACTTCATGATCTTGGGGTTCTGGGAACGAGCCCCATGTTGGGCTCTCTCTGCTCAGCGGGAGTCTGCTTCTCCCTCTCCCTCTCCCTCTGTTCTCTCTCTCTTTCCCAAATAAATAAATAAACCTTTAAAAAAAAAATGCAGAGAGGCATATGATGGGATTCTGTTCTATCCTAGTCCCTGGCTGCCTAGTTCTCATTCCTCACCCTTGCCCCCTCAAAAAAAAAAAAAAAAAAATATATATATATATATATATATTTTTTTTTACATATATATATTTTTTTACATATATATATATTAGTTTGGTATTAGTTTTTTGTCATTTCAGAGATTTGTATACATATGCATTCTTTCCCCTCCTCCTCTACATATATGATGACATTCATCGTACACTCTTCTGACCTGGCTTTCCTACATCAGGAAGTTCTTTCCATCATCTGTGCCTAAAGGTCGTCCTCTTTGTGTTCGGTAGAATGCTCTCTATAATCTCTTTTACCAGCTTTCTCATGATGGGCGTTTTAGCTGTTTCCGGTCTTTTACGAACACAAACTGTGCTTTAGCAGTTTTGGGAGAATTGTGATTAAGTCATTCCACACCCTTGTGCATGAGTGTGATAGGCAAAGTCCCCAGAGGGGTCATTTTGAGAGATGCTTTCAAATCACCCTTCGTGGACCCACTTTATGGATGAGGAAGAGTGGGGAGAACTGATGATGGCCAGTAAGGGCCGTAAACAGCCGGCCTGCCTGCGGGTGTGCTCCCCAGAGTGGGGGCTGAATGGCTGGGAGGAGCCCAGGGGCAGAGAGATTCCGTGGTGTAAGCTGAAGCAGGCCGCTGTGAGGCAGACAACAGAACCACTCCCCGGCTCCACTTACTGCAGCACAAGCGGCAGGAGCCGGGCAGAGCGGCGGAGTGCTGGGAAGGGTCCGCCGCAGGGGTGAGCCCGGCATTACCCAGTCTGGGCCAGCCCTTGGTGAGCCAGAGCAGGGTGTGGTCCCAGCTTTGATGGAGCTCCAGGAATAGCCTGGACACACACATGGCAAGGTGACCTTGGAACCGGGTGACCTTGGAGCCTGTTGGCCAGGGGGTAACTCCCCATGCCGGTCAGGGGCCTGCCAACCACACCTGCACTCACCAGGTGTCAGAATTAGGACAGTGATGGGACAATGGCAGAGATGTGGCCAACCTACATGTCCCTTAAGCTTCAGTGAGGAGGGGTCATGGGTTAGTTGATTTTAAGTCATGAAATATATATGTTTATATTTATATATTCATATGTAATAGATTATTTATATGTATTTTCATTATTTATATGTTATATACGTTTGTATTCTATATACATATTTATACATCTATGCTTTTTACTTGTGTGGTACATATTACATGTAACATATAAAGCATATATATGTATTTATAAATAATGGAATAAAATTTTCAGGCGTATTTTTTTTTTTTTTAAGATTTTATTTATTTATTTGACAGACAGAGATCACAAGTAGGCAGAGAGGCAGGCAGGGGAGGGGGAGGCAGGCTCCCTGCTGAGCAGAGAACTCAACACAGGGCTTGATCCCAGGACCCTGAGATCACGACCCAAGTTGAAGGCAGAGGCTTTAACCCATTGAGCCACCCAGGCGCCCCTTCAGGTATATTTTAGAGCAGTTTTAGGTTCATGGCAAAATTTAGTGGAAAGACCAGAGATTTCTCCTGTCCCATAAGTGCATTGTCTCCCCAGCCGTCCATATTCTGCCCCAGAGGGGTTCAGTCATTACAGCCAGGGAAACTCCATCAACACACATTGCCATCCAAAGTCCATAGTTCACATTACGGTTCATTCCTGGTGTTGTACATTCTGTGAATTGATAAGTATGTATGTTACTCTGCTATTTGTGCTACCTTAACTCATGTAATTCTCCAGTGACCTTATGAGGTAGGTGCTATTATTATCCCTGTGTAGAGAAGGGGAAGCTGAGGCAGAGTAAGGGTAAGTGCCTTGTCCAAGGTTGTATAGCTGGTGAGTGCTGGAACTGAATTTGAACCTAGACCATCTCATTCAATGTGTGTTCTTAACCAGTGTGCTCTGCTGCCTCAGACTCAATTCCCCAGTCCTTGGGGTTCTCTTTCCCCTTTCCACCTGGCCCCCTCCTGGTGAGAGGAAAAGCGTTCTCTTTCTTCATACTTTGCCTGCCTTCTCCAGAACCTCATGGCCTGTTTGAGGAACCTTTGAGCAACTTCAGTTCTCTGCAAGCAGGGGTCCCATATGCTGAACGGCAGGAGCTGTGGGTTAGTGTGGCCATGAGCCTGAGAGCTCTCTGTTGGGGGGGACAGAAGGGAAAGGGAGGGCAAGAGTGAGAGGTACGGAGAGGGGAAAGGAGCAGGTACAGCCACACTGGATATGGGGCCACGGAGATCTCAGATTAAAGGACAGTGGTGAAGATTGGAAGAGAGGAATATGGGACCAGTGCCCTTGGGACATCAATGACCAGGCAGTATAGAACTTGGTTCTGGGTCACAGCAACAACCAAGCTTTCCACACATTCATTTATTTGTTATTCATAACCTCCTATTGTTTGGAGGGAAAATTCTGATAGCAGGAGGGTCTTTGTTTGTTGGCCTTGGTGATGGAGGAGGGTGACTCTATGTTCTTTGGGAAGAGCTTGAATGTGGCTAAATTGTTCTGCAAAAGAAAAGGAGAGAGTTTGGGAAGCCCAGAAGTTTGATGTAGAATTATACTATCCAAGATGGTAGCCACCAGCCACATGTGGTTATTGAAATGTAGCCAGTCCTAATTGAGATTGCTATTGAGTGTAAAATTCACATCGGATTTGATGACTTAGTAGGAAAAAAAAAGTAGATTGTCTCAGTAATAATTGTATATATTGATCATATGTTGAAATGATAATATTTCTGATATGATAGGTAAAATAAAATATATTATTAAAGTTAATTTTACTTTCTTAACCTTTTTCAATGTGACTGTAGATGTTTTTAAATTACATGTACAGTTGACATTATATTTCTACTGGACTGTGATGATCCAGAAGGAAGGGACAAGAATCATGAAGTCTCAGGACTACAGGGCAAGGTTCATGAGAGAGGGAACACTTGAGGCTGATGACTGAAAAGGAGGCTGTGGAAAAAGTAACCAGTTAGCTTTTGAGGGGACGGTAAGGGGTGTGGTATGAGATATAACCCTTCACATCCATCTTCTTTATGAAATCTTCAGTAAAATCAACACCATTTAAAAATATTTTTGTTTTAGAAAGAGGATGTGCCCATGGTGGGGTGAGGAGCCGGGGGTGGGGGGTCAGGGGGCAGGGAAATGGGCAGAGGGAGAGAGAGAATCTGAAGCAGGCTTCGTGCTCAGCATGGAACCCGACCTCAGGACTTGATCATGACCATGAGATCAAGAGTCAGATGCTTAACCGACTAAGCTGCCCAGGCACCCCAACACCATATTTTAATAAAGCCAATTTAAAATAATTTCCTTTGGAGAAGCTCATGTCTTCCCTCAAGGTAACCAGAAGGCTCTGGGTGCAGGGAAACCATATTTGAATGTCATCGGTCTGTCCTTGGGGCCTAAATGAAATCAGTTGCTGAGAAGAAGAGTATAGCTAGCGCCCTGCCTCTCACATTCTAGTCAACATGTCCATCGAACTCAGCAGAGTTTCCAGGCGATCCATGAATCATTCTGAAGAGAAAGTAGCTTTCTTCTTTTCCCGTGTTATGGTTCTTTCCCTGTTAACTTTTTGCTAACATGACTGATGAAGAGAGCTGGTTGTCATGGGAGGCTTTGAATCAATATGGAATTTCTGGCTCATCAAATCCAAATTCAAGTCATTACCCGTGTTGCCACCTAATAGTTGCTTAATGGATCTTGTGTTTTGGGAATTGTGAAGCTCCAGTGTCAGAGAGCAAACCTTTTTTGGGATACACTATTTTTTAATAATCTAGGATAACCCTGGCATATCAGATTTAAAGTATAGCTGAAAAAAAAAGTTTGAAGATGATCGTCAGCGCAGCCCAGGCTGCTTTTGTGACCTGCGAATAAAAAAAGAAGCTTGAAAACAACAATTTAATCCGAAGCTTCATAGTTTGGGTCTTGGTTGATGTTCTGGCATGAATTTGGGGAAGGAAAATGCTAGAGAAAACCACAGAAAACTTGAGGGAATAGAGAGTAGCAAGTTAACTGACTTTCTAATGAGCCAAATAATTGTAAAAGTAACAGTAGCAGTAAATTTGAGGTGATGTGGTCTCAAAGGAAAGACTCCATTTTAATGAATTACCGTTCAGTTCAGCCTCAGTCTGATATTCCCTTGTTTCCATGTCCTTTTGCAGTATGAAGTAATGAGCCTCTGAAAACTAACATAGCTGAACTGATTTTAGAGATTCACTATTTTAACACCACCGTGCTGAGTGCATGGCTTTCTGTATGATAACGGAAAGACCCACACAATGATCCGGATTGCGTCGTTACTGGTGATTTAATACCCCTGAACTAAGCATAATGTAGCAACAGAGGTAATAAATGTAGCGGAGGGTAAAGAAAGGAAGTTATAAAGGGACATAAAAAAGGAGACTATGAGAGAAAAACAAATATGGATTATGCAGATATATTTGAGTTTTGTATCAGGTGCGTTTCGTGAAAATTCAAATAAACTTTTTTTTAAAGATTTTATTTATTTATTTGACAGACAGAGATCACAAGCAGGCAGAGAGGCAGGCAGAGAGAGAGGAGGAAGCAGGCTCCCTGCTGAGCAGAGAGCCCGATGCAGGACTCGATCCCAGGACCCTGGGATCATGGCCTGAGCCGAAGGCAGAGGCTTAACCCACTGAGCCACCCAGGTGCTCCTCAAATAGACTTTTAATCGGCTTTGATTTCCAGAGAATGTTTCTTGAGTTTTCTACAAAACTTGCTAACTTCCGCTCTGAGTTTCCATGATTGCCTTAAGCTTATTTCATGTGTTTTATCGAAGTAAGAATAATAAATGTATAGTTCGATAGTTAAAATGCTAGATGAAGAGCTAGACAATGAAGAAGTCTGCACAAAGTCTGAATTTTCTCTTTAACCGAAAGCTGGGTTATGATCAGAGCTTTGGGGTTGGCATGACTGAATTAATCCAAGGAGATGAATTAATTTTCCTGCCCAGTTAGTGTTAGCCACAATTATACAGATTTCAAGGTGAATGAAAGTAACGAACCTGATTTTGCAATAATCACACAAGAATGCATTCACTGAAATGGCCTCTGTCCCTCTGCTTATCTATGAGAAAGATGTGGCCATTGGCCAAACAATTTTTAAAGCCCTCTTTTGGAATCGACTTTGGAGCTTGAACCAGAGTCTTTTTAAGAATCTTGGCTGTTGTACATATTCAGTCTTTGGGGATAGATTTGATGCTTGGAGAACATCAAACAGCATCCACAGCCAAATCTTGTAAATAAGGTGGATGATAAATCTGGATGATACGCTTGAGGTCGTAAATCAAATATAACTAAATACGACTGTAGAATATTGAAAACGACTTGCTGGTAGCTTCAAAACCCTTGAATCAACTTTGAAATCAATTCCAATATAGGACTGGCCAAAGTGTTTTGAGCAAAGGCAGCGAGTGCCCTTGGAACACATAAGTGCCAAGGTGACTATTCTAAAAGGGATTACACCAATTTAGATGTTTGTTTAAAAAAAATCAATCCCATCACTTTATAGGCTCAGAGAAATGTAATAAGAAAAATATGGATGGTGAAATCCAGACAAATCTACCTCCAACCCTTTCAGCTCTGACTGACCTTGGACAAGTTGCTTGGGATGTCTAAGCTTCTGTCTCAAAATTAGCATCTGGAGATAGTAATTCCCACTGGGACTGCTGGGAGGGTTGGGCCATAGTACGCAGGGCACCATGTGTATTGGCCTACACACATAGTATAGGGTTTATGATGACTATTTGGTGGATTTATTTTCGCTCAGCCTTACTTCAAGATGACTAAAAGTAGCCTAAATGCTTCTTTCCCATCCCTACATGGACTTACTTGGGAAACAGTAATAAGAAATGTACCATGTGCTCAAGGCGTTTATAGTAACATTTAGTTGTTCTCATCTTTTTTTTTTTTTTTTTGCTTTTTAAAAAGTATGTATTGATCTGTTAAATACTATGGTATTATTATTATTATAATTATTATATGTTATATAATAATTATATATTAAAATATTAATATTATGGTGTGTGCAGAAAATGCACTGATGTATATCAAATAGTACTTGTATCAGACAGACACTATTGTGTTTTATATATATATTAACTTGTATCATCCAATCACCCCATGACGTAGGCACTGTTACTATCTCCTTTTTAGAAATGATCAAACTGGGGCATTTCCTGTAAGTTATCCAAAGTCAAAGAAAGTCGGGATGCATCCCTAGTAAGTGATGCAACTGTGAGGCATTGAGGCAGACTGTCCCCCACGCCTGTCTCCTTAACCACTGTAATAGCTCATTAAGTGGATAGTTGATGAGATGATCCTTTAGAGATAACTTAAATATTGGAAGAATATCAGGCACCATTCCTAGCCAACTCTTGTAAATAAGGTGAGGGATAATCCGTGGTTGGCAAAAATCAAATATGACTTAATATTAGACTAGAATATTGGGAACAATTTGCTGGTAGTTTCAAAACCCAGAAATTAACTTTGAAAGCTGTTCCAATAACGGAGTCGCCAAAATATTTTGAGCAAAGGCAGTGGCCTTGGAACATGTAAGTGCACAGACTCCCAAGGACCAGGACCACCTGTGATGGGCAGGAGCTGGGAGGCAAGTTCAGCTCCCTGTGTGATGAAAGTTGAGTCTGGCAGGCATTCCGTCATCGCTAGGGCATAAGGCAACAATCCACGAGGGGCTATCCCAAAAGCCATCGGCATTCTTGAACCAGAAAATGGGGTATCCACTGCCAACATTGGGGCAGTCTGTGTATAGAGGAAGAAATCCAATCATGGATGGCAGATCCAAGGCCAGATCTAATTCTTGAGTGAGAGGCAAAGCTAGATCTAAAATTAGGATTGACTAGAGACTGGGAGCGAGCCGAGCCTGCAAGTGGCGGACTGGGGCAGTAGGAGAAGGTCAAGTGGCCTCTGTCCTTGGGAGAGGAGAGATCCCGAGGCTGAGACCCAGACAGGCATGCTTTTATGCCCATTATGCTTCCTGTGTGGATTTACCTGTCAATTCCCTGAGCCCATGCAGCCTTTGGAGCAGGAGTGCTGTGGGGCTGAGAAGACACAGCAGAGCCTAGGATAGAACTTCTCGTTAGGGACCACCTTCATGATGTTTACTATAGCTGTACTATTTATCATTTTACACCTGTCTTTAAATGATTATTTCTTATCATCTGCCAACATGGGTATCACACATTTGGTACCAATTAGTGTCCCAACAGGAAATAGATAGGCATTCAAATTAGGTAATGTGCAGAGAGGCAGAGAGCTGAGAAGAGGGACCCCACCACCCCTACAATGCGTTAAGCCTGAAGGGAAGGGAAGGGGGCCATCCTGGGAAGTCATTTGGAGTGGGTCACCTGCAAGGGAAACTGTAGATGTCCAGCCCACATGTCCTCCTCGAAGTAGGACAGGGTCAAGGACACAGACCTCTGGTTGACATCTGGCTATTCAGCAATACTCCTGGGGTTCAAGTACTCAACTTACTCTGAAATCATTACCAGCGCTATCGGTCAAGCCAAGCTTCACACAAGGATAACAAAGCAAACAAAATACTATTTCACTGAAGTGAGATGTTCTGTGTGTAAGGACGCCTTTCCTGATCTTGCGAGCCTATTTAAACTAGAAATGATTTTCAGAAGGAAAAATATATGTTCTGTATCCATCTTAGCTCTCAGTATCATTAAATTTAATTTTCAAATGACTCAAAGGAGATTAAGCTTTAATGGACTCTATTTTTTTTTAATTTCTGTCTTCTGCTACCCTTGTAAATAGATGCATTGAGTTTAGAAAGATGATTATTTACCTGGGGTTCTTGATGTCCTTTGGTTTCCCTGGCAGATGTTCCACAGTTGATCTCACTCATAGAAAGAAAACAGAGAGAGTAGAGATGATGGACAAGAACACCTGCGTATTTGTACTCTGGGACCGTTTTTCCATTTTTTTCTTTAACGAGAACCACTCATCTTGCAGCCTGTGTGGACAGTGTGCGTGTGTTTGTGTGTGTGTGACGAATGTGTATGCATGCAGCATTAAGGGCACAATCCTGTTTGGCAACCAGAACTGTTTGCTGCTTTGGAAATTAATACATCACCACAACCTCAGGGTCACAGGCGGCCCCTCTGCTGGCTTGGCGGCAGACGTCACGTGGACTGGAAATGTATGTGTCCGGGTGAATTAGGACAGGGTACAGTCCAAAGAAATAGGACTTTCCTTACAATTCTGGCAGGAGACAAGGAACAACATTCCTTCAGTCCATGGGAGGTAAATGGACTTCTTAAATATACACAAAAAATATAAAAACATGGGGGCGCCTGGGTGGCTCGGTGGGTTAAGCCTCTGCCTTTGGCTCAGGTCATGATCTCAGGGTCCTGGGATCGAGCCCTGCTCAGCGGGGAGCCTGCTTCCCCCTTTTTCTCTGCCTGCTTCTCTGCCTACTTGTGATCTCTGTCTGTGAAATAAATAAATAAATAAAGTCTTTACATTTGAAATATAATAGAAACGTATATATGGAATTCTATTGTTCTTTCTAGTCTATTCAGGGGAGCGGATGGCTAGCACAGTCCGTCGTACTATTCTCACTTCTGCGCCCTCTGCCTTCCTGTTTTCCCTATACCAGCCTCACTCCCCGCCAAACCTTCCACGTTAACAACCTGATAGGACTCCTTTTCTTCTTTTTCACATTGCATTTCGTCTTCAGTCAGACCTGTTCTCTAAAACTACTTCTGCAAGTGTTAAAAGGGACAGTCTGTTGGAATTTCTTATCAATGACTACTTAAGGACAGATCAGCCAAAGTAATTTACAGCTTCCCCTTCCATTAATCCCAAACCAACAGGAGTCTCAGCTATCATTATGAGATACTGAACTGTACTGCTGCTGAATTGTGAAATGTTCTCTTTATAAATGGGGCATTGCCTCGGAGTTCCTTCCCGTTGTTAACCTTTTCCAGCTGGTTCCCTCACTCCTGCAGCCGGGACACCACAGCACCCCCTCTTGGTGTTGTATAGGAACTCCTGCAAGGGTGGGGGGACTGTCCTGCCTCTGTCTTCCAGATCACAGAACGCTTTTCCAGGAGGGGAGGGATTTTCTTCAACCTCCCGCTCCTCCCTTTGCCCGGCCTCCGGAGGCACATGGGTCCTAATCAAGACCATTGATTGGCTGGAGGCACTCTTCTCCCAGGTTCTTCCCGTAGTTCCCAGGATGCTTAGGGGCTCATGAAATCTAGACCCTTGAAGAACAGCAGCACTCGAGTGACCCATCCCCAGAGGGGATGCGGTTGCAGCGGTGGTTTTAACTCTAGGCTCCTTCCCTGGCTTCAACCGATTTCTCCTTTGCGTGTAGCAGCAGGTGTTGTAATTATTAGAGCTGTCTGCCCTTGAAGGCTGGGACTATGCTTTTGAAACTTTTGCATGCCCTTTGCCTTTGCACAGTACCTGGTACATGTCTAATAAATGCCAAATGGATCAATAAACACCAACATCGCAAAAGATTGAATCACTAGAGTTCTTTGGACACTTGACACATTAGAAGAAGGTGGAGGAGGTGCATGGACGGATAAGGGCAGTGAAGATTCAGATGGAAAGAAGAAATGAGATCTCTAAAGCCTGAGCATGCCAATGGCCACGAGGCCCGAAATATTTGGGAAGGGGGGGTAGATTGTTTTTTTTCCTCTTTAATTACTAAAAATTCATTGACAACCAACTCTGCAACCTCTGTCCTTGGCACTGGGGAATCAAAGATAAATGACAAGTTCTCTTTTCCTGAGGATTCCATATTTATAAAGAACCGTTGCTTTGTGTGACAGGTGCTATAATATAAATTATCCATATATAATATATATAAATTATATATATATGATAGACAAGATGTAATGGGGATGAAGTGAGGAGTTAACTAAGCCTTGTAACTCCCCTGATTAAAACCACTTGGTAGCATGCCAATGCCCTTGAGATAAAATCCAAACTCTTTACCATGATGTACCAGGCCCGGCCTTGCCAATGCTTTCCATCTCCCCATCCTCATCTTTCTCCACACTGTCCCTGTCTCGCTCACAAACATTGCTTCTGCCCTTGAACCCAGCAAGTGCCTTCTTGCCTCATGGCTCTGCCCTCAGATTTTTATGCAGCTGCCCCTTTCCTTATCATTCAGGCCCCAGCTCACACATCACCTTCTCTGGCCACTGTGTGCATAACCCTCTCTCCGTGGTCACTTTGCTCTACCTTGACCATCCTATTTTCTTCCTGAGACATCTCACTATTTGGGGCTCTCCCATTTGTTAATTTACATAGTCACTGTCGGGTCCCCTCTCCTATCTCTTCACCTCCCTCCCCTGCCCCCCACCTCATGCACCAGAATGGAGGGTTCATGAATCAGAGAAGCCCGTCTTCCTTGGTCACCCCTCTGCCCCATTGAACATTGCCTGGAGACCGGCACATAATAGAGAGTCCTCAAGTGTGAACTTGCCCTGGGGAAGACAAGAGTCACCAAGTATAGGTGAAAAATGGGCTGAGAACAGGTAAGGCAGCTCGGGTCAGCGCTGGGGGTGTTAGAACGTGGGGGGCAGGTGAGGTGTGGCGGTGGTGCTGGTGGACTTGGTTTGCGGGAAATAGGATTCAAGAACCCAGAGCTAGAGCTAGACCATGGGGGTCAGGTACCAGTTTCAACCATTCCATTGCTCGTGAGACCCAGAGCAGTCACCTAGTCCCACCGTGCCTCCA
Organism: Lontra canadensis; assembly: GCF_010015895.1. NCBI lineage: Eukaryota > Metazoa > Chordata > Mammalia > Carnivora > Mustelidae > Lontra > Lontra canadensis. The sequence continues at coordinate 10,262,776 of NW_022631025.1, read as the reverse complement.
TTTCCTCAGCTTTCAAGGAGCTGATAATTCTCTCTAGGAAGACAGTAGAAGAGTACTGTCTTCATAGGCCAGCATGGGGATTTAACGTGTCTTCTTGTAGAAGATGCGTGGCCCCGCCTGGTATAGTTAGCATGAAGGGGAACCCTGGAAGAGTTGGAGAGATCGGGTCTGGGCTTTGGATTTGTATTTTGGAAAGATCATCCAGCTAGCAGTGGGAAGGATGGACTGGACGGGGTTGCGACATGAGTCAAGGAAACAGTTGTGGAGGCAAGACAGGGACCGAGACAAGGCAGTGGCGGCGAGGGGGACGCAGGAGGTATTAAGACGATGGATTCGGTTGTCGGTTTGGGCAAGGAGGTGAGGAAAAGAGACGAGTCAGTAATGATTCCTAGATCTGATCTGGGGCGACTGGGGGTGCTGGGGGCGCCCTTCACCCACACAGGGATACAGGAGGGGTCTAGGTTTGGGAGCCGGAGTGGGAGGGAGGGTGAGGAGGCATGGCCGTTGGACTGTGGCGGGTTGAGTTTCCCTGTTGTGCGAACCCCGAATTCCGGGTGGGGCGACCCAGCAAGAAAACCCCCACGTCTTTCTGCCTTGGGAGATGATGCTAAGACGCTTAGCACTCTGTATATACTGGGACTTAAGGTCAGCGCTTGGCATTTCATGTTTATAATCTTTGCCTTTTAAGCAAACACCTTGAGAATCGTCTTTGTCCACATTTGAGTGTTTCCCTTTAGATTTCTATAAGTAGAACTACTGAGGTAAATGAATGTTAACTTTTAAAGATTTTAATTCATCTTGCCAATCACTTTCTAAACAAGTTGTACATACTTTTTTTTTTTTTTGCACAGTAACCTGCCATTTCCACAACAACCTAGCTTTGTAATTTTTTTTTTTTAAATAAATGCCACTTCCAAAGTTGCCAGGGTATGGGGAACATTCATCTCGTGAGCTACTAGTAGACCTGATCCGCACCATCAGCTCGGTCCTCAGAAGCTGCCAGTTGCCTTTTCCTTATGGAAATCCCTCAAATCAACATGTTATTAACTAGCATGTTGCCAATACCATGACCCAAACTATAGTCTTGAAACCCTGACAGTGAGTGAAATAGAAATAATCCATGAATAAATATTCCCCTGAGACTTGGGGATGGGGGGGGGTATGAGGAGAATGCACTTAGTGAACAGAAATCTCCATGATATTGAGCAACATTACTTTTCCCCCAAAGAATGGGCTTCTTGGGGAGCCTGGGTGGCTCAGTGGGTTAAGTCTCTGCCTTCGGCTCGGGTCATGATCCCAGGGTCCTGGGATTGAGCCCCACATCAGGCTCTCTGCTCAGTGGGGACCCCGGTTCCCCCTCTCTCTGTCTGCCTCTCTGCCTACTTGTGATCTCTCTGTGTCAAATAAATAAAATCTTTAAAAAAAATGGGCTTCTTGTAACTTTCTTTACCATGATCTAGTGTACAGACATGCACAGACATCCCATTTCCTTTGAATCAGTAAGTGCCCTAGGAGAGGGCTCTGTTTGCTGGTCAAACAGCGATTTTAACCCAGAATAAACTAAAACTTTTTTGAGAGAGAGAGTGTGTGTGTGCCCATGTGCATGGGAGTTGGGGGGGGGAGGGGCAGAGAGAGACTCTTAAGTCGGACTCTAAGCCTGACCCAGGACTTGATTTCACAACCCTGAGTTCATGACCTGAACTGAAATTTCAGGAGTCGGATGCTCAGCTGACTGAGCCAGCCAGCTGCCCCTACACTAAAACTTCTTTTTAATAGGTGTATCAGTAGATTTTCATCAATAAGAATCTCTCTTCACTGTACACAGGGTTTTGGTCAATTCTGCACATGGTTACCATGAATTGTTGGCTATTCACATGCTTTGGGTGCTCATTACTATATGGCTAACACAGCTCAGTATCCCTCTCTGCGACCACTTGATTTGTGTCCATCGGACTGAGATGTGTACATTTAATTTGTTGTTTTTAATTTGTTTTCTTTTCCAAAGAGGCCTCATAAACGAAATGTGGGTAGACTGTGCTTGTCCATGTGCTGTATTGAATTGAATACATGTTCTGTAGTTTCCATGGTCCCCTGGAGGCCACTTGGCTAGGGGGACCTCAGCACAACACTTGCCTCTTCTGTCCGAAGCATTAGCCGTCCATCAAAGTCTGAATGGGACCTCACACTTGCTTTTGGAAAACTTCCTTATGCCTCCTCCGAGTCACTGTTCTCAAGGGTTAATGAGGGGAGGCCACAGTTTTGCAAAGGAGACTGGGTCTCACTTGTATGAAGTGGGACTCTTGACAAGGAGGAGAGCAATTAGGATTGTTCAACTCTAGTAAGCCATAATTTTCTTCCAGTGTGTGCTAGCCAGCAGTGGGGGGGAAGAGAGTGGGTCCACCAAAGAATGGGAGAAAGATGATATTTCTGCTCAAAGGTGAATTTGGAGCTCCAAAATGCCCTCCTTTACTTCTGGGATTGTCCTAGTGCTTAAAGGAAATTGCTGTGTTGTGGGGAGCTGAGTATAGTGCAGTCCATTGCAATAGTAGAGTCAATCACATGTCCCTGATCCTCTTAGAGCTTTCTGCTAGTAAAGAGTTCACTTCCCATCCATTTTGTCTGGTTGTAATGTGGTTCTCCAGAAGAACACTGAGAAAAGCCGACACTCATAGCTGAACCCATTTTCCCACAGGCTTCTTGAAATCATGGGGCTCCTGCCCGTTTTTGTTGTTCTGTACATCCTCTGTATTTATTCCCGTACACCAGACACATAATGCTATAAAGCTATTTTGTGATAACAACTGAGAGAGGTTGAAACCAACTCCATCTCTAGCTACAAGTTTCTCTGGAAATGGGTCAAGAGACATACCCATATTTTTAAGAAAGTAGCCATGATTTCCATGTATCTAGTACCAGCTATAAATGATAATTCATAGAATCAGAGAATTTTAGGTCCAGGGTGTATGGGGAAGTACACTAGTCAGTGGTTCTTTAAGTGGGTTTGTCAAAACACTGGCCTCTAGGAAAGGGTTTCCTCCTCACACAAGTCTGGGAAACGCCACCTCTCCTGTCTTTCCTCTTGAATAGTCACCATGAAAAGTCAGCATTTCCCACGGAGTCTTTTTCCCTGTGTAACAACCCTTAGTCAGTGAGTCTGATCTCATCGTGGAGGTCCAAAAAATTAAGCCAAGTGTCCAAGGTGACAGAGCCAGTCACGGCAAGCCAAGAACCCTCTGATGGTGGGTAGCCAGCCTCCGAACGGCTGCGTGTTTATATTGACAGCAGGAGCTCAAAATATTACGAGGTGGTTGTTGTTGTTGTTTTCCCTTGAAATTTATTCAGAGAACGGTTTCTAAAGTATCTAGGCTCCTAGTTTAATTTGGAGAGATTTATGCCTTAGCAGATGGAAAATGTGTCAATTAGCCCATTCAATTTAGTAGTACTCTTTATTCATGTGCATCAGAAACGGAACCTGAATCGTAAGCGTGGTGGAGAGAGGACAAAACGCTGGCGAGGCTCTCCGTCTGAGGGGTGGGTATGGAGAAAGCCAGTAAGCAATTAGACAAGTAGATATGTAATTACAAATTACGATACATGCAGCGAAGAAAATGCACGACGCGCCATCAGATTGCGTTTAAATCCGCAATCCTGTTTTAAGTGACCCGGATTCAGGAGGGATGGATAGCAGCTGTTTTCTATGGGTTCTCTGGGTGCTCCGCGAGAACGACCGTCTGAAGGCCATTAACAGCCCCTCCCCTTCTTGTCTTCCCAGACGGGTGGAGCAAAATGAGAGCGCACTGAGCCGGCCCAGCCTCGCTCCCAGCCGGCCCGACGCCCACCATGAACCACTTGGAGGGCTCCGCCGAGGCGGAGGTGACCGACGAGGCGGCAGGCGGGGAGGTGAACGAGTCGGTGGAGGCTGACCTGGAGCACCCCGAGGTGGAGGAGGAGCAGCAGCCGCCGCCCCCGCCGCAGCAGCGCTATGCGGGGCGCCCCGGGCGCGGACGCGCCGTCGAGGACCCCCGCGCGCAGCCGGGGCAGCCGGAGGAGGAGGAGCGCGGGGAGAGCCTGGCGCGGTCGGCCAGCACCGAGAGCGGCTTCCACAACCACACGGACACGGCCGAGGGCGACGTGATCGCCGCGGCCCGCGACGGCTATGACGCGGAGCGCGCGCAGGACCCCGAGGACGAGAGCGCCTACGCCGTGCAGTACCGGCCCGAGGCGGAGGAGTACACGGAGCAGGCGGAGGCCGAGCACGCCGAGGCCACGCACGGCCGCGCGCTGCCCAACCACCTGCACTTCCACTCGCTGGAGCACGAGGAGGCGATGAACGCCGCGTACTCGGGCTACGTGTACACGCACCGGCTGTTCCACCGCGGCGAGGACGAGCCGTACGCCGAGCCCTACGCCGACTACGGGGGCCTCCAGGAGCACGTGTACGAGGAGATCGGGGACGCGCCCGAGCTGGAGGCGCGCGACGGGCTGCGGCTGTACGAGCAGGAGCGCGACGAGGCCGCCGCGTACCGCCAGGAGGCTCTGGGCGCGCGGCTGCACCACTACGACGAGCGCTCGGACGGCGAGTCCGACAGCCCGGAGAAGGAGGCGGAGTTCGCGCCCTACCCGCGCATGGACAGCTACGAGCAGGAGGAGGACATCGACCAGATCGTGGCCGAGGTCAAGCAGAGCATGAGCTCGCAGAGCCTCGACAAGGCGGCCGAGGACATGCCCGAGGCCGAGCAGGATCTGGAGCGCGCCCCCACCCCGGGCGGGGGCCGCCCCGACAGCCCCGGGCAGCAGGCGCCGGCGGGGCAGCAGCGGGCGGCGGGCCCCGCGCCAGGCGAGGCGGGACAGCGGTACAGCAAGGAGAAAAGGGACGCCATCTCGCTGGCCATCAAGGACATCAAAGAGGCCATCGAGGAGGTGAAAACCAGGACCATCCGTTCGCCTTACACCCCCGACGAGCCCAAAGAGCCCATCTGGGTCATGCGCCAGGACATTAGCCCCACGAGGGACTGTGACGACCAGAGGCCGGTGGATGGAGATGTAAGTAGGCGCGGGTTCGGGCTCCAGCTCCACGCGTGGTCTTGCTTGCCACTGCGAAATGACTCCACGAGATCAGTGGTCTGTGGGGACGCTAAAAACGTGTCCACCGCGAGCCTCGGAGACAGCTTGCGCTTACGAGCTCCCGAGTGGAACACGGGTGGGATGGAGTTCAGGGGTGGAATGTGTTTATCAGCCCCTTAGAGGGATGGCGGTAAATCACTGCGTCTCAAACTGTGCCCAGAGTGGTTTCTTACTTAGAAGATCTGGGGTGGGGCCTGAGAATTGGTCATTTATAATGTCAGAGAGAAACCGAGTCGGAATTGTGCATGGAGAGACTTCCTCGGGAACTTTTTGCAAAGGCGGGAAAGGTACTCTTGTAACAGGGGTTAGGCCCTATGGCTATAGGAGAACCTCTGATTATAGAGTCTGAGGCTGGACAAAAAAGGTCTCTTTTCTAGGGAGGAGTAAACAGGACTAGAAAGAGGGAGGTGTTGAGAAGTGATGGCTGGAATGCCTTGCAGAAGAAGGTATGTTTTAACCTGAGGCCAGCCCGTTCTCCAGAGGCCGGTTGAGGAGGGGGTGTAGGCTGGCTAAAAGTTCAAGGACCTGGAGGAAGGAGAAAAGTTCAGGTGAAGATGGTTAGCAGACACTTTGTTCTGACTCCTGGGCAGTTCAGTTAATCATCGTCAGGCAAAGAAGATGAATTTGGAGGGTCTGTGTCTGGACTTGTCATAAGTAAACAAGGCGACACCTGTGAGTCTTCCCTAAGTCCTATGGGGAGGGGACGGTCTTGGCAGGAAGCCACTGCCGGAACACAGAAGGGTAGGGGGAGGTTTCTTTAACCTTCGAGGGTTAATGGAATCACAAGGCTCCGGTGAAGTTCGACATTGTCCGCTAACAGGTTCCCAGGTGGTGCTGATGCTGCTGGTTACAGGACCACAGTTTGGGAACCACTGCCTTAAAGCAGCCCTTTGACGGACTGGAGCCTCCATGTGGTATCCTTGGAGGATATCAAGGAAATCCTCCTGAGCTTTTCCCTGCCACTTTTCCCTAAGCACTTTCATTTAAAATGGGAGCTTGGACTAAAAGAAGGGTTAGGAGGGTCTGTTCGATTTCATTTAATTCTGCTTTCTGTGAATGCACCAGGTTATGTCTCAGTATGTCTTTTGGAGGGAGAAGCCATTATGGGAAGTTCTTTGTTCATCCTGCTTATCTGTGAAGGGCCATGCAGGTCGGAGGTATCATTCACCTCCACTTTAACTAACAGTCAGCACTTGCCGGTAGCAAATTAAATCTCTGGCTCCCTTAAGGAGAGGTGGAAAACCAGTGGAGAAAGGCTCTGTGTCCTCCCCAGCAAGGAGGCAGCACTGGAACAGGGAGGGCAGTAACGCTCTGTGTCTTTCCTCTGGTATCCGGGATTCACATACGAACAGGTAAAGACAGGTGCGCTCACGTGTCAACTCCTTCCTGACCTCCAGCTGCCTCCAGGTTCCTCCTGGCAAGGGGGGAAATACTGCAGCATTTTGCAAATGTAGTGGAAATGGAGCAGATTTTCAAAAGTAAGGAGCTGGCAAGAGGCCGGGTTCCACGGCCTTTTAGAAACCTGGAAAGCCATTAGAGAAAAAGTTGCAGGAGCCTTAGGTCCAGATGCTGCCTTTCTCCCCCAACTTTCTTCCGTGCTTCAGCTCGTTGACATAACCGACTTCACCCTGTTCCTGAAGCCTCGTGACGAGCCCCCGGCACAACCTGTCTTAGGGCTGGGGGGAGTGCTTTGATTCATTTGAGCGAGGGGACCAACTCAAACCTCTTGTGCGATGTTTCACTCGAAAGGTAGAATTGAGGACAGGACATCGGGTGATGCTTTAGGAATTCCTGCTGGTGGAAGTTCAGCTTGATGCTGAGAGATGGCTGGGTAGGGCTCCCTCGGTTATGAAGGGTTACTACAAAGCAAAACCCAAAACCTGTGCTTTAAAATATCCCACCCATCCTTTGGAAGCTGTTTGAATTTGTGAGTTATATTTCATCTGTCCTGCCATGTTCAATAGTAAAGACCTTCATTTGCTACCTCTTGGATGGTATCCTGAGGGGAAAATAGGCGTCTGTACCTTCTGCTGATTTCCATCTCCGCATCAAAAAATATTTACTCGAATGCTCTTTCTGTGTGTGATGGTGTAGAAAATGAAAAAGCGTGGCTGATGTGTGGCCCGAAGTTTGCCTGGAGGGTTCTTGTTGAAAATACAGATGACTACCTCTCCTTTCCAAACTAGAATGCCCAAGGTGGGGCCCAGGATCTGTTTTTGTTTGTTTGCTTTGTTTTAGTTTGTTTTGTGAATTCTCCCTGTGAGTCTTAAACATACAAAAGATAAGAGCCACACATGGTAAAAAATATATCATCAGGACAGTTTGGATTTGAGACTTGACTACATCTTTTATTAGCACAGGTCTGTGTTTAGCAAGTGGACTGACTTTCCTTGGTCATGGTCAGCAGACCTAGAGGAGTAGCCTTTGGAATGCATCTTCAGATGGTGTGGTCACATGGTGGCCCAGTTGGTTAAGCATCCAACTCGATTTCAGCTTGGGTGCCAACCTCAGGGTCGTGAGTTCGAGCCCCACATCAGGGTCCAAGCTTAGCATGGGGTCTGCTTAAGATCCTATCCCTCCGCCCCTCCCACTCAAGTTTTCTCTCTCCCTCTCAAAAAAAAAAAGAAAAAAAAAAAAAGAAAACCCACGCAAGAACAACAAAAATAATGGCACAGTGAGAAGCTACAGTGAGCCCATAGAAGGAGATAAAAAAACACCTGCATTACCACTAGCCAGTGATAACTGCTGATTGCTACACCTGCTTTTAATGCCCCTCTTCATTTCCTCAGAACTCCAGTGTTTTGCTCTTCCCTGGGAGAAAACTGGCATTTGTTTCTGGGCGAATGTGAAGGTAGGACTGCTCGTTAGCCAGGACTTGGGCATATGCTAGAGGCTCAGCACCGATAGAAAATGACTGGTTTTTGAAAACGGTAACAACCTGCAAACGCTTTGCTCCTTCTCAACTTTTCTCTATTCCGAACGTATCTGAAAACTACCTCCCAACCCCCTCCTGGAAAAATACCATTAAGGAATGACTAGTTCTGGAAAGTTTCATAGCCTACCAGCCTTTCTTTAGGCAACAAAGATCCTTTCTGAGTGGAGAACAGGGGCCTGGCGGGATCCGAGAGGGAGGCAGGAGCAAGCGCACAGTGGCCGTTGGAGGGTTTTGGCTCTTTGAGCACCGTGCTGTGCACCTTGAAATGGTGTTTGTCTCTGCTCTCTTAAAGCTACCCTAAAATGACAATAAAATAATAAAAGCGTGTGAAGCCACAAGCACTGAGAGACAGCAGGAGAGAGCGGCTGAAGAGAACAGCACAGTTTGGATCACCAGCGTGGGGACTGGCTGTCGCAGAGAGGGGTGGCTTCCCAGCATGTCCAGTTGGCCTCTTCCTTCAAGCATGGGGAGGACGGGATTGCTCTCCCCCATCCCCTGGAAGCTAGGCATGGCCCCTGAAATGGGAGTGACGACGTGTGATGCTGCTGCTGGGCGGGGACACCTCAGAGCAGGCTTCTCCCCCTGAAAACCCCTGTTAAGATGGCGGCGTCATGAGACCGCCGAGCCTCTATCCGCACAGATCCCAAGGGACCTTGATGAGCAGGGCTCTCTGATGGGACATGAAGCATGAGAGAGGGATCCGCTTCTGTTGCTTTCAGCCGTGGGGATTTGGAGTGGTTCTTACCACAGTCTGGCCTGATCGATTCTGACTAATAACGCTGATGAGGTTTCTGTTGGTGTGCCGCGTGTCTGTGGGGAGGTGTGCCATGGATTCCCGGAGAAAGGCTCAGGAATCTGAGATACCACATACCTCAGACGGAGGGAGTCTGGCTACAAAAAACCAGAAAGTTGTTTGAAAGTCTGTCACCAGAGACACTGGATTCCTTTACCAGCCCGGGCCCTGGGTTACCCCTTCCCCTCAGCCCCACAGAAGGTAGGAGATTGACTGTAAGGGAGGGGACACTGGCCACAGCTGAAAATGGGAGTGAGACACCTTACGGAACAGGGTCCTACACCCCAGTGAGGCTCCAAGAACGCCGTAGAATTCTTAGCTGTCAGGCTTAGGAAACCTGCTCCCTTCCCCCGGACTCCGTGTGGGAGGTTGGAGGATTCCTCTCTGAGGAAACAGACCCAAGAGCAGATACGTACAGATGCTCACGTCTGGGGGCTTCCAAACCCAACCTGGGGCCCCCACCTGATCACTCCACGGCGAAGGTTCCTGCCTCCTGTGAAGCTTCCACTGGGCTTTTTGGGGACCCACTGTTGGATATGAATGGACCCCCAAGGATCCCCAAACATCTGAAGAAAATCCCTCAAAGACACAGAACAACAGGAAGAGGAACTTGAGGAAACAAAGGCAGTGCTCCGAGCGGGAGGAAGCAGTAAAACACTTCGTATCCTCAGAAAGGAGAAGACAAGGGAGCCATCAAATTGGCCACACATCCCCCCCGCCAATTTTTTAACTAGAAAATGTGACAGCACAACTTTAAAGTGTTTTTAATCTTTCAGCAGGAAGGAAATGAGCTGAGGGAATCTTTAAGAAAGGAGAACAACGAAGGCAAAAGGATGAAAAGGAAGTAGGAACGCAGATAAAATGAAAAATTATGAAAGACTGTTTCCTAGCACCAAAAGACAGGAGAATTACCTGGTGCAAAATTCCCCTGGGTGCCTGGAACCATGAAGTAAAAAAGGCCCCCAGAAATTTCAGAACAGACGGGAGGAAGAGAGGAGCCTAGCCTGCAGGCTTGCCGAGAGGTAGATACATGTCACACATGATCAGGAATCCCGGCGGTGTCGGTCTTCTCCAAAACAGCACTGGACGCTGGGACGTCTGGTTTCCAGTTGAGGGCAAAGGTGGAATAAAGATGTTTTCGGATACACGAGGCTCCAGGAACTTCCTTCCCGTGCACCTTTTCTCAGGGAGCTGCTAGAGGATTGCTCCCCCAAAATGGGAGCATAAATCAGGAAAGAAGATTTCCTCCAGGAAATGGGGGATCCCCCACAGAGACACCCCGAGAGTGGTGGGGAAGGAGATCCCAGGTGACAGCGGGGTGGAGGGACAGGGCATCCGCCAGTCCAGTGTGGACCAGAGCCTGGACGGTTGCCAGACAGGGTGGAAGTGAGAGATTTCCTCCTATATTGTACCGGGAGGAATCTTCGATTGTTTTGGCAGAGTTCGGCATAAATTATCGATCAGTACGCAGAAAACTAAGCAAATAGAGAAACAATACAGTTATTTGCCTCATTCAAACAATTGTTCCCCAGGCTGGAAATGCAGTCATACGAGGCCTGTGTCTCACGTCCTCAGAATGCAAACACCTGAACACCGATGAACCAAAAAATACAGTATTGAAAGGATAAGGAAAGGTATAATATAAAAGAGGTAAATCCTAGTCTTTATTTACTTGTTTTTTTTTTTTTTAGAATTTTAAAAAAATTTAGAGAGAGAGGAAGTGTGCAAAGGGGAGGGGAAGAGGGAGAGAGAATCTCAAGCTGGCCCCAAGATGAGCTCACAAGGAGCCTCACGCGGGGCTTGATGTCCCGGCCCTGAGGTCACAACCTGAGCCAAAACCAAGAGTCAGCTGCTTCACCAAGTGTGCCACCCAGGCGCCCCTGAACCCTGGTCTTTTAGAGACGCTAAGAAATAATGGCTACACTTGAAAAGCCAAGGTGAGGCCACGGGAACACACGGCTTATGAATGTGGAAGTAAATACCAGAAGGGACGCTAGAAGACTTGGCAATGAGACCATGGAGGGAGGAGGAGGAGGAGGGGAACGAACTTGAGTTGTTGCCAAAAGCTTGACTTTTCCGACTATATTCATATGTTTCTTTGCCTTAACTTAAAAACAGAAAAGATTGGTATCGCTCAGAGATCATCCACTCATTCTTACTGTCTGTTTTCTTTATGAAAGAGAAGCTAACACCTCTGGGTATTATGTGCACGATTTATAGAAAATGACCGGGCTGCATGGGAAGATGCGGGTTGTGAGGTTCTCATTGTACCTCTGTGCTGTGCTTGTGTGTGTGTGAAGCTTGCACACTTCTATTTGCCTTACGTCACACACAGAAGAGTAAAGAAGGAAAAAGTAGGTCAAGGCGGAGGCTGTCTGATTTAAGGTTGAAGAACTCTAATTGGTACGTGGATTTGCACCCAACGATGAAAAACCTGAAGAGCTCCAGATCTGTGGATCCCATCCTGGCACTGGGCTTAGGGTCTGGAAGCCACTGAAGGTGTATGGGAAGGAGGGCAGCAGGCGTACTAACCTGCAGTGGGAAGGATGCTCGCTGGCCGGGCTGACTCCTCGGGTTTGTATGCTTAGCGATGTTAATGGGTTTGGTTTTTTTTTTTTTTTTTTTTAAGATTTTATTAACTTATTTATTGGAGCAGGGCAGGAGCAGGAGGTGAGGGAGGGAGAGAATCCTGAGTGGACGCTGGGCACTGAGCGCAGACCTGGACACGGGGCTTGAACTCAGGACCCCAAGATCATGACCTGAGCTGAAATCAAGAGTTGGATGCTTAACCGACCGAGCCACCCAGGCGCCCCACGGGTAATGGTTTCTATCTTAAAAATGTAATGTGTTAAGGTGCCTTCCTTTCCCGGAGTACGTCCCATGGCCCATCCTGAAAAGTAGGGTCAGCAGCAACTTGTCCTTTCTCGGCCGATGGGGAGTGATGCTCTAAGTACTCGTACTTAGTTGTCAGTAACAAAAAGGGGAGTCATTTTTCCATGACCGGGGAGGGTCCGGATCTGATCAGGGTAATTTTTTGGGAAAGTGTAATTATTATTACACCTTATTATTACAAGGTCAACATTGCGTTGACCTTGAAATCCGTTTTGGAGAGCAAATAATTCATTTCAATTGTGGGGGGGAAAAAAGAGATAGAAGAGTGTGTGCTTTCGCTCTCTCCCCCTGGATTTGAAGCATTATCTTTGATTATTTAACTCCCTTTTAGAGTTGACCCAGGGAGGCCTTGTTTACAAGGCTGTGGGGGTGTCTCCCTCTGACCTCCGACCAGAGCTGTGTTGGAATCACTGAGGCAAACTTGTCCAGTGATCCGCACAGCAGAAGGCAAGGTCTCTGATTGGACCTTGTGCTCCGTGGAATGAAAGTAAGTGATGCGAGGATTGATTTTTTTTATCTCTTAACCCCCAGGCTCCAATCTTTTTCTCTTCACCTGACACCACTCCCAGGAGGAATCTTTCTCAACTTCTTAATGGATTGTCTTACTCGTCCGTGCATATGTGAAGCTGTGGCGAAAATAGGGAAAAGCACGGAGGAAGGAAAAGAATGACTTAGCCAGAGGGAAATTGGTTATCACTTCCCAGATAGAAATGCAGCACACAGGGCTGGGGTCCGTGTGTCCGACATGATTGCTTAATAAATTGAGGCTCAGGAAACTTCCCAGGAGTCTCTAGAAAAATTGTCGGCTCCCCCAGCCGAGCACTCTCGATATTTTCTGATAAGCGGGTTGGGGCTGCAGAGGGGAGGATGGAAAGGTGCAGGAGAGGAACAGATACATCGTAGATAATTGAATTCTGTTGTAACCCAATTAAACCCCGGGCTCATGGAGTCATGGGGAATTATGAAATGTGATTTATCTATAGACATGAGCGTCTTCGAAATGAGACCTGCTCCCATTACAAGGGTAACTGGCTACATGTTCTTAATACGGAATGGAGTCTCTCAGCCCACTTTCTGTGGAACACAATTTTCACTGGCCGCTTTCTTGATTGTAGCCATCGAGAGGATGTCAGAAGAACAGGCACTCGGCTCCCTGCTGGGCGTGCCTCATTGACGACTTGAGCTGATCAGGCCCTGCCAGTGGGACACCAAAAACCAAACAAGGTTAGAAATGGATCCAAAGAGACTCGGAACTGGGCTGGACATTTGGGCCTCAGTTTCCCAGACAAAATAGGTGAATATGTCTGGGTCATGTGACCCAGGAGCCTCAGCCTGCCTTTCACAGTCATTGACAAATGTCACAGAGCTTTAGGGGGCAAACCAGCCTAGACGTCTAATTCTCTTCATCTTGGGCAAAGACAGAGAGGTTCCCACCAGGAAGTAATTTCTTAGTGTAAATTCCAGGCCTGACCAGACAGACCCCGCTGGACTGAGACCAGATGACTCCTTTGGCGAGTAAGGATTCCCATCCCCATCACCTGAGCTCACCTTACCTGCTGGCCTTGCATTTACAAATTCCAGATCTACTTCTCTTTACCCAAACTTGTCCCCATGCCACACCCCTTACCACACGGGCTCTCACTTCTGTCCAGATCACGGTCCCGTTCAGTAGAACCGAGGCCCCACTCTCTACACAGATGAGTCCCAAGATTCTGATGAGAATCTCTGGAGGTTGGGTCTTGGCATCAGTACTTAGGAGGCCCGGTCGAAACTGGTAACTGCAGTTAGAGTGCAAAGGACATTTTAACGTGGAATTCTTTACTGTATTATTTCCCCCTTGTCTTGCTGGCGTCGGCCTGTTGCCTCTCTCACTCACCATTAGCCACTGAAGGCACCGTGTCGTACCCTCTGGTATAGGAGCATGTCACATACATGCAGAATCCCCAGGAAGCATTTATTACATGTAAATCTTTACCTGCAATGACCTTGAGTTGGTCATTTGCTTTCCTCCACATCAGCACAGCGAGCTCAATTGCTTCCCCAGAGTGACCTCGAGAGAACGTGGTTTCGCAGACCTGGAGTCCTCTGCAGAAATGTGAAGTGAGATCACAAGTGTGGTGCCTTTGTTGGCTTCGTAGGTCAGAGCTCACTAAGCATTTAGGACTGGCCTTTGGCAGACTGTGAGCTGGGGGGAGCCGGCTGTAGCAGCCCTTCTCCTTCACCTTGTCTGGGCTGGCCCACCCCTTTGCTTTCCCACCACACTCAGCCCTACAAGAGCCCTCCCGGTGATCCAAGGTCTCCACTTCCCCCCACAGTGCAGTGCTGTCCCCCTTGTTTCTCCAGCTCACCGGACGGCTGCTTAACGATCATGGCAACATCCACCACCCCCTTCAGATAACATTTGCCTTTTCCTGGCAATCCCCATTCCAGAGACGGATCAGAGAAAGCATTTTGAGACAGGAAGACAGTTGGGCACTAACACTTCCTAGTCAGAAACCAGCCACTCTCCTGCCAAGGAGGAAATAATGCCCAAATCCTGGGATGTGGAGTCTCGACGTTAACAGCTGTCCTGATCGTATGCACTTTTGTGCCTTTTTTTTCTTTAATTCTCAGAAAGATGCCGTAGTGAGTGTGGAGAGACGCTCTGGCCTCACGTCCTCCTGGTCCTCTCTCTCCCTCTCCCCCCTCCACCCCCTGCCTTGAAATCAGCATCAGCCTTCATGGATTTTTTTTTTTTTTTTTTTTTTTTTACTGTTGCTAAGAAACTGTTGACCAAGGTCAAGTGCACATGCTAATTCATTAAGACCTGTTAGCAGCTTCTTATCCTGTTGACCTTGTGGTTGTCTTGTGAAGCTTAACAAGGACAAGCGAAAGAACTGGTCCACTGCCGAAGGAGTCTGTTTCCCTGAAGGTTCCTTGTAAGGTGTATTTGGAACTGAGAGGTTTCCTTCTTCCAGTCCTCACCTCCTCGGGGAGTTCTGGCCAGCCGTAATTTTTCTGGATCTGGATAGCAAGGGATGGAGTTGACATGGGATCTGAAGTCAGGTGGACAGACTTTAGGATGAACATACGTTCTGTGGGGGCCTGGTCTCCCCCAAGCAGATAAATCCCTGGCTGGAAGCAGTGTCATCTTGGTGTGCGGGGAAGGGAGTGGTGATGGGGAGGGATGGGGGAACATTGTGCTGAAGAGTTAATGCAATTCTGCCCCCATCTGTGGCCTGAAAAGGACTAGACTCGAAGCCTCCTTATCTCAGAGCGTCCTCCTGGCCGGCCGTGGAAAGGATTCATCCCAGTGTTGGCCGTTAAAACCAACTTTGTTCTTGTATGTGTTCAAAAGAAGGGGGGCTGGCAGACCTTCCAGGTCCACATCCCAGAGACTCATCCAAAAATATAACCTTCGAACATAGGATCTGTTGCCATGAGAGCAAAAACGGGCCCCAGCATGGTTCCCCAAGCAGGCCTCAGAGAGCAAGAGGAAACTTTCAGCGGGTGATGTCAAAGGAATAAATGTGTTCCCAACCATCTTCCACGCAACGGGCCACACAATGATTGGGTTGAGTTGTTACAGCCGTTCCCTTGCTCATAATTTCGGGTTTCATTAAGCACCAACTACATACAGGACAGCGTCTGTGAATAAGAAATAGGGCCTGGCCACAAACCGATGCTGTTCTGCATTTTGTTAGCAAACTAGAGCTGGGGGTGCTGGCCCCG
Source organism: Lontra canadensis (assembly GCF_010015895.1). NCBI lineage: Eukaryota > Metazoa > Chordata > Mammalia > Carnivora > Mustelidae > Lontra > Lontra canadensis. The sequence goes on along the minus strand of NW_022631025.1, from coordinate 10,247,321 downwards.
GTCACGAACTAAAACTCTGACTCATGATTTCTCATCTGCTCATTCAGTAAATATTTTTAAGTTCCTCCTATGGGTCAGGCACTGAACAAGATGCCAGGGGCATAGCAGCAACTGAAACACGCGCTCTGCCTGGAACAGACAGACCCTGCCCATGCGGAGTGTAGGATCTACTCAGGGTTCGTCTTCTGGTGAGCCCTCAGCCGGGCCTCCAAGCCGCCCCTGCTCCCAGGCTTTTCCTCTGAAGGCCCGTAGGGTGTCTCAGCTGTCCACTGCTGACTGACAAACTGCCCCAAAGCAGTGGCAGAAAATGAGCCACAGGGATGATCTCCAGTGTCTGTGGTCAGGACGCTGGCATGGCCTGGCTGGGCCTTGGCCGTGGGGTCTCTCAGACGCTGCAGTCAGCCATCAGTGGCCTGTGGTAACCTCCAGCCTGTATTGGGGAGAGAGCTGTTCCCAAGGTCATTTGCTTGTTGGCAGGCTTCAGGTCCTCATGGGCTGGGGGACCGACAGCCCTGTTCCCAGCTGACCTCTGGCCAGAGGCGTCTTGGGTCTCTGCCCCGTGGGTGCTCTGCTACGGGGCTGCTTTCTTGATGAAGCGGGCAAGGTCAGAAGGCCTTTGAGGCTGACGGCAAGGTGTTTGTCACAGTCTTTTGTAACACAGTCACAGAGGGACAGCCTATTGCCTTTGCTGTATTTTATTGCTTGGCCTAAGGCCCTAGCCAGTGCTCCCTGCCCAGGGAGGGGATTACACAGGGTCTGAACACCAGGAGGTAGGGCTCCAGGGTCTCTCGGAGAAGCTTGCCCACCATGTTGTGGGTCCGTCCTGGGCCAGCGGAGGGCTGGTGAGCTTCAAGCCTGAAGACACAGCAGTTGCTGGCTGGTCTGCCCCCAGCTGACCTGGTCAGCCCTTCCCACCTCCTCGGCCATCTCAGTTTTGTTGTCTGGCTGAGAAGAGGCAGAGAATAGGCAGATCGAGTGACCCTGAAGGGACCGGCAGAGTGTGAAGCCGACGTGGTGTGAAGGGGCCTGGGTGTGCGGGACAGATCGTCCTGAAGGAACGTGCGTGCCCACATGGGTTCTTCACACGCAGAGGACTGTCACTGTGGTCCCAAGGGTCTGCCAGGGTCAGAAGAGCTTGTTATAAAGGCTCCTTCATAAGTCAGGGCAGAACTTTCATCCAGGGTCCTGATGCTCCCCGTGGACTTCGGGTTGGGGGTGACCCGAGGCCATCGGGCATGTTGCCTTCTTGCCCAGCAGCCTCATGTGGGGTTCCGGGTCCTCTCCAGCTGACCCAGTGTGTCGTACACATCTATCACTTTTCTATAGGCTGCGACGCAGGGGAGGCTGAGAGGCACAGAACTGAAAGGTCTCGCTGGCCTAAGAGACCCACGCGGGAGAGAATGGCCCCGGAGGCTGGCTGTCATCGGGCGCCTGGACTTCTCCCCGGGGGGTGGATTGTGGATCCGATGCTTTGTGCGCCCATCTCAGCCCCCGCCGTGCTGCGGCTGGTCTCCGTGGCCGGTGTCATCCATTATTGACGAGGAATGGAGAAGGCCTTGGAGAATAATTAAGCAGAGCTCTGGTGCTGATTGAACACCGAAGGGAAGGGAAGAATTCTGAATTCTGTTGTGCCAACAGGACTCTAGGTGTAGACGCCTTCTGTAACTTTCCAGAAGGCCTAGCGGCTGTCTCCGTGGTTTGTCTGATGTTAAGTCTCATGTGTGGTTCTCTGGGTAATAACCGAACGTATTCTAAGCGTTCCACAGCAGCAGGAAGACTCTGAGGGCTGCCCCCTGACCTCGGGGTTCATGACTCCAAACCAAAGCCATTTTTAAGAGTGACAGTGGGACCCCTGGGGCTAATAATACATTATATGTTAATTAAAAATTTTTAAAAAGAGAGTGACAGTGGGAAAAATGGCTTTTCCCGTAAGTTGGGGAGAGTCCGAAGGTAGGGAGAGTTCAATCTGGACTTGAGACTCAACACGCAGAGACTTTCTATCTTCTAAATAGTTAACGGGAAGAAGAAAGTATTGGAGAGCTGGCCGGACCATCTGCTTCCCCGCTCACCATTTTGTAGGGGGCTCCCTTGGATGGGGACCCACAGCTACAGGAAGTGCATCACACTGACCCAGATGATAGGAGGGGCAGGCCGACATTCTTCTCCTCTGCCAAGGGCCCATGGTTATGTTCCAGCCCCTGAGCCCAGTTTGGGATCACGTGTTGGTTTGGATCAAACCACGATGGCTCTGGGGACAGATTTCTTGTTTGTGTTTGTATGGCTCGCCTGCCATCTCCCCATTACTCAGAGCACAATGCAAGGACTTTGGAGGCACTCAGCAACCCCAAAGAGTGGCGAGGGTCCACTTCCAGGGTCCCGACCCCCAGGGGCGCCGGCCCTGTGTGGCCACCGTGTTCCCTAAACTCGCAGCCCAGGCCCAGATGCGTTCTGACGCAGGCTGGGAGACAACCCTCTTTTCCCAGCCTCCACCCCTTCTTTGCACATGAGCTGGATGCTTTTTCACAGGTTCTATAAACGCAGCAGAGTTTAGAGCGTGTGAAAGTTTCTGGTTGCACCTCAGAACCGAGTTTATTTTCCCCAGAAATAGTAGGCGTTGCTGCCAGAAGGGGTAGGCCGGCCCCTTCTCCCAAACGTCAGGTGACGGGACCCGACCAGTGACGCACAACTGCCGGGGCCCTTCAGACACCAAGGGGTTAACGCGGATGCCTCGGACACCCCGGGAGGTGGTCCTCTCTCCTGTTACAAGTTGCATTATTGACTGAGGGCATCGGATACCAGTGGAAACAACCCACCAGCCCGGCCCTGAGGTCAGGAGTTAGCCTCAGCTCACAGGTGGATGCACCAGGGCTGGTCCTGTTCCCCAAGCAGCCCCCGGAAAGATGGAGAATTTTTGGATGTACCAGTTTGAGTGTCACGAAGAAGAGGTAGGTGGCTCCTAGGGCTTCACAACGACCTCCCCCTTCGCTCCAGTCTTCCTCTCCTGGGGCTGTAAGCCTGTAAATCTTCGGCACGTCCCTCCATCCTAGGAATATGGGAATGGAGCAGGAGGGATGAGGGGAGAGTGGGCATTACCCAGGGTGGGAGCAAATGTAGCCGGGATTGCCTGTTGCTTGGAAGCTCAAGAGAGAGCTTCGATCAGGTAGAAGGACGCTGGTCTCTTTGCTTTCCCTTCATCAGCGTTGTGGTGTTGGGGCTCCTTAGTTTCCAGTTTGTTCTCTGTGTTGTGTCTTTTGCTTCCAACGTGCTGGTGACAACGAGGGAGCTTGGTGCCTTGCACATTAGGAATGGCTTTGCTAGGTGAGGGAATGGGCCCCGCGCACCCTGTCTGGGGCCGGCACACAGTAGGCCTTCTGTGAGTGGCACTGGGATCGTTCTTAGTAGGTAATGAGTGGTTAGAGCAGACCGTGTGCTCTTAGCTGCGTCTCTTACAGAAGCTAAAAGGGACTGTGGTTTTTTCCTCTTACGGAACTCAGGTCTGGAGGTCTGGGAGAGATAGTGCAGGACCCCAGTGGGGAGATGAGACACAGACTCCCGCATTTCTCCATTACAGTGTCCTGCCTTTCAAACACAGGGAGGCCCTTTCAAGGGGTAACTGATAACCTGTGTTTCCAGATCAGCTTTATCAGCTGGTCAGTGAGCTCCGCTGACAACAATGACTGGTTAATAGTTAACTTAGCTTTTTTTTTTTTAATCATCTGAGCTGGTGGCTTCAGAAGTTTAGGGCCCTGTGGATGGTAATAAAAATGAATTGTGTGTGGACAGTGAGAGCCCCTCTGTGTGAAGACACTGGCCCAGTGCAAGGCTCTCTGGGGCTCGAGCTGGTCCAGGTCTTGCCATCATTGCAGCGGCAACATGGGGACTCGGCGTTGGGAGGACCCCCCCCTTCCCCAGGGGGGAAGACAGAGAGTGAAAATGGTTAGAATATTTTAACCGACAGTTATCTCCAAATGTTCAGTTAGTATTAATTGAATCCATTATAAATGTGTATATAAAACACTTCATTAGGCCCAGGCTATTATCATTTTAATGACATAATTATGCTCCTACAATGTCTATACTAACTTTCCTATTTCACCACATTAAGGAAACAAAAATGTGCATTGATAATACAGTTTGAATCGAGAGTGAATAATTATGTATTTCTTAACCCGTTTCAATTTTCAGAAGCACAAATATATCTTGCAGCAAGAAAAACATATATTCGTCTCTTTTTTTTATCACTCTAACATGGAATAGGGTTAATTTAAAATGACTTCTATGAGTAAGGAAAACAGTCTACGTTTATTTGAGAAAAGGGGATAAAGCTGGATAAGCCCAAGATGCATAGGGGAAAGCTCTTCAGGGGTGCCGGAACTAGAGAAGTCCCACACGGGTCCCAAAACAGAAGTTTGCCAGAAGGAACAGACTAGGTACCGTAGCCCATCGCAGGTAACCACACCTTTGAAATTCGGTATAGAACCAGAATGTTCGGGCTCATGAGGAATTGAATGACCAAGTGTTTGATTACAGTCTGTATGAAATGCTGCCTCTGAGATCCCTTTTTCTCTCTGGGTCCACATTACTGTTCTGCTCACATGAGGATGCATAATTAGCAAGCGATGTCTGACCGGGAAAGAGTCAGACCATGACCAAGAGCCCGTAATCTGCACGTGGGGACCGAAATCCATGTGAGCACGTCTGGGCAATGCTTCAGGGGTTTAGAACTGACTCTGTGTATAAACATATTTTTTTTCCTTTCTCTTTGGGTACAAAAGACTGATGTCCATGCATCCTTCCATATGCTCAACACATTTATTAAACCCCTGTTGTATATTTTATGGAGAACCTGTATTAAGCACTCGAAGAAGAAAAAGTTCATGAATCACACATCCTGCCTTCATAGTGCTTATTGAAGTATTGTAGGCGCACCTGATGGCTCGGTCAGTTAAGCCGCTGCCTTCGGCTCAGGTCATGATCTTGGGGTTCTGGGATCGAGTCCCACATCGGGCTGTCTGCTCAGCAGGGAGCCTGCCCCTCCTCCCAGATCCCCAGATCATGTGCACCCATGTGTGTTCTCTCTCTGTCTCAAAATCTCTTAAAAAAACAAAGTATTGTAATCAAACTATTCTATAGTATTTATATTTTAATAAAACCTAAGGGAGGAAGTGATGTACAGAAGAATGGCACCAGTAGAACCCAAGCAAGTCTCATAGGAGAGGGCTTCCACTCACCCCAGAGACTAGGAAAGATTCCACGAAAGAAGTAACATTGGAAATGAGCCTTTGGAGCCTGGTAGACACGTGTGCTTCAGAAGAGAGCATGAACAAAGGTTTTGCCCAGAAACACTCAGGTTTGATACAAGAGGCAGAAAACAGCTCAGTTTGGCTTGACGGTGGAGGAGAACTGGGAGAGGAAAATAGCTAAGAAGTTAAGACTAAACCTTGAAGTACTTAGGTACAGAGTCTAGAATTACTTCTCTTTCTTCTTCTTCTTACCCCTCCCACTCCCCCTCCTCCTTTTTAAGATTTTACTTGCTTGGAGCACCTGGGTGGCTCAGTTGGTTAAGCGTCTGTCTTTGGCTCAGGTCATGATCTCAGGGTCCTGGAATCGAGCCCTGCATCAGGCTCCTTGCTCAGTGGGGAGCCTGCTTCTCCCTTTCCTCCTTGCTCATGCCCTCTCTCACTACCTCTCTCTCTTAAAAAAAAAAAAAAAAGATTTTGCTTGTTTATGTAGAGAGAGAGAGAGGAAGAGAGTACGCATGAACAGGAAAGGGGCAGAAGGAGAGGAGAGAGAGAATCTCAAGCAGACTCCAAGCTGGACGCAGAGGCTGATGTAGGGCTCAATCCCAATATCCTGAGATCGTGACCTGAACTGAAATCAAGAATTGGACATTTAACCTGCTGAGCCACCCGGGCGTCCCTAGGATTTATTTTAAACATAAGCAGGAACCACTACAGTTTTTCAGTTGAGGAGTATTCTGCTCAGAGCTTGTTACAGTGTTTTTTAAAATGAGAGTCATGGGCCTGGGTGGCTCAGTCATTTAAGCGTCTGCCTTCAGCTCGGGTCTTGATCCCAAGGTCCGCAGATCGAGCCCCATATCGGGTTCTCTGCTCAGCAGGGAGCCTGCTTCTCCCTCTCCCTCTGTAGCTCCTCCTGCTTATGCTCTCTTGCACTCTCTCTCTCTAATAAATAAATAAAATCTTTTTTGAAAAATGAGAGTCATTTCAGTACAAAAAAATGAGAGTCAGTAGGTACTTAGTGAAAAAGTGTCTGATTATCGTAGTTTGGGTTGCTGCATAAGAAGGATACCATAGGGTGAGGGGCTTACACAACAGAAATGTACTTCTCACAGTTCTGGAACCTGGGAAGTCTGAAAGCGGGGTGCCAGCACCACCAGCTCCTGGTGTAGACCCAACCCCCTCCCAGTTTGCACATGGCGCTCTTCTTGCCACATTCTCACATGGTGGAGAACAGAGAGAAGAAGAAGGCTCTCTTGTGTCTCTTCTTGTAAGGGCACTAACCACGTCAGGAGAGCTCTACCCTCCAACGTAATTACCTCCCACAGGCCCCACCTCCTTATACTGTCCTCCTGGAGACTAGAGTTTGATGTGTGAATTTGAGGGGGACACGGTTAATTACTAAATAATTCAGTCCCAGATAGATGTGGTAAAACTGTGTCATTCTAAAAGGATTATTTTCTCCTACCCTTTGTTGTGAAACTTCTGTCACTGAGTTTCCTTGGAGGAAAGAATCAGCATGTGCTGGGACTTGTCAAGGTTATAGCCAGAGCCAGCCGGAGCCTTTAATCGAGGTCATCACAGTAGAGGATCTTGGTGTGTGGTGGTTGTGCACAGGCAGTGTTGCAAAGTCACGCTTGCCTATGCACCTGATTCTCTTTTGTAACCTCGTCGCTAGAATAGCATCACTCTCGGCCCTCATATTTCAAAATACCCTCCCATTCTCGGATGGGAGATAGCGGGCATGCCAGAAACGCACACGGTCATTGTACCTAGCCCCGGCCGTGGCCAGGAATGAGCTCTTCTTACCAATATGCCACTAAGAGTCTTGGGGCTTATAAATTAATTTAGAGTCTTTGTAGTAAGGTTTTAGAGAGTCTTCTGTGTGCTTTTTAATTTTATCCCTGAGTAAAATTTTAGTAAGGAAAGAAGCAGGAAGATGAGATGAGGAAGCCATCCCCATGAGTACATGTTGTGAACTCTCCCCAGTGGCCTGAAATCGTTGTTGCTGTTGGAATCTTCAAAGACTCTCGTCAAATGCTGGTGGGAGGCTTTGTGTGTACTTTGTGCATACCCAGGCGCTGAGCTGACGTCCCGTGTGCGTCGTCCCTGATCAGTCCCCACGCCAGCCCCGGTGGTGGGTGGTGACTGTTGTCCTCAATTCTCGGGAGGATCTGAGATGATGAGTAACTGGCCAGAGTCAGAGCTGGGAGCAGGAGAGCAGAACTGAGACCCTGGTCGTCCAGATGCTGGGGCTGGAGGGCTGCAGCAGCTCACTGTCCTGAGACCTTGAGAGCTTTACTTGTCCGGCCATGCTCTAAGCTTAAAACACCCCGGCCCTTCTCAAAGGAGCAATGGAACTTGTATTTCCTGAAACCACATGGCACTTTTGGAAATGGACTCTAGTACTAGAAAGACAGATCACGGTGGATTTGAAGACCAGATCCTGTATCTTAGGAGCTGAGTGAGTTTTTATGTCCGCCAACCAACAAGCTTTGCTCCAGGGTCTCCCAAATCCCCAGTACTGGGGCAGGAATGGCATCTGTGTTCACTAGCCCGGAGGCCTGCCTGCCCAGCCTCTGCTGGTCACCTCTCCTCCCTGCTCTTCCTCGGATCCTGCTCATGCCTCTCAGGACACCTGTTGTGTCCTGTCATAATCATGCAGGCAGGGTTGTTCGAAGGAATCCTGCAGAAGTAAACCTTCTAAAATTAATCCACTGGGATGCCTGGGTGGCTCAGTCGGCTGGGCGGCTGCCTTCGGCTCGGGTCATGATCCCTGCGTCCTGGGATCGAGTCCCGCATCGGGCTCCTTGCTCCGCCGGGAGCCTGCTTCTCCCTCTGCCTCTGCCTGCCACTCTGCCTGCCTGTATTCTCTGTCTCTCTGACAAATAAATAAAATCTTTTTAAAAAATAAATAAATAAATAAAATTAATCCACTTAAAATGAGGACCAGAATGGGGAGGAAGGAAGGGATTTGGTTAGAACCTTATCTTGCAAAACAGTATTAAAAATTATAAACGTAAGCTTAGTAGTTTTATTTATTGACTAATAACATGCAGGTTATAATTTCACTTACATGTGAATTCTTTTTAAAAAAAAGGATTTTATTTATTTATTTGAGAGAGAGAGCACAAGCAGGGGGAGCAACAGGCAGAGGGAGGAGCAGGCTCCTCACAGAGCAGGAGCCCAACACGGGGCTCAATCCCAGGACCCTGGGATCATGACTTGAGCCAAAGGCAGACGCTTAACCCACTGAGCCACCCAGGCGCCCTGTATGTGAATTCTTAAAACAAAAAAGGAGTATTGATTTGAGAAGTTGTAACTTTTTTGAGAAAGAACCCTCGAGGCATACACTAGCACAGCCTTCTTCAGGTCACACTGTGACTTCTGCAGCATGACCAGCAGGGCCCCTTCCAATCAGAAGGAGGACAGTTTCAGCAAAAACACACGAGGGCTGATGCAGTTTTCGCAAGGGCCTCTCTTAATGATTTGATATTCCAGTCATGCTCCTTTGAAGCACCTCTAGTGTCATCATTCTTTGTTTTGTCGTCTGCTTAATCTGTGAACTGGTGTAACCAACTCTTCAGCTACCTGTGGCAGGTGTGAGCAGTCCTCCAACTGGGCCGACTTCAACTTTCTAAAATCCTGCTTTCTCTTTATTTTTGCAATATTTGCACTTGTATTCTGCAGTGCGTTTGCAAGTTTCTGGTTTTCTGTTTTGTTTTGCTCTGGTCCTTGCAACCCCAGACGGTCCCAACCATCAACAGAGACCACCTGACAGTGACGTGGGCTGGGGAGATGCTCAGGTTGGAGGTGGGGGACTGTTAAGTGGACACCAGCATTGTGAGTGGTCTGCTCAGTAGTGACTGCTTTTGTGTCATTGTGACTTCTGTTCTCAAGGACTCGGTGGCCCCTGCTTCCAGAGGCCACCTTGTATGTATTTGTATGTCTGTCCATCCTGCTGAGCCAGGGGCTCCTTGGACACAGGCAGGGTTCTGGGCCTCCTCGCATGCTGTCAGAATTCCCATGTGAAATGAATGAATGTCAGTCTTGGTGGAAGTCATATTTTTCTGTCTTTTGACTCAAATGTCTCCAGAAGTCTTTCAAGATCTCTCTATGTCTCTCCCAGTCACTGCTTTGCACTCCACCCTTAGGCCTTTCCGAAAAGAACACCACCCATTTGGAAAGAGCCAGTGACTCCTTTGCCTTTAGTGCAGGGTGTTCTCGTTGTCATCCCATCGACTTTTCCAGGATGTCATCTCTTCGGGCAGGTGGCAGGGCAGAAAGGATGGCGGGATGGGAAGAGCGGAAAGTGACAACTCATTCTCTCCATCCTTTAGATCTTGAGTTCAGCTGAGGAAATAGTCACTAAGTGCCCAGACTGAGCTTCTGCACTGAGGACAACAGGCTAGTGACCCACCAGGAAAACCCCACCTGCTGGGCAGAGAGTAGACATGGCTGCTTGTCATCAGATGACCTGTCCTTGCCCTTCAGCTCAACCCCTGCTTTCCTGCAGAGCTCTGCTGCCGCAGCTCTGTTTCCAGAACCTTCCTCCCTCTCCTCATCCCATCCTGCGCCACGAATACTGAAGTTTTCAGGATTCAGCAGAAGTATCACCTTTCCCAGAAAGCATTGGGGATTCACCATAACATAATGACTCATCTACCCATAAAGCTGATACGTCCCTTTCTCCCCTCCAGCTGAATTGCTCCCTCCCAGCCTTGCGTCCTACGTCCTACGTATGGGTGACTATTCCTGCCACCTGCCACAGCCCTCTGTCCTAGCCCTGCCTATGCCCATCACCTGGAAAGGCATGTAGGACAGGACCCATCTCATTCCTCCTTGTATCTTGGGCCAATATGCAGAGCAGAGGTAGGCACGGACATGTCTGTTGAAGGAGTAAGTGGACGATAGTTATTTGTGCCCTGCTCCTCTTCCTTGCAAGGATGGCCGAAACATTCCTTGAGCTGTTTGTTTCACCTCTACCACCCTTAGTACAGCATTGGCCCCTAGAACAGTTTGATCGGAAATAAAATGAGAGATTGGCTTTCCCTCTGGATGCTTCTGCATCCCGAGGCCATCTCTGGCCTAAGGATAGGACTGTCATCTCCCGTCCTGGCGTTGACAGACTGAAGTCTTACAGCTGAGAGCCCTGCTCTGTGGAGCGCCGGAGCTCTGGCAGTAAAACTGAGACTATGCTGGTGGAGAATGTGCTAGAACACAGTCTGCAGAGGACAAGCAATTCAAGAAGCCGTCCCGTGATTAACCAGGACAGGGAGTTGCCGAGCTGTCTTTGGACATTGTAGATGCCTCCTACTAGATGCCCTGTGTGGCACGGAGTGAATGCCCAAGCCCACACTTGCTTCCTATCCTTAGTCTCATTTCTTTGAAATTGAATACGCAGCCAATGACCCAGCAGGCGTGAGACTTCAGCCGGGGAAATACGTGGTAATGACTTCCTTTGTGTATCATATTTTATTAAACTTTGCCTCCAGTACATTCTCTGAAAGGAGGAGGTGTTCTCAGATTTCTGGTCTTTTTTCCTTTTTTAGAGTGGAGTATGGCAATATGGAAGCTGGAGGAGAGGGGCAAGGGGCTTTTAAAGCAGACATTGTAGATGAATCGATGGTAATAACTTTGCTTAGGGACCTTGGGGGCTGTTTGCCCACCTTGACTTTGTCAGCAGTGGTGTGGGGAGGGCTGGGCTCCCACGTCTGGGGTCCTTATGTGGATACAGCTTTGAGCTTCAGGAGAGCTTTGCTGGAGCTCAGTTCAGATCTTTGCAGGCAAAGACCCCTTTTTTCTCATTCAGAATGCAGAGTTAGCATTCCACACGTAAGAGCATGAGAAGGCTATCAGAAAAGGGCTTACCATTGACCACTGAACAAGAATGAAAATGAGCCATGATTGCCCTGCTTTCCGCAGGTTGGAAAATATGGTAAAGCTGGAAACGACTCTGAAATCATTTCTTCCTCTTGCCGAGGGCCCGCTGCTTATGAGACCCATGGTCAGGCACTTGGATTCCAAAATGATTAAGACAAGATCCCTGCCAACGAGTTTGGGGGCAGGGGAGACCCACACATAAGCAGATAATTACAAAACCTGACACAAGCCATCAGGGAGAACAGGACAGTGAATAGAGTCTGAGAATGCTTCAGCAAGACTCACGATTTCAGATTCAGCAGTGAAGGTGGGCAAGAGTGCGGAAGAACTCTCCAGAAGGAGATCATTAACTGTGCGTGCAAGTGGAAGGAAAAGTGAATGAGCTCATTTGCATGCAGAAGGCTAGAGCATGGAGCACTGAGGGGACGTGGTCCCTGATGCAGGGCACTGTGGGTCCCTCCTCTCCGGGGCTCCCTGGCAGGCACTGGGCACTTGTCACTTAGCCTCACTGTGAAGTCTGACCTGCCCCTTCCACGTCACAGCCTGCTGTCTGGATAACCTGCCTTCTGCATCATCCTGAGACAACCCGATGTTTGCATGTTGCAGATAATCCATTTTTAGAATTTAGATTTGTGATAGCAAGTGGTTAGATAAGGAAATAAGAACTGCTGGGAACTTTAGAAAGGTTTTTTTTTTTCCTTTTTTTTTTTTTTTTTTTAATGAAGGTGTTACACAGTCCTCGAACCAGGCAATTAACTTTTTTAATTTTTTTAAATTTTGTTTTGTGGATTTTAAAAAGATTTTATTTATTTATTTGACAGAGCGAGATCACAAGTAGGCAGAGAGGCAGGCAGAGGGGGGCCGGGGAAGCAGGCTCCCCGCTGAGCAGAGAGCCCGATGAGGGACTCGATCCCAGGACCCTGAGATCATGACCTGAACAGGCAGAGGCTTAACCCACTGAGCCACCCAGGTGCCCTGAAACCAAGAAATTAAAGAAAAACCAGCCATCCTAGCTTCCCAAGGACCAAACCCTTAACATCTTTGCAACAGAGAAAATGACTTGGGGGGAAATAGATAGATCACTATCTAAGGAAGCTCTTCAAAATTGAAAAACTGGGAAAATGTAAAGGCGCTGAAATGTCATGGGACTTCACTTGCCTGCGTTTGAGTAGAACAAACAGAGCTAAGTCAGCCAGTACCCCTCCACTCTCTCGGGGGCCAAATGAAAAATTCTGTGTGTGATTTTTTTTGTTGTTGTTGTTAAAGGCGTGCAGGGCTGTCTTCCATCCAGGGGCTGTGGGGCTTGGGGTCCTTATGTCCACTCTTACCCGCACCCATCCCCTTGGCTTGATGCTGGAGGGGCCGATGTCCACACATGAGCAATTAAGAGACTCATTGGTCCTCATCTCCCTGCCCAGAATCAGATACAGGGGCTCACGGAAAACAAACCCAGGCCTGACGGGAATAGCAGCATCTCAGTGTGGAGAAAGCAGCCCCTCACCACATCCCCATCGTTCAGTTCCTTTGGTGCTCCCTGCATTTTCCCATAATTCAGACCTTCTGGAAAAGATTTATGTTTTTTAGAATTTCCCATAATGCTCATTGAGGCCCCGTTGTCTATGAGCATGCCCTCGCTCCAACTCAGCACGACTGATTTCATGGAACATTCTACCGTTCCACGTGGAGGTACTCGGCTGAAGTTTCTACCTCAGCCTCCCCCACGGGGACCAGGACATGAGAAACAGATTCAGCTGCCACGGGTGTAGCTCAGCTTCCTTCGTCCAGGATGGAGCTCCCCGCACATCGCCACACTTGCTCAGAGAACAGATGCTTGCACAGGTTCTGTTCTAGGCCTTTCCGTCAGGTTTCACAAGCCGTGCGTGCTTGCTCTCAGAGGACCATCGCTACAGAATCCTGAAGCATCCCTGTGGCTCTCCTGAAGGTGCCCTTCACCTCTCAGGATTGCAGGGGCACACAGAAATGTTTGGGTCTCGGCTGGGGAGGGTTTCCAGTGCCCGTCTCAGGCCCATTCTTGTGCCCGTTGGCTTGCTTTGGCCACTCAATTCAGTGAGTGTGTCAGGCCCCGGCCTGGGGCTTCCTCTTCCCTTCTAGCAAGGCCGGCCTGGGCCACCACCCGAGGCGGCGGCACGCCCAATGGGGACCATATGCTCCACATCTGTTCTTCTAACCCTGTTTCCAAACAGAGCATTTAATGAAGGACTTTTGAACGGTTTCAAGAGCAGCCAAGGTCAAGCCATTGTTTGGATGCTGACGTTTCTCTGAATTTTCCACGACCTGTGGATTCAATGAAAAAAAAAATGCTTGCAATCAGGACGAGAGAAATACAGGTGGTTTGGTTTCTGGTCATCAGTCCCAGCCACCTCTGAAAATCCCTGTTTTCGCTTTTACATTGTCATTTCCAGGTCCTCTTGGGCAGGTGACTTTATTAAGACAACGAGTACCCACAGTCTCTGTCTGTGAGAAGAATCTTATTTTATTTTATTTTTCTTAAGATTTATTTATTTACTTATTCGACGGAGAGCACAAGTAGGCAGAGAGGCAGGCAGAGAGAGAGGAGGAAGCAGGCTCCCCGCTGAGCAGAGAGTCCGCTGCGGGGCTCGATCCCAGGACCCTGAGATCATGACCTGAGCCGAAGGCAGAGGCTTTAACCCACTGAGCCACCCAGGCGCCCCTGTGAGAAGAATTTTAAAAACCGCAGACCTTTGTGTCTCCCCATTAGCTTTATTCATTCAGGGCTTGAAGTTCCAGTGTCAGCTTTCGCTCTGTTTAAACACTTGGCCTAAGGAGGAAAAGTAATGGCTGAGCTTTCAAGGATTCCTTTGAAAACATGGCGGGAATTTAAGAGAAAGCGCTGAAAACCCAGGCCTCTTAGGTACTGTTGGTGGCTCCTCTGGCAAGTTTTCTCCCCGTAGAAGTGTTTGTGCCCTTGCGTTGGGCTTTCTCCTCTTGACCCTGCCCCTGCGGGTGTTTGCGAGTCCCCAGACACTCACTGTGTCCTTTCCTTGCTGTGTTCCAGTCTCCGTCTCCTGGCAGTTCCTCCCCGCTGGGTGCCGAGTCCTCGAGCACACCCCTCAACCCCAGCGACCCCGCGGAGGCCTCCTCGAATAAAGAGGTAGGGAGCCATTTTGTTTCAGAAGCCGCCAGCCTGTGTTGTTTTCTTCTTCTACTGGTGTGAGTTTTCTTCAGCTTCCCACACAAACCCCCCAAACTCCACCCCCGCCACCACCACCACCACCAGGGAGAGAAATCCTTACCTCTCCTCTCGAGCATGGAGTTTAGTGATGGAAGCCGCACTGTCCAGTCTGATAGCTGCTGGCCACAGCTGTCTGCTTTGACTAATAAATGAAATAGAAAGTCACCTCCTCAGGCACACGAGCCACTGTTCAGGTGCTCAGTAGCCACACATAATGAGTGGCTGTTGTATCAGACAGGGGAGATGACAGAACATTTCCAGTCTTTCTGGAAAGTTCTCCTGGACCGTACTGGAAATGGAATATTATGAACTCTAGAGCAGCATCCTTCCTCACGGCATTACCAGCCTCTGAAACGAGTTGCCATGTGGTTTGGGAAGTGGGCTGGTTTCTTAAATACCCATTTACTTCAGGCACAAGTGGAATAAGTTTCATGACATCAGGGTGACTGCTTGTCCTGGCTTACGGGGGGTGGTTCCCCTTCACACCTGTTGTACAAGCGGTGAACCCAGGAAACACGCGTTTCTAAAGCAGTGCTATCCCAGAGAACATGCTCCAGTGATGGAAACCATCTGCTTCTGTACTGTCCTGTATGGCCATCACCAGCCCCAGGTGCCTAGCAAGCTCTTGAGGTGTGGCTCGTGGGACTGTGGAACTGAATTTTGCATTTTATTCCATTTTAATCAAATAGTCACATGTGGCTAAAGATGACTAGACCGTCCAGCTTAAAGTGTCCCCCTGTTGGACAGTGAGTCATACGGTCACCCTGCCGATGGAGGCCAGCCTGAGCCCCCATGGAGAATGCTGAAGTGAGAAAATGCTGCTGTTCCCACAGAGGTTCCTGGGGCTATGAAAAGACAGATGCTCTTCCTACAGGGGAACCCCTGCCTTTTCCACACTGTTATCTCTTTACCCCCAGCCAAATGCCACCCCTACCTCGTTATGAACCAGGGTCGGGTAGATAGCGGCCTGCGCCAGAGTCCCCATGTGGGTTCAGCACACCATAAATATAGACGCTCCCTAATCATTGCTGAGGGTAGGCACGAAAGAGGTTCGCCGTGTAATGAATGATTGCCTCATTTTCCTTCCTTTTATTAATAATATTGTGCTAAATGCAAGAGAAGAAAGCCATCTCCATTTAACCCTGAGTGGCAGATCACTTCTAAAGGGAATCTTCATTAAAATATACCCTTAAACTATCACTGGATATACATCCATTTGCCATTAACTATTCATGCAGGGAGAAGTATAATTTTCAATAATCTGTTCCTTTTAAAACAAACATAAGGGAGACCTTCTCTGAAATGACACCAACATTAGAATTTAAATACTTTGTCCTCCTCTGGTCTTGTCCTCAGACCCTAGGTCATGGGAACAGGAGTAGGAAGGTCACTGTTTCTGCTGACTCCAGATCCCACAGCTTTGCCGTATGCTTTTCTTCATAGTACAGGGATCGGTGAGAACCAAAAGCAAGACGAAAGGGGTCAAGGCCACAGTGATAATAACAGCAGTGAGAGTTACCATTTCTTGAGCACTTACAGCATTCAGGCATCTGTCCAAGCAAATCACAGGTAGTATCTCATTTAATCCTTACAATAATTCTGTAAAGTAGGAATCACTGTCGTCATTGTTTATTGAGAAAGCCTAGAGCTTCAGGAACTTACCTGAGGTCCAGGGCCCACAGGTGGTCAGGCCAGGATTTAAAACCAGATCTCCTATGGGGCCAGGCTCTTGACCCCAGGTGAAAAGTGTCCCAGGCCACACACATGCTGTGTAGATAAGCTAACTTGCACGGCTTTGTTCCAACTGTCAGACCTCCAGGCTCTACACACGGTTCAGTGTGACCTCCTGGAAAATCCCAAAGATTCTGGCCTCTCATCCTCTTGAATGTGGCTTTATTACTTCTTGAATATTAAGGATCAACTGATGTTCGTTTCTGTCTACGTGTGAGAAAACAAAGGGCTAATCAGACACCCAAATATTCAGCGTTTGATTATTCATCAGATATAATAAGCCGGGCAAATTTGTTAGTTTCTCCGTTCCTACAGGACTTGGCACACGTTTCTGCATATCCTTAGAAATTATGATGAGAATCCTCTTTGTGTGCAATAATTAGAGATTCTTTCATTTCTCAAAACTCTTTTTTTTTTAAAAAAACTTACTACCGCAGAGACTAAAGAAAGCCAGTCATGAGCTTATGAATAGAGAATAAGTAAATGTACCAAATGCCCTCCATTGTGGCTCTAAATAAAACTGCAGATTTTATTTTTTTTTAAGGTTTTTTTTATTTATTTGACAGCACAAGCAGGGGGAGTGGCAGGCAGAGGGAGAGGGAGAAGCAGGCTCCGAGCAGAGCAGGGGAAGCCCGATAGGGGACTCGATCCCAGGACTCCGGGACCATGATCTGAGCCAAAGGCACTCACTTAACCAACTGAGTCACTCAGGTGCCCGAAACAGCAGCTTTTAGAACTATAGACTGAAGTAATACTTTTGTAGCTTCTGCTAAAATCTGGGGACTGTCCTTGTGATTAGCATTTAGTAAAGTGTCCTACTGGCCCAAGAAAATCTGAATTAGTTTCTTGGATGTATCTGGAGGCTAACCCATTTTGACAAAATGAAGGAAACCCTCACTAACCCCGGACCCCTCGCTGCTGAGGGCAAGGCCAGTGGGGGTGTAGGGAATAATAATTTTTAAAGTCTTCGGTCTTTATGAGGAAGCTAACTTCTACCTGCATACCATGAACTTAGGGATTTTTGTTTGTTTGTGTTTAACCAGAATTAGACAGTCCTGCCACTGGCATTCA
The DNA here is from genome assembly GCF_010015895.1 of Lontra canadensis. NCBI lineage: Eukaryota > Metazoa > Chordata > Mammalia > Carnivora > Mustelidae > Lontra > Lontra canadensis. The sequence continues at coordinate 10,230,185 of NW_022631025.1, read as the reverse complement.
CCTGGGCCTGTCTTCTCATTTGGAAAGTAAAACGAGTGGAAAGCGCCATAGAAATGGGAGTTGTCTTTCTTCCTGTGCACAGAGCTTAGCTGGGTGTGCATTTTTCCGTAAATGCATTAGCAGCCAATGATCTTTCCTTCCCAGTGGACTTGTCTCTTTGGTTTCCTTAAAGGTAATCCCTTCTGAAATAAGAAACCCACCATCCTTGGTGTAACGGACCATTGCACCCAGGCAGGCACATCCTGGTATCTTGTGTGATGAGTGTCAAATTCTTGTCATTGTCCTGAATTAAGTGAGATTCTTAAACCTGGGTGTCTTTGCCTCTGGTTTTTTGTTTTTGTTTTTGTTTTTTGGGTTTATTTTTTTTTTCCACTGGTAATGGTTAACACTACTGTGTTTAGAATATTGTGCGAATGGTAAGTGGATTGGTCTCCCTTTGCTGTCCCATCTCCCCCGTGAAGACATTCTACGCAGTACTACAAGATGGAGCTCTTCCCATGGTGTCCCAGCCCTCTGTTGGGCCCTAACCCTTCCAGCCACCAGGCACCCCCGAGTTCACCATCAACCCAAGTCAGCGTGTTGAGCAGCTGTGCTGTACTAGATCCCCTTTTCCTAGAAGGGACATATTTAAGTGATGACTTAACACCTGCTAGATTCTTCTTAAGATTTATTTATTCATTGATTAGAGAGAGAGAGCACACGTGGGGTTAGGAGAGCAGCAGGCAGAGGGAGCGGGACAGGGGGAAGCAGGCTCCCTGCAGAGCAGGGAGCCTGATACAGAGCTCAATCTCAGGACCCTGGGATTGTGACCCGAGCTGAAGGCAGACACTTAACTGACTGAGTCACCCAGATGCCCAGTACCTGCTAGATTCTTAACAATGGAAATCTTTAGGCTTCCTTGGCCATGCAAACCTTCCTTTTTGCTCATGTGCAGGACTCTTGCCTTTGCCATTAGCTCTCCACCCCCCTGCAATGCTCACATCACCCTGCCCCAGACGTATCCAGTACAGAGTCTGTGACTGGATAAAGCAGGAATGAATTTCCTACTCTTGGGCCTCTCAGAGTTACCTTTAGGCCATTCACTTATGGAAGGAACCAAATGGTAAGTGTTGCTCCTCTGAGAGCCTTTAAACCACCGTCCGGTCAGGTTCTAGAAGGTCTTAGCTGATCACGACCACTTCCGATGGTGCTGTTGGAAGACTGACCCTTGCTATGAGGTCTTACTTCGTATAAGAAATTCAGGGTTTTTCAGTTCACTTCTGTGTTTAATGTGTTCTTATTTGAAGGTAACACATAATAATTACCCACATAATGGAATTTTGAAACCAGTAAGCGGTGAAAGGAGGAACAGAAAACTCTAGCAAACATTTTTAGCACAATGAGAGATTACTGAAGCAAACACCTCAAGGGAAATAAAATTCTCCAAGGGAATCCTTGATTTCAACATATAATCACATTGTTGGTGCTTTTATGAATCCAGCAGGTTTTCACTTAGAAACCCAGATTCTTAATAAAAACTGAGCCTTTTGTATTATTTTGTATTGATTATGGGTTTTGGTCTGTGGGATATATTTTTTTAAGCTGTTGGACATCTCTCTGATTGTGGAATGTAAGGTTTTCAGATTACCTAAACTAGGAATAGATGTTCTGGGCTTTGGGTAACTTTTAGTAAGAAATGTATGTGATTATTTGCACTTTTCTTCCTGTGTCCAAAAATGGTTGACATCTGGCTAATATCTGTCATTGGTGATTTATTTATTTTTCATGTTGCATGGATAAAGTTGTGTTAATGCATTTTTCATCACGGTTTGCCCTTTTTGAAACCTCTTTGTCTTGATTACAGTCAAGAAAAAGCTTGGCTTCATTCCCCACCTACGTTGAAGGTAAGAGCTGAAAAGGAAGTAATTGAATATTGAATCATGCATGCATCTCCTAACATTTTGGATATTTGAAGCACTGGGCTGTGAGACCCTAGTGGGGAAGAAAGGCCACGAAGTCACTCACTCATAGTCTTAACAGTCTTAGAATCTTAGTCTGAAAGAACAGTAGCCTTGAGCCTGTCAAAGATCCTCCCCCCAACTTTGCTGACTGAGTCCATGAGTTTGCAGGGAGGCTGAGGGCCATTCCCAGTTTAGAGACAGTCATATGCCATCTGAACCCAAGACTCTTTATCTCCATTCCAGGACACCTCTTAATATCGATCAAGGGCCATTCGAGTAGGAATGAACTTTAAGGGAGACATTTTGGTCCTCTTAATTTAGAGGGGAAAAAAAAAAAAGACCTTCCCAGTCATTCCCATCTCTTGCTTGGATGAGTTAAGCACAATGTTTTATCAAGCTTTTACTCTGTGCAGGATACACACTTTCCATATAATAACTGATTGACTCCTCACATCTGTCTTGTGAAGTGGGCTTACTACCCCTGTGTTATGCCGGAGAGAACTGAAACATTCTTACTCCAGGTGCTAGGTGGGTAACTTTCCCAGGATGGCACAGTTATGAAGGATCAGAGCCAGTCTGTGAGCTGGCAGTCTGATACCACAGCATCAGACTCTCCTAGTAAACAGTATTCTGTGCAGGATGGCCATGTATGGTTGTGCAGGTTATTCACTGCTCAAGGGCACCCAGTCAGGAAGCAAAGACCTCAAGGGAAATAAAATTCTCCCTAGTTGGGCCAGAACTTTACCCAGGCAAGGCACCCCAGGTTAAGATTGGACCACAGAAATGGAGTACGTATTCTTCACCCACACAAATGCCCCCTTTAGCTAGAGGTACTACTGATCCTCTGCCAGGGACAATGGCAAATGGTTTTTCCAGTAGGGTAGCTAGTCATTTACTTGAAAGAGGATTTTCTGGAGATGAGCAAATGTGCAGAAACCACTATGAGGTTCTGTCTGGCCCTTGGATCCTGGGCGTGAACCATCTGTGTGCCCCACCGCCTGAGAGTGGGTCACCAGGATTTGCACACCTTCCTGACCCTGCGCTCCTGAAGCTTAGGTCAGGCTCGTGACTTTCGTTCAGTTACTCAGGTCTCTTTCTTGAGTGACCTGTTAAATTATCTGTGCCATTTTTGCAAGGCTCCAGAATTCCACGAGTACTCCTTGGGGAGTTTCCAGGAGTTTGGAAACTCCCTTCTTCGTAGTCATTCCGCCAGGCTCAGCATTCCCGTGAGTGTGACGATGACACGTGTACGCTTGTTCACCCGCAGAGCAACACAGAGGCCCCCCGAGAGGAAACACACAGTCTAAGAAGCCAAAATGAAACCTGCAGTTCTTCGACTTAGGGCCATTATAATGTTAAATTTTTTGACTTTTAAAGAATTCCCCAATATGAAGTTATGGACTTAGGGCTTTTTCCTCCCCAGATGTGATCTGGTGACAGTGATGTTTGATTATGATCAGTTTCTCTGGAGGATAAATGTTCTAAGATCGTATCTCAGATTACAGTGTATTTAGGTCCAATATTTCTGTCTCTTGCCTGGTTGACATTTGTACAGTCCTTTAAATATTACTGGGATTGCTCTTATACCTATCTGCAGATCCACACTTAATATGGTCGAAGAGGGACCCTTTCAGGGAATAGAGCCAGCTCAGAGATGAATAGACAATACTGGAAGTCCCATAGAGAAGTATGTCATTAATTCTTCTTCTTTGAACACTCATTATTTTCACAAAATAAATGGAAGGTTTTTAGAAGTTACTATCCCAGATGAGATCTTTTTTCTCAATGCCTGGTTAGGCAAAAATGATTATGTTTAAATCACACTTAAACCCATCAGGGGAATTTATGGTAGGAGAGAGATAGATGATCTTTTACTTTTTACGAACTGTAATGTGGGTGCAAACCTGTCCATGTGTTATTTTGGCTAGAAACGCTTCCCTGCTCTACGACTAACATCGTCTGTTGGAAATACCCTGAACCCTTCTGACATCTAGCAAAGCTTCAGGGCAGGAAACGTGTGACTGTTGAGAAGGGGAATTACTGGCCCATGGTGGACGCAGGTTAACTGTCCGGAAGACTTTCTCGGAAAGATCTAGAAAAAGACAAATAACAGGTTTCCTTATTTATTTACTACACAGATGCTTTATGAAGATCTTTCCTAAAACACCGTTAATTTCTTTGTTTCAACCACTGCCTTGGCTTTAGAGAAATGATCAGATTATTTTAAGATTGTACCCTGATAAGTAGCTTATCACGGGAAGCAGCTGGTTAAGCTCCAGATGAGCTCGATGTTGGGGGACAAAAATAAAAATCACTTCAGATTAGCTTTCCAAAAGGAAAAAGCAAATTGTTTCCATTTCCAGTTATCTAATTTAAGAGCCTGAGGTTTGAACAGTAGGTTAAAACGTATATTTTTAATCTCCCCAAATATGGCATTCAAGCCAAAGAAAATACATACGTTTCCATTGTAGAATGAAAAGCCTTTCTTGGTGCATCTGTTATAAAGTTATGTATTAGTCCCAGACATGTTTTAATTTCAAGTAATGTTTACAGTTGGGTACGGTTAGGATCAGATGCCCCCATTTTAAATATTTTAAAACTAAGGTTTAATTTCAAAGGCCGGTCAGTTGAGAACAGAAAATCTGACTTTCCTTGAAATTGATCTGTACATGGAGGCAAGCTGGGACCAGGAGAGCCTTTGAGTCAGCAAGGTCCGCTGCAGGAGTCTCTGGCTCTGGGGTAATTGTCCTCTGCCTCCCAGAATCGGGGTCAGAGGTCATTTAGGAATCTGGACATTCTGAAGCAAATACCCCTTTTCCTGATTTATACAGTTTGTTTTCTCCATTATGGCTACAGTGGGAAGAGAGAGGGGGGATGGTGCAGCTGAAGGAACTGTTATTAAATGAGGTTTTCTAACAAAGCAGCCCCCCTGCTCCCCTAGCCACGTGTCTGGCACCCATTTATTTGACACCCACTGGGTGACAGACACGGATGAGACATGAGAACCAAAGAGGAACATGACGTGGTCTTTGTCCCCAAAGGGTTCACAGTCTAACGGGAGAAACAACACCCTTTCTCACCGACTTTACGTTTCATATTTAAATAAACGCCCCTTCTCACAGTAAGTGGCCTGGGCGACGTGGATTAAGAGGAAATTGCTCCTTCCCTTTGAGAACAAGGGGTGAGCGAAAGCAGATGCAGGGGGACGCCTCGGACTCCGCGGGGTGTCTGGTGTGGGGTCGCCGGGGCTGCCACCGCGCAGCGGGGTGAGGGGGGCCGCGCAGTCCTGGGGCTCTGGTAGGGGCCCGACCCCAGGGCGGCCTCGCTCACCGCCATGGCTCTGTGTGTTCCAGTTCCCGGACCCTGTGACCCCGAGGACTTGATCGATGGGATCATTTTTGCTGCCAATTACCTTGGCTCCACCCAGCTGCTGTCAGACAAGACGCCCTCCAAGAACGTCCGCATGATGCAGGCCCAGGAAGCCGTGAGCAGGATCAAGGTGAGGGGCGGGTGCTGGGGCCTGAGCCGTGCCCACGGGTCTCCCCACACCTCATGCAGCCAGTGTGGGGGTGGGGACAGCGCACCTGCTAACGCTCTGAACACAAAACACGTGTGCCGGAGCCCTGAGGTATCAATGCTGGGTATTTGGGGCGATCCTAAGGACCAGTCTTAAAACGCACCTAGGAACGTAAACTTCGGGAAGCTGGTGTGGTGAGGAAGGATGTCGTTTTGAGCATTCTATCTCCCGGGTGAGAACTTATTCCCGGATTTCTGCAGACCTAATGATCAGTGACTTGAACCCTCGCAGGAGCGCGTGGTTCCATTGGGGTCTCCTGCTGATCCTGCTCAAGCCAGATTGAACTGGTTCGCTTCCGGCTCCACAAACCGCTGGATCAGACCTAACCAGAATGAGTCCGTGCCGGGCTACCCCAGTTGAAACTAGATTGAGCCAGTCATAACCTGTTGGAATCTGAGGAGCAGGCCTGTTTGATCCAGGAACTCCTTCTGTCTGGTTTAAACCATTCCCTGCTGGGCTGAGCCGGCCAGGACTGGCATCCCGACGTGGCAGTGCAGGGCTCTAGAATCAGCGTGATGCCGGGACCACCCGGAATCCTGGACAGACGCAAGGCTCCAGGAATGCATCCCGTGCCCTTAAAATGCCACCAGAGCCCCAGGGATAGCAGCCCTGAAAAACCCAGAACCAAGGATTTCAGGCGACTTGGAATGGATTAGGACTCACCAGATTTGGTCGTTTACGGCTTCAGCTGGTCAAAATGCCGTTGGTCCTCAGAGAGCCAGTCCCTTTTCCATATGGTCTTGTGCACACGCTCCCTGTTGCCTCCTGGTGTTTGTGTGGCCTTGCGGAGAGAGGAAGAAGCATGAGGGCAAGATAGGAACTTAGGGTCCTTCATCCGGGGAAAGTATTTCTTGAGCACTTACTCAAGTGTGCAAGGCTGTCCACGGTCTTAGGAGGGAGGGGAAATGGCCAGTTAGAAGGTAAGCTCCTTCCCCTCGGCTCCGCGGCACCTGCAGAAGTGAGCCAAGCCAGCGACTGTGCAGGATGGACCCAAGCAAGAGGGAAGGGGGAGAGGGGGTGGGTGCCCAGGAAAGCCGGGGCCCCCAGGGGCTCACTGGTGGGACCAGGGGCGAGGAAGCACAGAGGTCGTGTAGGGCTCAAGGCAGTGTTTCTGGCCTGTTTGCCCAGGCTGACTCCCGTGTTATTCACAGACTGGGAATGTAGGCAAGAGGCCCTCACTGTGATGACCCAGGCCCCTGCTGCCCGGTCGAGGTGCAGGTCCCCATGGCTTCAAGGACCATGAGTTGCTGGCTTCTCTTACACCCTCTGCTGACCTGGAAGAGGCACATCTGCCCACAGGAGCCCGCTTGCTTCTTGCAGGTGTCTGGGACCCACTCTACCACTTTACCAGGGTCTCTGAACCTCACCTGTGCCTCAGAGACCCTGCCGCCCCAGGGCCTGCTGCTGAGGTGGCCATGTCTTCTCCCAGAATTAGCCTCTGCCCGCATGACTGACAGTAGGAATGTCCACTTCTCTCAAGGGAAGTCCCGTCCCTGCCCACAGAGAGGTGTGGCCCCCAAATGTGGCAGGATGACCCCATGCCAGCATATCATACGAACTTTATACCTTCTGGGTCCTTTGGACTCATCAGTGTTACTGGTGGAAGGAGCATCAGGTTCCCGTTGAGCTGCCCATCTGGGCTTCCTTCTGTCTCCCCTTATCCCGAAGAGTGGCAGAAATACCTCTAGGTCTCCCCAAAGTGTTCCCGAATTGAGGATGTCCCAGGCACAGCATTCAAAACAGGAACACCCGGATCGTATGAGAGAACCGGCTACTTTTTTCAGGTGAGAACTTCTTTAAAGGCAAAGTCTGTTGGGATGTCATTCTGACTCCTGATGTCCCACAGTTCCCAAACAGAGCCCATTAGGATTTTGTGAAGTTAGTATTTGTTCAGCAGAGCCCTGACGTGCCAGATGGTTGAACCAAAGAGCACAAGGGAAATGGAAATGGAGACATTTATTACTCACAGATCCTCAAGGAAGGAGCCGGCATGCCTCAAGGGGGCCGCAGGCTGGGGGTCCCGGCCACATGAGTGCAGGCACAGGGTGAGACTGAGCTTGGGGCACGTGCCTTTATGAGGGTCTGTGAGAGGAATACTTTGCGGTTCCTGGGTTTGACTGGGCCGGTTCCTACCTAGAAGAGCAGGGTTTGGTAAGCTCCACAGGGGTCTTGTCTAAGGGATGCACACGCGGGAGGCCCTGGAGGTGAGGGGGACTATTTATTACAAGGGCCGTCGGGAATTTATATCAAGAGCTTACATTTGCCTGAGGCTCAGGGGCCTGTTATCCAGCATATGGACGTGCGTGAGGGGCTAGCGTGCATGCGAGGTCACTGCAGGCCGCTTGACCAAACAGAACGGATACCCAGCAACACCATGACGCAGCTTCACCCCCGAACACAGGCCCGTGGTGCTGCTCGCGTCCACAGGACCAGCGGGAGTGCAGGACCCACCCGGGACCAAGCGTGCTGTGAATTACAGCTTCTGCGTCCCGCGGTGAGGTCCCTTCCTGAAGCCCGGCTCCCCCGACAAGAAACCAGAATGTTCACTCGGAAACTTCAGGGAATGGGTATCTAGAAGGTCCACAGCGGGTCTGAAGCGAAGAATTAGATGGTGGTGGTGATCAGAACAAGCGGGATGAGGCTGTCTGACGGTAAATCCATTGCAGACCTGCCACGAGCAGAGCAGGCACCTGGAGAACATAGATTTATTTTTACAGCACATTAGGGTGGTGTCAGGAGTTCATTATAGAGTGGTAAAGTTCAGTGGTTGCATTTCATTGATAAGTATCATTTCACAACGTGCTCCCATGCCTCTGAAGGAACCGCTGCCTGCCATCAAATATTTCCCGCCTCCGGTTCCTTTGAACTCCTTCCATTGAAGTGCCTGTCAGATTGCTTGACTTTACACCCAGCCTCTTTCTCAAGTTGTAGGCGGAGTCTGTGCTCAGACCCGCATTTACCCTAGAAAGTTGCTGTCAGGATGTGCACCGGCATTTCACGTCCGGCAGAGGGCGCCGGGGGGTAGGGGAGCGGAGCATCTATCCCCACCAGGCGGGCTGGTCTACCGGGCGCATGCGCCGTGGTTCCCGCACCTGCCAGGGAGACCCCTTTCTCTAAGGGAGTTGGTGCCACGGTTTTTCCCAAAGTGGTTGACCTTTCAGAAAGGAGTTCTTCTAGGCCACCTCTCTAAAGATGCCGAGAGGAAGGAAGCTACAGATGTGACAGTGTCTGTCCAGGAAGGAAGGAAAGAAGAAAAGCTACGGATTTACTCGGAAATCCCTTTAGCAATATCCTGGACCTAAACCGATTAGTAATTTCTGCCTTGGTGCAGTCATCTGAACAAGACAGAGGGTGTCCTCCTCCTGTTTCCAACTCCTCCTCCTCCTCCCCCCATTCCCCGCGGGGATCCCCGCCTTACCCCTCTTTGTTACCTCTGCCCACGTGGTTGGTTTGACCCGGTGGATGCGGCTGACGGCTGAGCCCTTCCTCACCCCGGTCCTGCGTGGACAGGGATGTTCTAGCCGCTTGTCTCTGAGCAAACACCAAACCTGAAGCTTGGCTTTCAGAACCGACTTTAAATTTCTCTTCCATTGGTCGGTTTGGATGCTTCTTGGATTTACACTTGGAGTTTGAAGAATGAATATTTTCTTAGTTTAAAAGATGTGTGGATTTATTTGTCAGCTAGGGAGAGAATTTGGAGTTGTAGTTTGGCCAGAAATTTTCTACTTAACTCGAGAAGAAAACAAAGGAATTTGGCTCAGGAAGCAGAGTGTTCCTTTGCAGACCCTTGTGATAGGCATCTCAAGAGATAAAAACCACCCAAGACCCAGTCCTTGACCTTGAGAAACGTGTAGTCTGGAAGGGAACCAAGAAGAGTGTTTAAGTAGCAATAACAGAGGCAGGCTGAGGAATCTGAAATTAAAGGTTTTTTTCATCTACCAAGATAAAATAAGTAAGGTGGATCTAAATGCAATAGCAGAATCAGAAGACATCTGCCATTATTCTTAAGTTTTTTTTTTCATCTCTGGACCCTCCCTAATGTACTCTTTCTGCCTTTGTTGTTTGCTATTTTTGAGAAGAAATAATATCCTTTTAGGAAACCCCGATCCAACAAGGAATGCATTCAAGCAGTGGATCTCAAAATGGGAGTCCTTCCCGGACAGCAGTAGCGCCGCTAGGCAATGCTGGAAATGCAGCTTCTCAGGCCCACCCCAGTCAGAAACTCACGGTGGGAGAAGGGCCCAGGAATCTGTGTTTTCATAAGCCCTCCAGGAGGTTCTCCCATGCCGTACAATTTGGGGAATGGTAGACCACCCCAGCCTGACGGGGTATCTCTTCTCCCACTGCCCTGGGACATCCCAGTCAAGCTGAGCACTCCCTACCCATAAGGTTCTGTTGGCACATTAGCTCAGGAGACACTGCAAAATTTCTCTCTTTTTTCGATATTTGCCATCTGTGTTTTCCTATTAAAGATTTTTGAGAAGTCCTGTACTAAGAGCTAATTTGCTTGGTATAACGGGAAAGCCTCATCATTATTTGAACACGGAATGCACTATCACTGTGCGATACCCACTTGACTCTTGTGGTCAGATTCTCTGGAACATGTTTTGGGAGAAATCTCTGCCCTGCCTGGTGGCAGCATATATGGCCCCCCACCCCCGCCGCCTACAGCATGGGAACCACGCCGTAACCCTCCCCAGAGAACCAGACCCGAGGCCAGGGAGGCTAGGTCCCTGTCTTCCTTTCTCTCCACTACGTCCCCATGCTCCATCCCACCCTCATGCCCGCTGCATTTTCTCCTCTTCGGCTAGAAGACGGGCTCCCCTACCTGAGCCCTGGAAACTGCTTCGTGTCCACGCCGGAGTGTGGCATCTGTGTCTCCATTCTTCCCACATTTGTGAAGCTCGTGTGATTAGCTCACAAATGGTGTTGGATGTTTTTTGGTGTATGCATTTGTGTAAGGAGCATTCATTATCAGACATGCTCATATCTGTCGTTACTAGCTTGTCCCAAAAGATCAGATTTTTTCTCTTCTTTTATGGAAAGGTTTTCTTGAAATGCCAAAAATCAAGACTTAATTGTAGAATTAAAATTTCTATCATTGAAATTCTGTGTAAGCCACATGATTTCCCAGCTGTGATTAGTGAAGAGGCTATTAACACTTAAAGCAGGTTCTTCCTGTGAACTCACATGAACTCCACGAACTCGTTTACTCCTCAAAATGGAGGGGTGGGGGATCCTGGGAGGTAGGTATTATTAACCCTGTTTACAAAGTGAGAAGTTTATAGATGCGAGACTTGCCTCAGTTGGACAACTAGTGGTTTGGAGTGAGACTTCCAGGGTTTGAAAATCTATTCTGCCTCTTAACATCTGTGTGACCTTGAGCAAGTTAATTAGTCTCTCTGTGCCTCAGTTTCCACTTCCGCAAGAGAATACTGCAGTGCCTACCTCACAGGGTTACTGTAAGCTTTCTCATTGCCATACACATGAATGACTTAGAAGGATCCTGGCTCAGAGCAAGGGCTCAGTGAATGTCAGCTGGGGAAAGGAAAGCTAGAATCATCAGGAGGTTCTCTAGCGTGACTAACCTAGCGAGGATTAACCGTAAACCCTCAGGTCGCATTGCAGAGTGAGTGGGTGGACAACCACTGTGCCACAGTCTGTATCCTTTGCACCACAGCCTTCTGCGGGGCAAGCCGTACTCAGTCCCGTGAAATACAAGGATATTAAATGGATGGTGTCATTCCTTGCCTTATGACCTGTGCTGGCCCTGCGTTTCTCCTGGGCTTCTCTGCTCCTGCAACTTCTCATTCTGGATCCGACCCCCTCCCAATGTCATGTGTAAATTTTAAAAAAAATTAGGATTTGTTTCAGGGCACCTGAATGTCCTGTGGTGGAAAGATGGTATTACTTTAAGTGCCTAAAATACCTTTAACTCCCTAAAAGTTACTTTAGGATACCCTTCATGAAACTCAGTTTGCCCCTTTGATCCCTTCCTCGTCACCCACGTGCATGCGCACAGAATTTGGTCATTCCCTTGTAGGACCCCACAGCTGTCACTAATCATGAGGAGTAGAGCTGATACAGATGAGAATTTCTGCCAGGAGGACTCACAGATTCCACACGGGAACCCGCGTGGTGTGGCGCAGCCTGGGCCCAGGGCCGCCCCACAGACGCAGACACATTGCCACCATCACATGCAGTCAGGATGACCCTGGCCCTTGCTGCCTTCTCACCTTCCCAGGGCTGACTGTTCCCCATGGATTCATGACCACAGTAAGAGCTCTGGCGGGGAGCCTGTGTGGGAGCAGGGCTGCCCTAGTTTCCTGACTGTCCCAGAGAGTAAGTACGTGGTGTTTGGATCCCTGACTCATGCAGTCTCTGCACAGTGAGGTAGAACAGACAACACATTTGACTCATTCGTGAAACAGAGGTGTGCTGCTGGGAGCAAAAGGGCTTTTCTGCAGGTGAGTACCAGGGAGCATGAGAGAGCAGACGATCGTCCACCCGCCCCCACCACTGCAGCAGTCTTTTGGGTCTGGCCACTGACTCACCATTATTCGTGCAAGATCTGTGTGTGTCCAGCAAGCCCTACCAAAGCCAAGAAACTGCATTTTGACATGGGTAAATTATAATTCTAGAACAAACACAAATGTAGTGTTCATAATGCACCAGGCACTGTTCAAGAGCTTTGCATATACATATTTTATGCTCACAATAGTCCTGTGTTTATCCTTGTTTTATAGATGAGGAAATTGAGGCACAGAGACAGTAAGTGGCTTGCTCCAAGTCACACAACTAGTTGGTGGCAGAGCCAGGATTCAGTTTTAGACAATCAGACTGCAGCCGATCTCTCTCTCTTTTTTTTAATCAACCATACTAGCTTCTACTTATGAACAAAGGGGGGAATATTACACCTATTTCTAGTTAGGAATAGGCCATATGAACATGACACAAATTGAAAGCAAGAATTACTAAAGATGAAGAAAAAGAAAAAGATCCGTAGGGAGACATAGCACCTTAAATACATATGTACCTTATAACATGGATATAAAATAGATAAAGCAAAGATTGGCAGAGCCAAAGGAGACACAGACAAATCCACAAGAACAGTTGGAGATTTTAACACACCTCTCAGTACATTTTAGAATGAGCAGAGAAGAAAAAACCACGTACCTAGATTTGAGTCATACCCCCTTTTTTTTTTTTTTTGATAGAACACTGTTCCCAACAGTGCGAGAATGCATCTTTTGAATTCCCCCTGACATTCACCATAGTCAGTCATGTTCTGAGCCACAGGGCTAAGACTCAGCACAGTTCAAAAGGTTTGGAACCAGGTGTGCTCTCGAACCACAGTGGAATTACTTCAGAAATCCGTAACAGAAAGATAACTGGAAAATCCCCCAATGTAATAAAATTAATAACAATTCTAAATCATCCAGAGTCCAAAGGAGAAGTCACTGGAAATTAGATGTTTTGAAGTGATAATTGCAACATATCAAAATTTGTGGGATACAACTAAGGCAGTACTTGGAGAGAGAGTCACAGTTTTAAGCAAATAATATCGGGGGGAAAGGTTAAAAATCTGTAATTTAAATTTTCATCTCAGGAAGCAAGAAAAAAAAATCAGGAAATTTAATGCTAAGAAAGTAGAAGGAAATTTAGATGTGGATTGAAACCAATGAAATACCAAACAGGCCAACAAGAAAAGTAACAGAACCAAGTCGGTTCTTTGAAAGCATCAAATGCCTTTTCCTTCTTCCTTCGGCCCCTGCCACCTCCTCAATTTTGAGTTAGGAAACTGATTGTGTGCAGAGTAGGGTTTTTTTTTTAAAGTCCGTCCTCCTCACCCAGAAATGCTTTATGCCCCTCTCGATCCCAGTTTGTCGACTCCCTTTTCGACTTTGACTCTCTGCAAATTCTTTTCTAACTGTTCTCCTGTCTCTGTTTGTTCCATGCTAAGCAGATGGCCCAGAAATTAGCCAAAAGCAAAAAGAAGGTGCAGTACAAACAACCTCATCAGCTTGGTGTTATGCCTGTTCTTTTCGTTTGTTTATGTTCTGCCTTTTTATTATTTTGTGTTTTTGTTTTCTGCATCCAGCAAGTTTTTGTTCAGATTTCTTTTTGAACCGCCCCATTAGCCAACGTTTCTCAAAACTTAGTTCCCTAAAGTGGCTGTTTTCTGTTGCTCATTAGTCATTTCACATCCGAGAAACAACAGGGAGCAGATTGGAGATGCTAAATGAAGTCTGCGGTAGCACAGAAGTTCCCACCGTTCAGGAGCACTAATGCGGCAGGGACTTGGGTCTGTTCAATTACAGTCACGTTTGACTTGTGGATTTTGTCAGATTGCTGGATGCAAAAAAGAAAACTCGCTAATAACCACACTGTGCGGAGTTAAACCCTAAACGAACCAGGCAGATGTGCTTTTTGGGTTATGGAGCTTCTAGGTGCTTACGGGCTGCCCGTGGGGTGTTGAGGCATTTGGGGTTCCTTCCTAAGGGGGTGGCTTCAGGAGTGGGGACTGCTTCTGTGTTGCTAAGGTGGTGTATGAACATGAAGACCCTCTTACCAGAACTGCATCCAAATGACTTCCTTTTGCACCTGCTACAAACGTCGTCCCCCATCGCTTGGCCAGGGGCAGACTCTAAGTGACATCTCCAGGGTCTTGGGGAATGGGTCACTTGCCCTTTTTCTTCAGCGTGTTGGGCCCCACGAGCCCCGCTGAAAGGGCATTCACAATCGTTGCTTGTAGAGTCAAATCAGCAGAGAGTTACTGCTTCCATAGGGGGAGACGCAGAGGGAATTTGGCATTTTTCACTATGACTTGGCGATGCGAACACTCGTCCGCGAGTCCCTCCTCTGTGGTCCCTTCAGCCTTGGCGGTCTAAATCTGGAGTCCGCACTGCCGTTCTGGTGACTGTGTCTCAGTGCCTTTGTGTGTGAGCTGACCTTGCTGCCGTTCACTGGAGTCGGGGAAGGGGTTAAGCTCTCCCCCGTTGTGCGTTTCTCTTCTCAGGCTCCCGAAGGTGAATCTCAGCCAATGACGGAGGTGGACCTCTTCATCTCTACCCAGAGAATCAAAGTGCTGAATGCCGACTCCCAGGTACGAGCCGGCCCGCCTGCCTGTCCCGGGGGGGACGTGCCCAGCCCCGCAGGGCAGCTCAGAGTCTGTGCCCGTGTCCCTAGCGCCACTGTCCTCGCCACCAACTCCCACGCACGCTGGAAGGCTATGTCTGCAGCGCCCACTGCCGGGGGGTGCGGGGGCGCTGTGCTGCTCTTGGGACCAGTCCCTTAAAGATCAAAGGGACATGTATGCCGTGGATGTTGTTTGCTAATAATCTCGTACGTTTTGATGAGGAGATTGATGAACTTGAACAGATCAGCCTTTGAAGAAATTGTGTTTAAAATCACACACACACACACACACACACACACACTACAGCCATCACCCGTGCATCGTTGTACCTTTTTTTTAACTTCTCCGCCGGAGATTCTACTGGTTATAAAATGACTGAAGTTTTTTCCCACGGGCCCCAGACACTTCCTGCTCTGGCTGTATTATTAGTCGAGGGACCCGCCCCCAGGCCTGGGTGGGGGCGTGTGAGGCTACCCACTGTCTCTGCAGGGTGCCCCTGGGCCCCCAAATATGGACCACATGTGGCCAGGCTGCAGGGCGGCAGACTGTCTCCTGGGCCGTTAGTTGCCTCCTGGACTTAGCATCCTCTCCCTTGCGCCCCCAGGAGACGATGATGGACCACCCTCTGAGGACCATCTCCTATATCGCTGACATCGGGAACATCGTGGTGCTGATGGCCCGCCGCCGGCTGCCCCGCTCCAACTCCCAGGAGAACGTGGAGGCCTCCCACCCGTCCCAGGATGGAAAACGGCAGTACAAGATGGTCTGCCACGTCTTCGAGTCTGAGGATGTAAGCCCGCCTCCCTTGATGTCCCTCTGGGTGACCTGGGCGGCCCCTGGGGGGCCAGATGCTCTTTCTCAGAACCCGAATCGGTCTCCTTAATCGTGCACAAAACAGGTACATGGGAGACAAGGCTGAATTAACAGACAAGGTGTTCGTCATGAGGCTTATAGGGAGACAGAAAATAAATTAGGTAAATATACTTAATACAGAACTGAATGGTGAGGAGTTTTATAAACAAAACTAACACTGGGACAAGAGCTGTGTCCGATGGAGTACTCAACAAAGTCGTCTCTGGGGAGGTGACATTTAAGGAGAGACCTGTGTCAACTGAGAGAAAAGCAGTGCAAAGGCCCTGAGGCCAGGACCTGCTCGTGTAGTTTGAGGACAGCTTAGAATGAGAGAAGAAGAGCAGAAGGAATGTGGTCAGGTGATCAGTCCTGTGGGGACCCCAAGCACATCTCACCTGGGCATGAGGGCAGTTCTCGGTTGTGTAGGATTGCCCTCTAGACCGCAGGAAAGTTGGGATTCCTGCTCCTACCACCCCCAACCCCACAGTGGCAGGAGCACCGCCTGCCCACTCCCAGTCCTTATGAAGACCAGGTGCTGCTCCTGTCACAAACCCAGGGATCCCCAGCCCTCATCTTTCCAGGTGACATGGTCAACAGAGAAAAGTCATTAATGACGGAGGCAGGGCCTGTTCTTTTTGGCTTCTTCCCCCGTTGTCCCAAGACCTGCTGGAGAGGCGTCCAGGCATCAAACCACATTAGGACCCAGCTTCTCTGAAAGCTTGATAGCCCTTAGAGGCTCCCTCGAGGGCCAACAGCACAGCCTGGAAGGTCTGGAACCACAGAGCCCCCTTCCCCCCCACCCGGAGGGCCATGTCAGTGCTGTTGACTGAGATCTTCCTCCTGCCACGGTGGAGTAAGCTCCCTTCCTCACAGTGAGCAGAGAGCCCTTCGCTCCTTCAAGAAAAATTGCCTGTGGTCGCCTTGACTCCTTCCAGGAGACGATTTCTCTCCAGAAGAGCATTCATCTTGTGGCAGTAAATTGCCTTCCTGCGAGAAGTCAGGAGGCAGAGGCTCTCTTCCCCGGGGACTCAGAGCCGTCACAGCTGCGGCCGCAGGGCCGTGGGGATGCTCACGCTTTTTGCAGCATCCTGTACTGGTCCAGTTCTCAAACTTAGGCCCTGGGGACAAGAGCACTGAGACGGCAGACGGCCTGACGCGCCTCTCCCAGGCATTCTCCCTGCCGTCCCTTTGAGCCTGAGGCCGAGCGCTCAGACTGGGAGCGGATGGGCTTTAGGAGTTTCTCAGAAGGTTTCGAAAGCTGGATTTCAAAGCTTGCAGCTCCTGTGTCCTGCAGGTGGGTCAAAAGGTGGAGCTAGGCCAGCTCCCCGGGGCTGCAGGTGCCTGTCACCCTCTGCCCCCTCCGCCTGGCTTGCAGCTTCCAAGGAGGGGCTGCTTGTCCTCCAGAGTTCCCCAAGAAAGGGAAGGATGGGGAAGCGAGAGTTCAGACAAGAATGGGCCTGGGGATCTTACCGCTTTGCTTCCAGAGCTGGGAGAGCGGGCTCTGGAGCCGGCCTCCGCGAACAGGCAGGGGGCCGCCGAGCTGGTGAAGGGATAGCGGCCCCCTCCCTGGGCCGCCCACCCAGCAGCAGCCTGGGCGCTTGGCCTGTGCATCCACAGGGACGTGCAGCCTGCGAGCTGGCCGTGGTCCCGGCCGTGGTCCCGGCCCTGCTGCTCACGCCTGGGGCGAGGCCTCGCTTCCTTCCCCCTCTTACTCAGGACGGGGCGGTGGGTCCTTGTCATGGCCCGTGGAGTTCCCGGAGTCACAGAGGGAGAAAAGTTCAGCCAGTTCTTACGTCCCTGTTCCTTAGCGGCTTTTAGCCAAACTCCTGAGGGCAAGGCAAGGAAGAGGGATTTAGGATTGTGTGTGTGTTTAAAACACTGCTCTCGAGACTTTCGTTGTTGTTCTACGGAGAGGCAGTCCCACAGGGTGGGTACGAGGGTGGGCTCTGGCATCCATCTGCCAGGATCCAGCCCGTGTCATCCCCTTCCGGGGGAGCAAACACCTTAACTATCAACCTCTGTCCCCTGCCTGTGCCATGGGGATGACAAGGAAGACCTCCGGTTCCAGCTCTAACGAGCTCCCAGAGGGGTGCCTGGGTGGCTCCGTCGGTTAAGCCTCCGACTCTTGATTTTGGCTCAGGTCCTGATCTCAGGGTCCTGGGGTCGAGCCCCAGGTAGGGCTCCCCACTCAGCATGGAGTCTGATTAAGATTCTCTCTCTCCCTCTCCTCCTGCCCCTCCCAGTCATGCTCTCTCTCCCTCTAAAATAAATAAATCTTGGGGTGGAGCAGAAAAAGGGCTCTGAGAAGCAAAAGGGATTTTTGTCGTCAGCCGGCTGGTACTCCTGCCCAGAGCTGCTGGAGACCGCGTGTAGGACTTGTCCCGCTCACCGTGAGTCTTGCACGTTTTGCTGCAGAAAAATTACTGGTTGTTTATAGAGCAAGTTCTTCCCCAGGTTCTAAAGGGGTTTTTAGACAATGGATGATAGACACAGCTTTTACCTTTCTGAAATCTAAAAATTTCTAGATTCTGAAACATGGCCTCAAGAGCTTAGGACGAGGGCCTGTGGCGCTATCCTGCTTCCCTCAGTCGTGGGCTGGGCATCCAGATTGCTGCAGGGGTCCTCGGGTCACGTTTCATGCAGCACGGACACGGGAGAGGTACCCGGTGGCTGCTGGCTCGCCGAGCCCACAGCCTGGATGACTTGGTGCGGGGAGAGGTTATCAGAGCCTAGTGCCAGAAAAGGAGCCACGGAAGCAGCTCTCCTGTGCTATGAGCTGTGTGACCGTGAGCAGGTTCCTTCGTGTCTCTGGGCCTCTGTCTCCTCACCTGGAAAACATGGGGCTGGACTCAAGCAGGGTTCTCAAGAGGGCCCTGAACCCCCTTTGTACAACAGATGTTTTGTGATGCTCTGTTCCAGTCCTGAGATAAAATTCACAGATAATATAACCTGCCCTTTTGAAAACCTGTTCACAAGCTGAAGTACTGCTGTACATGCAACACAGAGGGAAAATGAAAGGAAAGGCAGCTAAAATCAAGCGGTCCTTCCTCCAGTACATAGACGCTTGGGGCCGGCCACGCCCGAAGGAACAGTGGAGCTGTCAGAGGCTTTCACCTCCTTGAGTAATAGGTTTAGACGTGAGAACGCGGTGTTTCACTGACTGTCATAAACACTTGCATGTGACGTCTTGAATGGAGGGCCCATAAGAAAATAGATACGCACACCCCACCCCTGCGGGACCCCCTCGCCGTGCGAATCCCAGATACCATGACGAGCACTGAGGCTAAGGATTTTCCAGAGTCACGACGCTTCTTTCCAGTAAAATGCCAGACAAAGCCAGTTGTCGTCTTCTCCCAGTTGACACGGCAGCTGTCTTCTTGGAATGTTCCACGTGCATTAGAGCTGGGCAAGTCATGCCTTTGTGCGTTATATAACCTGAAGTCGAGTCCCAGACACAGACACACGTGGTTTGTTCCCGGTGTTACATGCATACGAGGGTCCGAGGGCCACTCCAGCATCGTTCGGGGTGTAGGATGGCTCATCATCGGGCAGGCCGGTCCCGCTCACGACACAAGTCCAGCATCTCTGAGTCCTGTCCCCTCAACAAGCCCCCTTGTGGTCACTGCCTTAATAAAACATGTCCCTAGTAATTCTGAGCACGGACTCTGGCTGGGATTCGCGTCCCCTGTAGACCACCTGGCCCGGCTGACTGCTGGGGCTCCCCGTCCTGCTGCCTGGTTGACCGCTGTCTTCCCTCTCTCTGGTTGACCGCTGTATTCCCTCTCCGGCTGCTGTCTAGGCCCAGCTCATCGCACAGTCCATTGGGCAGGCATTCAGCGTGGCGTACCAGGAATTCCTCAGGGCCAACGGGATCAACCCTGAAGATCTCAGCCAGAAGGAGTATAGTGACCTGCTCAACACCCAGGACATGTACAACGATGACCTGATCCACTTCTCCAAGTCGGAAAACTGCAAAGATGTAGGTACTTCTCCGAGCTCGGCCGGCCGGGCAGAAGTCCCAGCAGCGTGGAGAACGGCCAAATGGTGTGGGGGCAGGAGGTGGGGTGGGGAGTGGGGTTGGCAGGACGCCTCTGAGGGACGGGCAGCTTTGGAGGAGAACGCAGTTCCTGAGCTGCTCTGGACGTCTGAGTGTTCTTGGGGAAGTGTAAAGGATTTGGGGGCCTGAGCCAAAGTCCCAGAAGCATGAAGGTCGGAAAGCTCGGGAATTGTCTGGGGAGCCATGAATGAGACAGCACGACTGGCGCACGGGGTGTGTGTGGAAGAGGACACGAAGGGGTCCCCCCTGGGTTCAGGTCAGAACCGGGGGCCTTGAACGTCTAGCTGAGGGGCTTGGGCTTTATCCAGTAGACAGAAGCACCTTTATGAGACAGCGATTCCTGTTCTTTTCTTCACTGACATAGGTCAGGTGTCCTCCGTGCCCTAGAAGCAGAACCTGAGACAGGGATTCCTGCAGGGGGTTTTGGGGAGAGGGCACTCGGGAAAAAGCGAGTGTGGGCACCAGGGTGGTGGGGACCCGAGAAGGAACGTGGCCTTGCTGGAGATGAGCTTCCTTCTGATCCAGAGGGGCTCTGGGTCACAGATCTCGGGGCGGGCTTTTCCCACCTTGGGCCAAAGGTGTTGGCAGGCCTTTGTACCCTGTGCCAGTCAGTCATGGCCTCCAAGATCAGACGGGGGTGTCAGTGTGCTTGGGCCATCTGAACAGAGCACGGCAGACTGGGCCGCTTCATGGCAAAAAGACGTATTGTCTCCATTCCAGAGGCTTGAAGTCCAAGGTCAAGGTGTCCAGAGGGTCAGTTCCTTTTGAGGTCTGAGGGGGACGGGGGCGTTCCAGGCCCCTCACTCTGGCATGGAGAGAACGGTCTTCTCCGTGTGTCTTCACATCGTCTCCCCTCCGCGTGTACATGTCTGCGTCCAAACCTCCCCTTCCTGTGAGGACAGCAGTCATCCTGAATTAGGGCCCACACCAATGACCTCATTCTAATGTGATTGCCTCTGTAAAGACTCCGTATCCAAATAAGGTCATATTCTGAGGTCCTGGGAGTTTGGCCTCCAACGTAGGAATTTCGAGGGGAGCACAGTTCAGCAGCCCATCACGGGGAATGTCTCCTGTCAGGCAGCTCTCCAGAGAAGCTGCCAGCTGCAAGCTTCAGCAGCCTGGAGAAGGGACAGGGACGCCAGCCTGCCGGGGGAGGGGGGCATTGTCAGACCCCAGCAGCCTCCGGCCGTGACTAGGAATCAATACATACATATGCTTTTTGTCATGAGGCTTCAGAAAGTGTCATGTCCCTTTTAGTGTCTCTGCAAACCTTCGCAGGTTGCAGGTATCAGACCTGACTCCTGTCTTCTCCACCCTGCCAAGGAGGGCCACACAGAACTCTGTCTGTCTAGAAATACGGTCTTCCTACGTGCACCTCCAACCATGTTGGTTGTGATAACCTTAGCCCCCCTCCTTTTTCCTTTCTCTTGAGCTTGCTCCTTGCAAAGAAATGTTTCTATAATGTCTGTTTATTTATTTTTACCTCAAGAATCTTAAATGCTGGGTGGGGGGGGGGGGGTTAGTAGCACTGTGGAATAGGGCAGCCTGTGCAGAGACTCCAGAAGCTATTTCTGGAAATCGTAAATGCCCCCCCACCGCCCGCCACCCGACGTCCCCAGCCACACAGCCTCTCCTCCTGCTCCCCGGGGACCGCAGGAAAAAATCACCTGGAGCCCTTTGTGATCATCTGGCCGCGGCAAGCTTGCTCCCCTGGAACAGGCATCGTGAGACGGCATCTTTTCTTACCAAATGCCATGGAATCCAGAGAGGACAGGGGTTGTCCGGGTCAGAACCGGCAGGGAGATGCCGTTCTCCTTTAATGATGATGGGAGGTGGGGCGGGGGCTTTGATGTGTGCCGCTGCCCAGGTGGCTGCTGATTCAGGTTTCTGGCTTTGCGTTTTCCTTTCAGGTCTTCATAGAGAAGCAGAAAGGAGAAATCCTAGGGGTGGTGATCGTGGAGTCTGGCTGGGGGTCCATCCTGCCCACCGTGATCATAGCCAACATGATGCACGGGGGGCCCGCCGAGAAATCGGGGAAGCTGAACATCGGGGACCAGATCATGTCCATAAACGGCACCAGCCTGGTGGGCTTGCCTCTGTCCACCTGCCAGAGCATCATCAAGGTACCTGGAGGTGGGAAAGGGGCCGATGTTACACACCTGAGATGGAGGACGTCTGCTCATTTCAGTCATTCATGTTCTGAGCACACACAGTGTCACGCCCAGAGGAGGGGGGACACAGTTAATAAAAGCCTGGGCCCGCACTCAACCGCTGAACCACCAAGTCACTAACGCAGACTCCTCCTTGAAATCGTTCCTACATCGAAGACGGTATATTTGGCTCACATAACACCACCCTCTGTACGGTGCACCTTGCAGACATCACTAGTCAATCACAGCACTCCCTTTCCCTAAGCCAGACTCAGCCCTAACTGAATTTCCCGCCACTCAGGAACCCTGTCACTTAGAGTCAGCTAGATGCACTTGAGGTCGTGGGCCATCCCCGCTGGAAATCATGGCAACGCTTCAAGTCCGAGAGCACGGTTTCCTTCACAGTGGCCGCGGCGGTGATCCAAGCAAGCGTGTCCTGCCCCGGAGCTTGCGGATAATGGGATCCACACGCGCCTGGTGTCGTGAGAAGGGGGGACTTGTGGTGCAGGCTGTGTGCTCCCTCTCACACCTGAGCCTAATTACTTCTCGTTCAGCCCAAACGGACACTCTTGCCTAAAGCGTGAGACTAAAACGTGGGTATTTGAGAGGAAGAAATTAGATTTTCTTCTTAGAAACCAAGCACTTGTGTGGTTTGTCGCACACATCGGGACTTGCCGGCAGCATGGCCAGTAGGGACATTCCGCCTTCGTTACCGTGTCTGTCGACCCTGGCCCCGCCAGGCCCCGAGACCCACAGGCAGATCGGGATTCCACGACACGCTCTCGTCCCTCAGGGTTCCCTGAAGGCCTGGGAGCTAGAGCTCAGCCGTGTGCGTGTATAGGAGAGATAGAGGGAAAATGAATCCATCTTATTCCAAACTAAGGAAAAATCACAAAAGCCAGCATCTGTGGCTGGGCAGTCCGAGCGTGGAAGTCAAAGTGAGTGTAGAGGACGCAGGGATGGGTGCCTCTTTGTCTTTCATGACACAGATGTGTTCTGATTCCTCACAAGATTATCTTACCCTGAGGGAGAAAAGGGTCCTCTTGGGCCTCATTTATGTTTGCTACATCTTACACTTAAATAACTTCTACCCCTTCTCAATGTACGTTAAAGATTAAAGAACCGAGGGGCACCCAGCTGGCTCAGTCAGTGGAGGTTTGACTTCCGATCTTGCGTTTGTGAGTTCAAGCCTCACTTTGGGTGTAGAAGTTACTTAAAAAAAAAAAAAAAAAAAGAACCTACTTTGAACGTACGTATTCATTGAGACGTGTTTACTGGGCCTCCATTAGGCTGAGCTGAGCTACGGGGAAGCCAGAATGTCAGCCTGCACGGGGAGGATAATTCATAACTGGAAGGTTCCTTGTTGGGGCGCCTGGGTGGCTCATTCGGGTAGACGTCTGCCTTCGGCTCAGGTCGTGATCTCGGGGTCCTGGAATAGGGCCCCATGTCGGCTCCCTGCTCAGTGGGGAGTCTGCCCCTCTCTCTTCCTCTTCTCCCTCTCCCCTGACCCCAAGCTCATGCGTGTGCTCTTTCTCTCTCTCTCTCAAACAAATGAAATCTTAAAAAATAAAAGCGTTCGGTGGACCCTAGTGGCAACAGAGAGGTGAAGAGTTAGAGCCATGCAGAGGAAGGAGCTTTTTCTGATTTCGAAGGGGGACTTGGAAGGAGGGCTTAGACATAGGCAGGTGCATAACAGAAAGGAAAGTGGCCTTCGGGGGTTCCTGCTTGAACCGATGGGCAGGGGGCCGGCTTTGCAGGCGGCCGAGACAAGTCGGAGCCCAGCCAGGGAAGTCTGAGCTGGTGCCGTGGTTTTGTGGCAAGGCCAGGGGCAGGGGCCAGAGTGGGGATACAGGATGCACGTACGTTTGGCAACTGAGTCACACGGGCGAAAGTTCACAGATGCCCTTTCACACTGGCGAGCAGGGCACTTGTGAGCGTGGTGTGTGCGTGAGAAGCGCTGAGGGGCCGTGGGAACCAGACACGGTAGAGGCAGTCTGCGCCCACGAGCTTGGTGTTGCTGGGGAGACGAGAAGCTACCGGCTGCCGGGCACCGCGCCCCTGGCGTCGTTTCGGGAATGTGCGCATTTGCTGATGGAGCCTTCACGGCAGCCTGCTGTAGGGTAGGGGCTGGTGTCGTGCCTGTCGTACACACAAGGAAACTGAGGCATGGAGAGGTGATGTAATCATTCAGGGTCACGCAGTGGTCCGCCATGGAGCAAGGACACTCAGCCCCTGTGACGTCGCTGGGCAGTGTCTGGTTGGCCCCTGGGGCAGTGGTTCTCAGCCAAGGGATCTTGTGTCCTCTTCCCCAGGAGACAGCTGAGGTCGAGACAGCCAGGGAGGAGGCATGTTACGGCGTCTCGCGGGAAGAGGTGCAGGGGGCAGCCAGTATCACCTGGCAGGCAGCCCCGGTCACCTCCCCCCGCCCCACAGCAGCCAGCCCCCTCCCCTGGGCACCTGGCTTGCAGAGGACCTGCCTGGGTTTCCCCAGAGTTCAGCTGCATCCAGGCCCAGGGAGGCAGGCCAGATGCAGGAGGCTGAGCCCACAAAGGCAGTGCCAGGCTCCGGGACCACACGGGGACTCCTCTCCTCTTTGCTGGGCCGCCCGGCAGGGTGGACATGCCACTTGTTCTGCGAGCGACCAGTCGGACCACCATCGAAGCCATTTCCGCAGGGGAAGCGTTCGTTGCTGCTGGGAACCGATCTCGGAGGTCTGTAAAAGGCTCTGTGTGGGATCAGAGAATTAGAAGGCCACGTGGCGATGAAAGAGCACCGCAGAAAATGCAGAGCAAGACATCAGGGCCTCCGCGGGCGTCCTCTGCAGGGGAGGACGGGGCTGGGACAGGGCCCTGCGGCCCCGGTGTCTGGTGATGTGCTTCCGTGTCTGGTGCCGACGTGGGGCCAGCCCAGCCTGGCTGGGGGCAGAATTCGAGCACTGATTTCAGCTAGAAATCCGGCCAGTGAGGACTTCCAGCGGGGGGGAATGGTGGTTTAAAACTCCCCAGACAACATGCTCTCTTCCGCCTCCCCCCACACCCCGAGCCCCGGCTCCCACGGCCCCTCCCCGGGACCAGTGCCGGGAACGTGCGGGGCTTCCTCCAGGCGCCGGCGAGCGTGGCCTGTTTCGGTGCCGCGCGGAGGCCACTTGCCGTGAATTTAGCAAGCGCCTCTTACCCTGATAAATCACCTCTTTGGAAAACTTGGACGTGAGACACCTGGGGCCGTTGCTGAACGTGGGCAGCTGCCCCAGGTCCATCACCGGCTTCTTTGTCCACACTGGTGATGACATCACCCTCCTCCAATGCAGCTTGAGAAACGAGAGTGTAAACCATGGAAACAGAATGCATTTCTAGAATAGAGTTATAGGCACGGAGGCATTTTAATCATTTTAATTGCTTTCTTCCTTAGCCATTACTTCTGATGTCGTAATTCCGAAGGCAAAGCCTCTTAGCAGTCGGCCAGTTTATTTGCCTCCATGGTCCTTCCCTCCTGACTTTATTTTTTTCTTTCCTAAAGTAGAGTACTGCTTCCCCTTCCTTCCACAGGCTCATCGTGGTCTGGCTTTCCTGTTTCTATAGAAACCATTCTGGCTTCTCCCCTCTCCCATCCTTTCCACCCTCCTCTTCCCCTCCCACAGTGTTTCTTAATCGGCTATAGCATTCCACTACGGTCAGCCGTGGGGACAGAATGACCGCTTGTGTCATGGTCACCTCCTGTAAAATGGCAGCTCAGAAATCCAACGTCTAACAGGCCGCACCTCGAAGCATCGCTCGGGGACGGCCTGCAGACGCGTGGTCTGGTGTTCCAAACAGTCCCTCTCTTGAAGCCTAGCCCTGTAGCACATGTCCCCAGTCTAGAAATTCACTCACTGAGGGACAAATCAGGCCTCTTAATTCTCACACACACACATGGAACCCACCAGAACGATGTGAACTTTTTTCTGTTTTTAGGTGATCGAGAAAATCGAGTCGTTCTCTGGCATTTCAGGGTGCCCGGAAGGTTTCCCCAGGTCTCAAAAACCTACCTGCGTAACCCCAGCGGTTAATAGATAGAAACATTTAAAACGGGTGGCTTTATCCAAGGCTGCGCTTTTCACTACTGTGCTGGTTTCTTAAGAATTACTTCCGTCTGGTTTCCCACAGCTTCCTGATCTCTGGGTGTGTGACTGTGGCGGGAGCAGGGGACGGGGCTCAACCCTCCGGTGGCCCCACATGTGTCCACAGTCCCCCACCACCCCCCTCCCGGTGCCTGACACCTGCCTGGGTACACTGAGGGTGACCGATACTTGCCAGTGACTGAGAAAGAGGAGGCACTCGAGGGAGAAACGCGGTGTCCCCGTGAACAGCATGGAATTGTGGGTGTGCTTCAAGAAATAACAGCACAGAACCGTACCCATATTTTCTCTTTCCTGTGACTTTCCTAATAACGTCGGTTCTCTCGAGCTGACTTTACTGTGAGAACCCAGCGTAGGAGCCACACACCAAGTCTGGGTTAACCGTTCGTGTTATCGATGAGGCTGTTACCTGTTCGGTTTATACATGTCAGATTTTACTGCACCAGTCGGCAGGGAGGGGGTCGGCGCTTCTGACCCCTGCATCTTCAAGGGTCAGCCGTACATTCATTCATATCTGAGCACCACCCCCCAAAACAAGCCTCCTTGACGTCGTAGAAACAGGTGTTTTTAAGCATAATAGTCAAGACGTGGTGCTGTCGGCAGATACGGTAGGGAAAGAGCAGCAGGGGAAGCTGTGAAGTCAGAGCCAGGACGGGAAGGGACCTCCGGGTGTCACCGCCGCTTGTCGGGGCCACAAGGAGCCTGAGGTCGAGGATGCGGGGGGCAGAGAGTTGAGGCCCCCCAGCTGCCAAAGCAGAAGCACAGCATGAGCGCAGGCCCTGTGACCCCCCCCATCCCGCCCCGTGGGTGGGGACCGTGGGCCCCGTGTGTGGAAGCCTGGCTCCCCTGTGGACCAGGATAGCGGCTGCTTCGGCTCAGCTGCTGCTCTGCTGTGACATCGTCACATCGTGAACCGGAGAAGTTTCCTAGAGAAGTTTCCGGAACCACAGAGAGTGGCTGGTGAGGGCTGCCTGCGTGTGCACCCCAAGTCACCCTTAGCCCAAGTGCAGCCACGGGGAGCCTCCAATCCCGCAGAAAGCCGAACGGTTCAGAACACCAAGTGGAGGGGCAGAGAGGCTAGAGGTGGGATATTAAACTGGGCCCCGTCCACACTCACGCCGAGAGCACCAGCGGCCGTCCACCGGGGCAAGCGGGGGTCAGAGGGCAGGAGCCCTGGACTCTCGCCAGGTAGGAAAGTCAGCTGGAAACAGGCCCCGTGCAGGCCAGAAGAAAGGATTTGGTGGCACAAATTTGTCTTCCTGACGTTCTCCCTGGCTTCTTTGTTGAGCAAATCTGGCTCATCGTGATACACAGCCTCCCGCTGTCTGTGTGGGGGGTCGTGGTGTCGGTGAAAACGCTTGGGTTTGGAAACGCAGCAGACGTGGGGTTGGATCCGCTGCCGGTGTGAGTTGCCAAGAGTCTCTGAGCCTCAGTTTTTTCTTCTATAAAATGGACATAGAGCTGCAGTTTGTCGAGGAGACCGAGGGAGATGGCCCCGGTGGGTGGCCAGAGGCCTTGCTCAGTGACGGGCGGTTCGGCTGGTTTCGTCATCCGGGTGGGTTTGGAGGGACGGTGATGGTGCTGTGCTCACACGTGGTGCCAACACGGTGGTGGCCGGCTGGTCGCTCCCACCCGACCACACTCCCCCACTCGGAGCGCACTGGCCGCAGGGGTGGGGTCCGTGACCTCTCTGGAGCCTGAGTTGTCTCATCTGGCCGTGGGTTGTCCCTGCCCGGGCACTGTCGGCCTGTGCGTGGACCTGCTTCACGGGTCCCCAAAATAAGACCACTTGGGGCTCCTTTGGCCTTCGGTGCCGTCTGCTATGATCTCCTCTGCCCGCTCCTGGCTGCCGTCTCCACCGTGCCCCGTTCCCGTTCCAGGGCCTGAAGAACCAGCCCCGGGTGAAGCTGAACATCGTGCGGTGCCCCCCGGTGACCACCGTGTTGATCAGGAGGCCGGACCTGCGGTACCAGCTGGGCTTCAGCGTCCAGAACGGAATCGTAAGTGCGGCTCCGCGGCCCCTCGCCGAGGCCTGACACACACCGCTCTGGCTCGGTGCCGGATCTTACGTGTTTACTCTCTGAGAGCCGGGCAGGTCCCCGAATGTGTGCAGCAAGGCGAGGGCTGAGTGGGGGCGGCCGCTGGGCCTCCTGCGCGGGCAGATCCCGTCCGGGCAGAGAATTCTGGGCCTTCCACATGAGAAGGGAAAGGTGCTTCCCACAGCCGGGCCCTGCAGCTCTCGGGGACGGGGCAGGGTGCTGCTCCCAGCTGCCGACTTGAGACGGTCTGGGATGTGCCCCGAGCCCTTCCAGGCCTGGGGGGGGGCTGCTCACGTGAGCCCCTGCAGAGCCGCTGCCCCCCCAGCCCCCGAGTGTGCAGCACTGGGGCGGGGCGGGCTCCCTGGTGACCAGGCACAGCCCCGGAGGGAGCCCCCCGGCCCCTGACCCACGCCTGGTCTCCATCTCACCTCTTTAACCTGGAATAGCACAGTAGGACTAGAGTATTTTCATCACTTGGATGTCTGTCTTGAAACAATACTTTTTTTTTTCTTTACTGTGGTAACATACAGTGCTAAATGGACCATTCAAACCATTTTTTTTTCTTTTAGATTTTATTTATTTGACAGATCACAAGCAGGCAGAGAGGCAGGCAGAGAGAGCAGGGGTTGGGGGGAAGCAGGCTCCCCACTGAGCAGAGAGCCCGATGGCGGGGCTCGATCCCAGGACCCTGAGATCATGTCCTGAGCTGAAGGCAGAGGCTTTAACCCACTGGGCCACCCAGGTGCCCCCATTCAAACCATTTTTAAGCCTACAATTCAGTCGCATGAGGTAGATCCATTCACAGAACTTTCCAGAACAACTTCGTCCCAGACTGAAACGCCATACTCAGTACTGCTCCACTTGGTCCTGGTTTGTTTGCCTCGTTCTGGACTCACAGGAGGTCTGGGCTGTGAGGACAGTCCTGTCCACGGTCTGTGACCCTCTTGACTTTTAGGTTTTAGATGCGCCCTCCCTCTGTTTGCCTCCATCTTTCCAAATTGAAGAACCCTATTCTCTTCCCCCTTGAGTTGCAATTAAGAGTTTTAAGTTATTAAAAATTTATTTTGCGTATGTTTTCAAGGTTTAGAAATACCCTTGAGGCTCCCAGCTGGTGTGGAAACATCCCGCCCCTCATCTGTTCTTCGGACCTCAGTGG
Source organism: Lontra canadensis (assembly GCF_010015895.1). NCBI lineage: Eukaryota > Metazoa > Chordata > Mammalia > Carnivora > Mustelidae > Lontra > Lontra canadensis. The sequence goes on along the minus strand of NW_022631025.1, from coordinate 10,201,161 downwards.
CCTCGTGCTGGGCTGGGGACAGGGTCCTCCTTATGGTTTGGGGCAGATGGCTGCTTTTACCCGCTGGCTTTGTTCACTTTGTTCATATTCAAATAACTTGAGAAGTTGTTCAGATATGCACAAAGGGTGGATGGATGACAGCAGCGGATCCGTTGGTTTTGCCTGAAGTGTGGGAACCACCTTCGCAGTGTTTGACTCCAGGGTACCCCAAGGCCCACAGTGTCCACACAGCCAGACACAGCACGTTGTCACGGGACACCGAGGTCTTGTCTACACGGGCTGAAAAGATGCATGATCTGAAGTGAAAAGTCACCTCTGTAAATTCAGAACATGTTTTTGGGGGGAAAGTCTGATGCTTTATGTGAGGTGGGGATGGCTGGGCCCCCAGGGCTGAGCCCAGAGCCCCCTAGGCCCTGGAGAGAGCACACCTCCGGCATGCTGCGGGCCTGGCCCTGCGGTGGCGGAAGGCAGCCACAGTGGCTTTTCCGTGAGAAGTGAGTTTGAACAAGGGAGCTGGCCACACTTGGGCTCGTGTAACTGTGACCCCGGAAAGCAGGCTTCGAACATGAGCCAGCTCGATGTTCGAGTCCCAGGGGTGAACATGGGGCATGACATTCACCTGTGTTCCACGGCCTGCGAGCTTCAAAGCAGCTGGTGACAGGCCCACACGGCTCTGTCTCCCCGGCCCCAGCTGCGACGACAAGCGATCAGAGCTCAGCGGGCTGTGACACCCCATGACACGCGGAGCTCACGGGCGCATGGTCCTGTGTGTCGTGAAAAGAAACTGAGAGATTCACCTGCCCCCAAAGTAACCACAGAAGCTTCTTAGGGATGAGAAGGCAGGGGGTCCAAGAAGGACAGGCCCGTCCCCACCCTGCGCCCGCCACGTGGTGCTGCCCTGAAGGGTAACGTGGCCTTTGACCCCGACAGATCTGCAGCCTCATGCGAGGGGGGATCGCGGAGCGAGGCGGCGTCCGCGTGGGACACCGGATCATTGAGATCAACGGGCAGAGCGTGGTGGCCACCCCCCACGAGAAGATCGTCCACATCCTCTCCAATGCGGTGGGAGAGGTAGGAGCCAGCGGGGCTGGGCGGGGGTGTGGGGGGGTGTCCCCTGGTGCCTCTGGTGCCCCTGGTGGCCCTGGCCTTGCACTCGTGCAGCCCCTCCCAGGCCTTCCAGGGAGTGTCCATTCCAGTCCCCAGCCCCACACGCCAGCCAGAACCGTCCGTGTTGGCCCAGATCTAGCCCCATGACCAGCCGGGCCCCAGAGCAGCTCCTGCCAGTGGGGGCCAGTCTCTCTCGTGTTATTTGCTCTCCTTCCACTTTGGACTCGTGGATTCATCTGTGGGGCTTCCCTCAGGGGCTACCCGAGTTCTGTCCGTCTGTCCAGTTAACGTGCTGGGAAGGTGGACGTCTTCGATGGAGTCTGATCAACAGAGTCCCCTCCAGGGGCCGCACCCGGCCCAGGCCTCCTGAGGTCGGGATGGCTGTTCCCAGGCCCCCTTCTTGCGCCACCCGACCTGCAAGGGAAGGAGGGGGTGGGAACAGTGACAAACCATCGTCATTCTCCTTAGGTTTTCCTTCTTGCGGGGGGGTGGGGGACGGGGGACAAAAAACCCCAAACACAGCCTGATGAGAGCAAGAATATGGCATTGGCTGGGAAAACACATCCTGACTGATTGTCATTGCTCTATCTCTGCCGCCCCAAACATTTTAGAAAGCCCATGGATTCCTCTCTTCCAGGAGGCCGGGTCAGGTCCCTGTTGGGGGGTGGGGGGTGGGAGTCTTCAAAGCCCCCTGTGGTTAGAGGTGCTGCCCCCCACCCGGGGCCACAAGGGTCGATGTCTCCCCAGCCCCTGGTCTCGGGCCCCCTGACGTGCCTTCCCACCCCCAGATCCACATGAAGACGATGCCGGCGGCCATGTACCGACTGCTGACGGCGCAGGAGCAGCCCGTGTACATCTGAGGCCGCGCCCGCGGGCGGCTTGCATGGAGGACTGCCCTCACTCGTGGTGTGTTTCTCGTTCTGCATCTTGTGCCCACTGAGACGTCTCCTCACGCCCAGCACCGGTTCTACACAGGAAGAGAAGAATCCGCAGACCTCTTTGCTCCGTCTCTCTCCGGTCTGCACATTTTTTCTTTGTTTTTTTTTTTTTTTTAATGCCAGGGAAGTTTTCTCTGCACCTCCTGGAGGATGGAGAGCAGCCACGGCCCACCAGGTGTCGGCCCAGCGTGGCACCGTCCTGGAGGGCCCCCGGGGGTGGGTCTGGAGGAGGGTGCTGCTTACAGGGAGCCCTCCCTCCCAGAGAGCACGGGCCTAGGCCTCCTAGGAGGTGCTCCTCAGGGCAGGGAGGGCGTGGATGCAGCCAGGCCCGCCCTCCAGCCCCTGGTCCCGGCTCTTCTTCCAGTGGCGTGTGGGAATGTGGGGAGATGGCAGGGACCAGCTGCGTCTTTAAGGATTTGCCCTGCCAGCTGTGGACCAGGGACGCCCCGCATCTCTGCCCAGAATTTCTGAGCCAACCTTATGCCTCTTCTGTAGCTAGTTTTAGGTTCAACATCATTGTGTTGTTTAACGTGAGCCTTCTCATCCAAGGGTCGAAGGGGAGCTGCCTGGGGCACCATCTCGTTGCAGAAAGCTCAGCGGTTTGGGGGGGCGGCCTCCCTGGGTCGTCCGAGGTTACCCACCATCAGATAAGCACGGGCAGGGGCTCCCTCCCCCCGCTGTCGCACACACACGTATACAGTCCCTCTCACCACCTCCCATCACCAGTGAGGCATACCTGGCCTCTGGAAGGCCCACATGGCCTCTCTGGGAGGCCCCTTCCCCTGTTCTGGGTGGCCTACGGGGCTGCCCAGCCCTGTCCTGAGAGACACACTCCCTTGGGGGCTGAGGCCTGGTTCCTGGCACCACCTGGGCTCAGCATTCGTGGGCTACCCCCAGGCCCCCCACTCCACCTACATGTGGGAAGTTGGGAACGACAGACTGCTCCCGCCCGAGGAAGAGGGCCCGGGTGCCCAAGGCAGGACCCGCTTTCTCCTCTGCTCAGGGCCCCTGAGGCAGCACAGGACGGTCAGGGGCCACAACAGTAATAAACCGCACAACTAAGAGGACAGGAATGACCTCCCCCCTATGCCTAAGCATCCCCAAGCGTGTGCTAGAAACCGCTGCCTCGTGAGTCCGAGAGCTTCGAGTGTCCCCTTCAGGTGCCTCATCCGTGGGCTGGGTCTCAGTTCAGTGCGGGTGTTTTCATAATATTATTCTGAGCCAGTTGTCACTTATTCTGGGTCCAAAGAGCATTTTGTGTTCATGTAGGCAGGTGTGGGTCGGTCTGGTCTTTGTTTCATTTTGTTCCTGACCTCAGCAGAGACGGGGGAAGAGAAACTAATCTATTTTGTGATATGAATACAGTCCCTGTTCTCTGCACCGGGACCTTTATGTTGTGTCTGTGGAAGTGGGAATTCGGCGAGCGCACGTCAGCTGGTTATTCACGTGTCGAATGGAGGGAGGAAAGGGGGTTTAAAAAACAGGAACAAAAGCCCGGCCCACCCAAGCCGTCGGTTCCCCCGGGACGGCTGTGCCTCCTGTTTTCTGAATCAGGAGAGCCGAGGGTTCCAAAGGCGTCGGTGGCTGACCCTCGGTTTAACTATAGTACAAGCGCTAAGGCAGAGGGATTGCCGCCTCCTGAATGTTCTCCGGCGAGGGGCTGCCCCCTCTCCAGGGGCGCCGGCGTGGACAGTCAGGACCCCTGGACTTTCTGGGGGTGCTCGGCCCCACGGCCAGCCCTCACAGCCGGGAGCAGCAGATTGTGGCTCCAGGTCCTCCGGTGGCCTCACGGTAGGGTGTCTGATGATGTAAGGAAGTCTCAGGAGCCATCATCCGTCCGTCCTCTGGCGGAAAGACTGGGTGAAATAGGAACGGAGCATTCTTGGCGGTGTTTTAGGCATCAGGAGCCTTGGCTAATCCTGGGAGGGGCTCAGGTCCGCCTGCTGCCCGAACACCTGGGCGGAGGCCTGTCCCTGATGGGCCAGCAGATGGGGGGGGTCCCCGAGCACAGCCTGGGGCGGTCTCCCCTTAGTTATAAGGAAGCATCTCCAGCCAAAGGCGAGGGGAGAGCAGACACCCATCCTGTCACTGTGGCACAGAAATCTTGGCACGTTCAGCTGCGTTTGCCAGAAAAGCCCGTCTGGTGAGCTCTCCCGAGAGGACGGGGGTCTGTCCACCACGCCCCTTCCGTCCGTCGGAGTGGCCCCTCACGCCCGGATAGCGGTGTTCCTAGAGCTCGGCATGGGTGGGCCTGGCTCGAGCCCCTTCTTCGCCCTGCTCCCAGCGGACGGGGGAGGGGGTTCACCCACCTTCAGTTAGCCAAGGAGGCGGGCTCGGAAGTGTCAGCACGTCTGTTCTGGGGAACCCCGTGGGACGGGGTGGTCTTTCCCTTCTGGCATCCCGATGTGTGTAGTTATAAGTGTAAATGCCCGAGCCCCATCTCCTGGGGGAGACTGTATACAGAGCAGCTTCCCAACAGGGCCCGGGCAAAAAGCCACTCCTGCTGCTAGGCTGGGATGACATGCCAGTGACTCAGCTTTGGGGACAGCTTCTCAGATCTGTCCACCCCCAGTCCGGCCAGGATGCACCCAGAACACATCGTCTCTGCCTTCTCCCCTGGGAGCATTTCAGGGAGCCACCATCCGCCTTGGGTTTGCGAGAGGAGGAAACCCCCAGAGACCAAGACCCAGTGTCCGCTCTGTCACCAGAGTGGGCCCCGTGGGGCCCCGAGCCCACCCCGGGGCACTGGCCACCGAGCCTCGGCGTGCAGGTCTGCTGTCCGGACGCTGCCCACCCCCCACCGGCCTCAGAGAGTCCCAGAGTAACCTACTACCTCCCCCATCGCTCCCGCCGCCCCCAAGGCCCCCGTTCGCACTCCACACCCCCATCTGCACGCTGAGGAAACCCACCCACGAGCCCCACTTGGGTCCCTTGACCCAGTGGTGTGGCTGTTACCACTGTTTACAACCAAGGGCCACCTCCTTCCAGATATGTTTACTCTCCCGCTGACAAGGCCGCTGGCTGGTTTGAGTTCCACGTCTGTCTGCGCCCTCCCTGGTCCCAGCCAACGGGGACACACGCCCCCATCCTTCAGTCCCCACCCCCCGTCACGGCAGTGCGTGCGTGAGGACCCCGTGGGAAGGAAACTCCTTGTACATATCCAGTGCAGCCCCTGCAGTGTGAACTTGTACTACCGTCTGTAAAGAGGGTGCAACAGAGCTTACTGTAAAGCTTGGGACAAGTAGAGTATTGTATTTGTAACAATATCGTTCTTTGTATACACAAAACTCGATCTCTCTATATAAATATAAATTATATAAATACAGTATATACGCCCGTGAGCCTGGAACGTTGGCGCCTCACACCCACTGAATGTACTTCTCCACCAGCGTGGTCCCCGGGCCTGGCCCGCCCGCCCCTCTGCCACGCGGGCGGTGATGTAGTTGGTGTGTTCTCTTCCTTTACTTAACGGAACGCTGATGTCTGTAAGGGTTGCTTCAACAATAAATATGAACTTCACCTCTTGGCCGTGGCCAAGTGTCCTATTATTTCGGGGAAGGGACAGTGAGGGGGCCCCAGGTAGGGGAAACAGAGGGTCTTCCCCATCCCCCACCCCCTCCACCGCAGGCCACCCCGTGGCCCTCATGGAGGGCCTGCTTCTGCCCAGGCGTCTTCTGAAACCCGCTCAACACTGGCTGTGTCGCCTGCTAGTGTGGACATCCCAGCACCCTGGGAGGGGGGTCCTGGGGGTCCCCTTGTGTCACCAGCACCGGGCGGGAGCAGCGGCGGGGGGGGGCAGGCTTACTCATGGGTACCTCTCAGCCAGCCCCCTGGAGGAGACGACTGTCCCCTGTGGGTGTGACTGCCCCTGCCCGGGGGATGGGGAGCACCTCACACCATCCCCCCTCCACTCCATCTCCCCTGTAATTGCCGAACTCGAGGGAAAATCCACTTACCCATCCCGTCACACACAACCTTCGTTTTAGTCCTCCATCGTTTCCCTGACACCGCACTCCTCCGTCCGCTCCTCAACCCCCACCGCCCCAAGCCTGCTTCCTCATCTGCAGAAGAACATCTATCTGGTGGGGACCCGGCGAGGGTCCGCGGATGCGTTCAAAGCCTTTACAAGGTGCTCGGCTCCCGGAAGGGCAGGGCTGGGGAGGGGGCGCCCCGGCGCGTGAGAGCAAGCACGCCCACCCTCCCGCACCCGCAGACTCAGGTCTGCAGACGCTGTCAGCCACTTTGCCCCAGGGGTGCTGGCAGTGTCTCTGCGCAGCTCAGGTGGCCCCGGGGGCCCCTGAAGCCCCAACTTGGCTGGCAGAGCCTTAGAAACGGATGGAGCTGCTGTCATCCCACAAATGCATAGTTTCTGGTAAGAAAACCCCCTGGTATGTCTATGTGTAACTTTTTAAAAGTTAAACTTTTAAAAGTTTAAAGTAAAACTCTGACTCTCCTACACATACAGGATGAACACATAGCAAAGATGAACTCAGCGACAGAACACTAAAGCTGGTCCAAAGAGCATTTTGAGGGAGCCCGCGTTTATAGACATTCAAAAGGAATGGGAAGATTAAACGGCTAGGTGGGCTGTAGCTGGCCAGCGGCCTTAAAGGGAGCACTAGGACTGTAAGGGGATCTCGTCTACAGAAAAGCAATCGTCAGGACATCTGGCCGGGGCTGAAGGAGACAGCTGGATGGGGCTCCGTGCTGTGCAGGGAAGTAAAGCCTGGAAAAGAGCAGGTTCACCCCAGCATTCTTCACAAGAGTGGGGGCAGCGCAGGTGTCTATCAGCAGACGAATGAGTAATCCAAACAGGACATCTAGAGCCCGTATAGAAATATCACACAGCCTCGAAAAGGAAGCCAACGGTGACACGGGCTATAACACGGACAGGGCTTGAAGACATTAAACTAAGTGACCTAAAGCAGTCCCAAAAGGACAAGTACTGTAGACTCTCATGAGACAGAGCAGTCAGATTCGTAGAGACAGAAAAACGGTGGCTGCCTGGGGCAGGAGGAGGGCAGAATACGGGCTGTTGTTCAGCGGATATCGGATTTCAGTTTGGGAACATGGAAAAGGTCTGGAGACGGATGGCGAACAGGGTCACACCACAACCTGTTAATGCCACAGAACTTCAAACTTGAGGGCGGTTAAGATG